>NC_034603.1:65112487-65136394 GCF_900095145.1 Mus pahari
GCTCTTTCCCACTTAAGCTGACAACTGTCCCTTTACCCACCAGCTCTTTCCCACTTAAGCTGACAACTGTCCCTTTACCCACCAGCTCTTTCCCAGGGTGTAATGATAGGTGGCAGGGACTCTCTGCCAAGGGCGGTAATGAAAAACGTTGCGTGGGACGCAGAGCACCGTCAAGGAGGCCTTGTGTCCCTTTTGGTTGCACTGGCTGGGACTGAGGGTCAGTTCCAGTTTCCCTTGCTCATGTCTGGGTCTCTGCATGTGTGCATTTTGGTGTGTTTACGTTGAGTTTTGTTGTTGGGGTTTTTCTTTTTTCTTTTTTTTTTAATAAAGAAAAGATGTGTATATTTTTGGCAAGGACAGAAACGTAGTACAGATATATTTTTGCCTGTGCTGCTCAACTGTTGTCCCCCCCCCCCCATGATCTGGGAAATACTATTCCTGTTGATAAGACTGTAAGATGTTAGGATGGGCCGGGACCCTTCAGAGGCAAACCCTTTCACACTTGGAAGGGCTTTGGGGGACAGTTGAGATGACCTCAGAAACGCTCACTTTTCTAACTGCTTACTAGAAAGACATCTTCATCTCTTCCACTCTTGTAGACTCCTTGTCTACAGCCAGTGATTCTTCGGATCTTAGGCAGCCTTTCTTATCCAGGCCCACACCCTTGCCCCACGCAGAACCAAGTACCCTGTGTTGTGGCGCAGGAGCGCTCAGGGCTCTGGAACTCTGCTCTCGGCACTTCCCTGGGCTCCTTTCACTGTTTTGGGCCAGGATGCCCTAGCGGATAACCAGGCTGGGCTTGCTGGGGGCTCTCGGCCACATGGTTTGGTGTCGCTCCTCTTTTGGGGGTTGGGGGTGAGGGAAGCGTTTTTTTGAGACAGGGTTTCTCTGTGTAGCCCTGGCTGACTTAGAACTGGCTATGTAAACCAGGCTGGCCTCGAACTCAGACCTGCCTGCCTCTGCCTCCCGAGTGCGGGGTTAGAGGTGCGCTGGCGGTGCTACTCCATACACTGAGACTTGAGGAGAGGTGTGACTTGGTGCCCTGTCACAGGGAGAAATCGGGTCCCTGAAAGGGAGCAGGATACTGCAAAATGGCTCTGACAACCTCACCTTTTTTTTTTTTTTTTTTTTTTTTTAAAAAGACAAGGTCTACCCTTACGTAGCTTTGGTCGTCCTGGAACTTGCTATGTAGACCAGGCTGGCCTCAGCCTCCTGAGTGCTGGGATTAAAGGCGTGTGCCACTACGTCTGGCTCTGGTCCATTTTTTTGATAAAGAGCTTGTTAGAAGGAGAGAAAGGATGCAGATTTGGGGCCATCTCGATCTGGGAGGGGGAGGATGTGGTTTGCAGAGCGGAAGTGGAGTCTCAGAATGCATGAGTGGATCTTAATGTCACCACCCTAAGTGAGAAGAGGTGAGCGGGTGACAGATGCTGAGCCTGTGCCCACCAGGGTGAGGGTGGCTGGGTCATGGCTGGTGGATGCTGATCTGAAGGGACGCTGCTGGATTTAGGGGTCATTAGAGCTGGCTTTACAGGCGACTGCTGTAAACCTAGGAGTGACATGACCTCAGTAACGGCAGTGATGAGCCTTTGTACCTGGCCTTCTGGTCATAACTGCCCCACTGTCAAGCTGCAGCTGGTTGGCTGGCTGTCCCTGTGTGTGTGGTGAGTGTGTGGTGTTGTGAGTGTAGTAGGGTTGTGCCCGTGGCGGGCAGGTATCTTTGTAGCACTGACTGTCTTAGCTCTGAGCTGACGAATCCTCCACAGACAATGACACTTTAAGGGTTGCCTTTAAGAGAAGAGATAAATTGTATGTCCCATCCCCTCTCCCTCATCCCCCAGCTTGTGGGTTTCTCTCTGAAGCTCCTGGGTCTCCTGCTGGCCCTGGGTAGCCTGATCATGAGGCTGGTGACCCCTTCCCTTCCCTATGTTGAGACCCAGGGAATGCCCACCCTAGACTCCTAGGAAGGCCCTAGACAAATGAGGGGAGCCCAGAGAGAGGCTACCAGTTCCATTTCCTCTTCCCACCCTGGAAATGCTGACAGGTTTTCACACAGGCCCGCCCTGCTAGCCAGTCATCCCAAGAGCGCAGAGGGCCAAAGGGAGTACCAGGCAGCAGGAGTCTAGTGAGAGGTGCCCGCTAGGACAGAGGGAGGTGGGGCCAGGGAGCCCCTCTCTTCCGTCCAGCCGCTTCCTCCCGGATTACAGGTGTGTCTAGTTCCCAGCAGACCACCTTGTCTTGACCTACTGAAGCGTTGGGGACTGAGGACTGTCCCTTCTCCTGTGTCCGCTTTCTCCAGCCCCACTTGGGACTAAAGACCCGAAGGACTGTGGCTCCCTTCCCCCCATCCCAGCCTGTTTCCATGTAGCAGACCCTTCCTAAGGGAGCAAGGAAGGGAAGCCACAGATTGCAAACCCAGGGGCTCATTTTTCATTCTTTCTGAAACCTTTATATCCTCAGCGCAAGAGGTGGTTCCCCTGCGACCTCAAGCCTGGAATTGTGCATAGCCTGGGTCTTGTATCTTTGTATAACGGATGTTATTTGTACGAAGGGCAGTTCGTAAACAGCACTTGTTCTTTTAATAAAAGAATGTTTTACTAAAAAAGAAAAAAAAAAAACCAAAGAGACCTTGCTTTGTCTGGCTTTATTGTAGGGAGGGAGATGGGTTCCCAACTGTGGAGGCCTGAGGGAGGAGGACAGGATACGGTCAGTGACCCCCCTTTTCGCAAGTACTTGTAAGAATAGTTCAAACCGGAGTGCACAGAATGTGCGGTGCAGGTGAAGATGCAGACGTCCGAGTCCCGCAGAGTGATAGCTCCCCACACTGCCTTGAACTCTAGGGCCAGGGCGGCACCTGCCGGCTTCAGGGCTGCTCGGGCCGTGTCCCTTCTGTGCGGGCCCGGGCGGTGTCTTCTTTGGGGGCGGAGCGGAGAGGGCGGCGACGCGCAGAGCGGCGGTGCGCAGCGTGGGGGGGACGAGCCTGCACGCTGTGGTCATGCGCGGCGTCTGGGTGAGCGTCCCCTCGTTGGTGACCCCGGGCCGATCGGCCCCGCCTCCACCGGTCCAGGTCAGACTCCACCCCTCGGCTGCGCGGCCCTACGGGGCAGTCTTTCCGGAGGGAGCACCCGAGTAGATGCCAAGATCCTCAGGGCCTCTTCTTTGACCCTTTTCCCAACCATTAAAAAAAAAAAAAAAAAAAAGGTCCCACGCTCCTTTTCCTTTGGCCTGTAGTCTTTCCTTTCCCTGATGGGCTTCCGGCGACTCTGCTTCCGCACTGATTTTATTTTTCTGTTTCCAAATCACATCTGCCTGCCTGCCTTGTCGAAGCCGTGTCAGAGGCGGGAAATCTCCTCTTGGCTGGTGAGTACACCTCGTGTCTTCTCTCGGCACAACTCCCATCAATTCCCCAAGCCTCAAGAGCTACATCCAAAACAGCGACCCCTTGCTCCCAGCATGCTCTAGGGAAGGTTTGGTGGACCAGAGGGCAGAAGGCAAGGAACCAGGTTTCCCCGCGGAGGGGAGGACAGCCACCTGATTGGTCAAGCCCTAGAGTTTGAAGAAAAGTTACAGAACCCACCCCCACCCACCCATGCCACCCCACCCCACCCCCGCTAACTAAAAGTACATCCGAGACTTGGGATGATCCCGAGTCACGCATCCACCCTGGTCATAGGCCCGATGGTTCCCCAAAGACCCAGCCAAGCCTGTGGTGGCACAGAAGACACCCATCAGATTGGAGCTGGTTGCCGGAAAAACCTACAGGTGGTGTGTATGTGGCCGAAGCAAGAAACAGGTGAGTTACCCCTGTAGCCTTTCCCTTAGATGGGACACATCTATGGCCATACTGTCCTGAACAAGCCTGATCTCCGACGCTAACGGTTAGGCCTGGCGGTGTGACACGTACACATCTATCTCCTCCACTCCCCTTGCTCGGGGTCAGCATGGACTATCCTGGGGACTTTCGGTCCGTCCACATTTCCCTTCTTTCTGTATATACGTGAGAAATATATGGCAGGAAACCAGCTCACAGGCCAGGGACACCAGGGACTTTGTCAGTGTATGCCCATGTCCCTCCCCAGGAGCATAGGAGGTATAGAACAGCCACAGCTCTGCCTGCCCTGTTCTTTCCAAGCAGCTCATGTTCCCCGGGGGGGGGGGGGGCTTGGACCTCACAGCGGGGAGGATTCTGTTCAGTGTTCCCTGATGCCCCCTCCCAGATCTCTTTTCACCTTGGATGTGACTTTTCCTGCTTGCCTGCTGCCATCCGTTGCCATCCCAGGTGTACAGGAGCCCTACGCTGTAGCCAGAGCCTCTCCCTTTCCTTCTGGAGAACTCTGCCCTGTTTCCTGTACTGTGGTTGGTTGGGATGATAAATCTAGCTCTGGAGGCTTCCTTTGTGACCTTTGAACAGCTATTCCAGAGGGTGGGGCAGTTTCAAGGGCATGCCAGCCAGAGGACTGTGGGTACATGCCCATGCCCGTTAGGCAGGGTACTGGTTCTCGCCAGTTCATCTCTCCGCGCACTCTGCCCCTGACAAGGCCTCTCCCCTCTTTGGGCCTCGGTCTTCGCCATCCTTTGAAGGGTTCCCCTGAGAGACGTGGTGGTGCTTACATTAATAGTGGTACTCCAGGCAGGCTGTCGTAGACACCCCCTTGCTTACAGGCAAGACTGACCCAAAACATTGCAAAGGATGTCACTTGCATGGGCCAATGGGGACTCACCTCACCTAGCCGTTAAAAAAAGAAAAACAAAACAAACAAAAACAAAACCTGAGGGTGAGGGTATGAATCCAGTGGGTGGGGCCTCTGTCTGCTGTGTGCGGAAACCCTGGAGTCTATCCATCCCCAGCACGCAATAAACGGGGTGTAACAACATACATCCATAGAAGATTGGAGTTCCAGGTCTGGATTACATGAGAACCTGACTGGCAAGTGCTCAGTGGGTAAAGGTACTTGCCACACAGCCTTGCTGACCTGTGTGGTCCCCAGGGCCCACATGGTGAAAGAAGAAAACCAAGCCCCCACAAGTTGTTCTGTGACTTCGTGTGTGTGTGTGTGTGTGTGTGTGTGTGTGTGTGTGTGTGTATGTATGTGTACACGTGCGCACGCGAACGAGTATGCACACACACACTTTTAAAAATGTAAAACCCAGCTGGGCAGTGGTGGTGCAGGCCTTTAATCCCAGCACTTGGGAGGCAGAGGCAGGCGGTTTTAATACCTGGGAGTACTAACATTGCCTCTTTTTGAGGCCCAGTTCCCCTTGCAAATGGTTCTGGCCTCTGGATCTCCCAAAGATGAGCAGTCAGAGCTTGCAACACTGTACAGAGACATTATTCTCTTCATGACAGCCTTTCTGTGACCCCCCCACATTGCAGGGCTTGGGGAAATGAGAGTGTTCCACTCCCCACCCTGACCCTAACCTCTCTCTCTCTTTCTCTCTCTCAGCCCTTCTGTGATGGCTCCCACTTCTTCCAGCGTACTGGCCTTTCTCCACTCAAGTTCAAGGCCCAAGAGACACGCACAGTGGCCCTATGTGCCTGCAAGGCCACTCGGCGACCCCCTTACTGTGATGGTACCCACAAAAGTGAGCAGGTACAGAAAGCAGAAATAGGTGCCCCACTCTGAGGGGGGACTGTGACCCCAGGCAGTAATGCCGAGCCACACATGGAAGGGGACATCCAAGGACCACATCTCGTTAGCAGTTGTGCCCTGGAAAACCTGTATTCTCCTGTTGGGCAGCTGAGAGCCAGGCTCGGCATCTGATAAAGCTGTCAATAAACACCTCGGCCTGTCCTCTAACAGCTAACTGTTCTGTGGTCATTGGCAAGGCTCTTGTCTCCTCTGCTAGAGTGTGACCTGTGGGGCAGAGGGTGTCTGGTGACCTAAGTAGGGTAGTTCAGATCCACTCCTGTCAGCACAGTAAGGTTGGGGAGCACACCCTCCTCCTCCTCTTCCTCCTCCTCCCTCTGTCCCAAAGAACCACAGGCTCAAGAGAGTACACAGCATTTATTACAAAGCCAAGAGATACAAATGACCTTGGACAGGAGGGTACAGTCACAGAACCTCAGACTCAGGACGTGGTGCAAACAGACCCATGGGCTCAGAACCTCACACACTAAGCTAACACCTTGTCCTCTTCCCCTCCCCCCAGATCTATGTACACTCGAGGAAGGGCAGGCGAGCAAGGTCTGCCCCTAATAGGTGGTCCACCAGGTAGAGTTGGGGTCAGCTCATTTTTTATCTTCCTGTGCTTCTAGATGCCTCTGTCCTCTCCCTGCCTGGCCTCAGCTGGGGGTGAGGCAGTGAACTGGAGGGCTGTTGGCTTTTGGCAGAACTGGAGTCTGTGCTTGTCTGGGGTTACCCACCCCAACCCTCTATTCTAGCGCTGCCTGCCTCCCCCCCCCCATGAGTGTCACCTCCAGTCTTGCTAGATTGGGTTCCTGGGTCAGGGTAGGACAAGAGAAAATGAAGTGTTCACAATGCCAAAGTCACACATAGACTTTATAGGGCCAGGGTCTCCCACAGGAGGGTAGGGATGGGGGGGGTCGGGGGGGGTCCCACTGTCTGAGGAGGTGAGGGGAATGCCTTCTTCACAGCCACTTGGTCCTCACTGCCAGAGGACAGACTGCACTTGTGAAAGGCACTGTCTCAGCTACTCTGAACATACAGCAATGGGGGGCTTAGACAGGGATGGGGAACAGCCAAGATGGACCACCTAGTCAGCTAGGGCTAGGGGACCCAACATGCCCTCTGCCCTGGAAAGCAGAAGGGACATAGGGAAGAACGTTAATACTTCCAATGGCCCCTTAAGACCACCAGGTCCCCACCCCCAAGAAGAGCGGAGTAAAGTACAAAGACCCCTAGACCTAGACCCCCACCCATACACACACACACACACACACACACACACACACACACACACACACACACACACACGAGTTTCCTGTGGCATTTAAATTAATCTGGTTGGTCCATAGAAAATAAGTATGTATATTTGGTTTTTCCTATGTACATATATATATTTATATATAGATAGATTTATTTATAAAACCCACCTCCCACTCTGAAGATGGGAGGAACCAGGGAAAGTCAAAAGTGGAAAAGGGGGCCCAGAAAAAGTAAAAAGGAGGGAAAAGATGGCTGCGGAAGGAGAGGGTCCCTTTCCTCAAGGGGGGCAAGGAGCGCCATTAACAGTCATCTTGCGCCCCCTGCTGGTGGAGGATGGCGTTTGCAGGCAGTTCGAAGTGCCCCCATTGGTAGCTGTGGTGGTCCCAGCGGCAGTTGAAGGTGGAGTGGGGGAGGTAGGATGGGTGGCTGGGGGGCCGTGGGAGCTGGGAGAGCCATGGGATGGGGTCGCAGGGCTGGGCAAGGAGGAGGAGGTGGCCGGAAGGGTGGCAGGGCTGGGAGCCTTGTCGCTGACTGACTCACACTCTGATGCCCCGCTGGTGTTGGTGCCTTCTGAGGGGGTTGGCACCGTGGGCAGGGTGAGCCGCTTGCAGGCTGGCTGGACACGGTACTTGAGGGGGAGAGGCCCATTCTGTGATGAGAAGGAAGAGGCCAGCAGTTAGAAAAGAGAGTGTCAGAAGAAAGACCGAGCCACGCTATCCCTATACCAACCAAGGCCCTAACAGGAGCAAGGGGAAGGTCTGAGCCCTGCAGAGTGAAGAGACAGAGCAAGACAACCAAATAAAGAGACATAGACCCAGTGAAGAAAGAGTGTGGGGTGGGGCGGAGACCACAGTTATGGAAGGCATCACATTCCACTGTAGCAGCTCCTACTGCTAACCCCGAATCTGAGTGGCAGTAACCAGGGCACCAGCAAGGGACCTGTGGGGGCTGTACCAGTAACCTCAGCCCCCAGGAGGCTGAGGAAGGAGGGCTGCTCTGAAGTCAAGGCCAGCCTGGACTCTGTACCAAATTTGAGGCCAGCCAGGCAACAATTGTCTCAAACAAACAAACAAACAAACAAACGAAATGGCCTAGAGCTGACCTGGGAGCCATGAGCCACCAGGGCCAGGCCTGGCTCCAGAGACAAGGGATGGAGTGTCTGACGTAAGAGGGTGTCTCATGTCACTGTGGCCCCTGATCAATGCCAGGCCTGGCCATGTAGGACCTCGGACTGCCCCCATCCTGTCACCTGCTCGTGGCCTTACCCTTCGCCAGGGGTAGATGTAGGCAATGTCCATTAAGGTGTAGTATTCCTTCAGGGGCTCATCTTCATAGAGGATCTCCACCTGGAGGGAGGGGATGACATCCATGGGACCCAGCAGCTGCACCCTGGCCACTGGGGTTGGGAAGTCTTGGGGGATAGGGCTAAGTGAATTGACAGGTGGACTCCAGGAGCCCTCTCCTTACTACAGATGTGACTTCCCTTCCAGAATTATCCCAAGACACTCCACTAGCCCACTGATGGGGAGAAGGGAGGCTTCTCTCTCTAGGACCGCTTTGACACGGCTCTTGCCTGTGCCCCTAAGGGAACCACAGAGGCAGCTCTGATGCCACCATCCTTACATCTGACCTGATGGGTGAGCGCCACAGCACTTACTGTCTCCCTACCCAAGTATGGGCTAAGGGAAGCCTTGTACCCAGGAGCCTGTCAAAGAAGCAAAGCCAAGCGCATCAGAGACCTCCAAGGGATGCTGTGTTCAACATGGTCGACCAGCCCGTATCCTAGAGTTCCTTGGCCCCGTCAAAGGCCTGACACTGTTTGCGTGCACACATCCCTGTCCCTAGGCCCTCCGTACACCAACTAAAACCATTACAGACCATCTCATCCTTAACAACGGGGCTAGGGTACCCTGCAGGCCCACTATACAACTCCGTGATGGCTGTGATGTCCACCAGTCAGACACGCTGGCAGAGCTCTGCTGTCCGAGACGGCACAGGCGTTCACCTTGTACTTGCTGGGCACATCCATTTTGTTGCGGAGGAACTTTGCCAGGTGCATGACGGTCATGGCTGCTGGACACCGCAGGAATCGCACTCCTGTCTGTGGGGGAAGAGGCCACAGTGAGAAGGTGCATCCACGGGGCTCTCAGCCTACAGCCCACTGCTAGACAGGCCCTAAGACTCACCTTCTCCTTGTCTCCATCCCCATTCTCCGTAAGGTTCTTCTTCTCCTCTCGGTCCCTGGAAGAAGAGAGAGAGGCTAAGGACTATGGAGTTGTTGGGCCAAATGCATGTCTGACTGGGTCTTGAAGAATGGGCCAGGGTAGAAAAGGGGCCTACGTTGAACTTGCCTGACGCCTTCGTAGAACTCAATGGAAAGACTGACAATCTCGTCATCACCCAGAGCTCCCTTCTCCTGTTCCAGGACCTCGCCTCGGTCCTCGTTGGAGCCGTTGGGGACTGCAGAGGGAGACAGCTCAGAAGGGTTGGTCAAAGATAGAGCAAGGGACTGGGGACCTAGGGAAGTGGGGTAGCTCAGAGGTTGAACCCAGTGTCCACTGGACAGTACTCTAGCTGGGAGATCTGTTGGAAGTCAGAGGGACAGTGGAGGCCAAAGCTGGTACATTCACAGCTGGGGCAGCCCTGGGCAGTCACGTGGCTTCAGGAACCAGAATGTGCTTGTGGGTTCAGAGTGAACATACACTCACCCTCTGTCAGGGGGTATGCTGCATAGAAGTCCCGTCGCCGTTTCATTTCATCTAAAGGAAGGAGGCAGGGATGACTGGGTGACAGCTAGAAACTGGGGGGCGGGGTGGGGGGACGAGGACAACACAGGGGCTCGCGATACCTTTAAAAAGCCCAGGCACCAACTTGTAGACGATGTCCTGGAGGGTTTTGTCTGATCTGGGAAAGAATATACAGGGGCATTAGCAACCACGGGTCCTTCATCTCGCTAGCCAGGGAATGTGACAGGATCTGTACCCTTCCTTCTTCAGACTCGGCACTGAGGCATGCAGGTTCCTGGCCTGGCATTCCTTAGCCACTGGGAGGCAGAGTATGGGGTTTGAAGCCCACCTGATGCTCAGCAGTGGTCGCGTTTTATGGACCTGGACATCACACATGGGGCAGTATTTGTTGGTCTCCAAGTAGCGCACGATGCAGGTTTTGCAGACTTGGCGTGTGGACAGAGAGAAGACAGTCAGAGCCCCTTCTCACCCAGGCTAACGTTCAGCTTTCTCTTCCCACTACGACCCAGTAGCTCAGGATAGCCCAACATGGCCATGCGTGTCCACACATCTGGGCTGCTGTAGCTTGCCTAGCCTTAGGGGAGGATGGGCCCCTCTATCTCTATGAGCCAGGGTGGTGTCCAGCCTAACACAGAAAGCGCACCAAGTCCTAGGCTCCCCTGAGCCAGCGGGGTAAGACACCTCACAGGTCCTGGATGTCTGGTAACCAATCTGACAGTGTAAATGAGTGACCCCTGAATCTACAGGGGTCAGACTTCAGCCAGAGATAGCAGAAAAAGTGAGGTTTCTGATGCTGTCCCAGGAAATGAGCTTCTGGCTCCAGGACTCCCACCACTACATCACACACATACACATACATACACACACACACACACACACACACACACACACACCACACACTTGTCCCTTCTTGGCAATATCTCACTGATCCCAGGGACTACTTTCCAGGGCAGCAAGGGATGTCCTCCATTTTCCCTGAGCAGTGCCCCCTAAGCTGGGCACCCCTGAATTCAACTCACAGGAATGTAAGCATTCCACAATGGTGGTGGCATCGATGAAATAGCCCCCACAGAGGGCACACATGAGGTGAGGGTTCAGCTCCGTGATTTTAATCCGTGTGGTCCGATGCATGATGCCGGGGTCAGGACTGAGGAAACTTGGGGAAGTGTCACCCTGGGAAACAGAAATGGGATCAGAAATCCAGCCACCCTTAGCTACTTCCCTACAGTCAGTACTCTTCCCCTCCCCACGGGCCCAAAGTCCATTTTTTTTCCGTTTTGTAAGTGCAACTGGATACCAGTTGGAGACTGGCTGCTTCTGGCCCACCCTCTGAGTGTTCACTGGGTGGGTGGGACTCAGAAAGCTTCTGCCACCTTGAGAAGCAAGGTCATCTACCATTTAGAAGCAGTAGGAAAGCCTGAAGTCAGACCATAGGAAACGGGAAGATATGAATGCTTTTAAAGCTCTCCCTGGGTGGGACCTGTGAGCCTGGGAGAGAACTCAGCAGGTTAAGGTAGAGTCAAGCCTGGTGACCCACACGGTGGGAAGAGAGGAAACCATGCCTGCAGATTGTCCTCTGGCTACTTACACATGTGCGCGCTCGCACACACACAGAAAATACATGCAATAAAAATTCTATTCCTGGGCTGGTGAGATGGCTCAGCAGGTAAGAGCACCCGACTGCTCTTCCAAAGGTGCAGAGTTCAAATCCCAGCAACCACATGGTGGCTCATAACCATCCATAACAAGATCTGATGCCCTCTTCTGGAGTGTCTGGAGACAACTACAGTGTACTTACATATAATAAATAAATAAATCTTTAAAAAAAAAAAAAAAATTCTATTCCTGATTCCAACCCATATCCACTCGAGTGGTCAGATATCTACCAAGCACTAAGAGAAACAGTGCAGACAACTGAATTCACAGACCAATGTGAAGAATAAATTGTCGCCACTCCACCGATGAGCGGTTCTTCATGAAGAGACCTTCCAAAGAGACACCGGGACACAGGCCCACCACCTGTCCCTTTGACTGTCCCACTCGGGCCTCAGAACACTGCCTTCCTCTAACGCTGCAGACATCTAAGGACGCAGACAGCTCCTTGAATGTCTACCTACCACTGCCTCCTTTGGCCTCCTGCAACCCCGAGGCTGGCTTTTCTATGTCCCGACTTATAAAGAAGGAGCTGCAGGCCCAACCTGACATGGTACTTTGCAGCTAATCCAAGGGCCTGGCAGAAAGACCTCTCCTGTCCTGTGGTGGGAAACCCCCACACCATGTTGCCCACCCCACCCCCAACGGCCCACTAACTGCTCTAGTGTGCAGGGTCTAGGAACCCACTCTTCATGAACACACAGAATTGCTTCATGGGCCACTGGGATCCCGCCATGGCCCAACCTGGTGACTGTTGCCACCTGTTCGCAGGCTGTCCACAAACAAGTCACAGGTTCTCCTAGACACCTGCCAAAAACTGGGCAGAGGGGGGTGTTCTCTGTCCCCAGCTTTCCAATGCACCTGGCCAGGCCCTGGAAGGCAGAGGTCAGTTCGAAGCTGGCTCTGGCTCGCTCTGGCTCTGGCTCTGGCTCTGGCTCTGGCTCTGTTTCTGTCTCGCTCTGGCTCCGGCTCCGGCTCCGGCTCCCTCTGGCTCTGGCCTGAAGGGGCTACTACCTCTTTCCTCTCTCCCAGAGCCAAAGCCCAGGAGCCTTGAGAGGCTGGCCAAGCCCCCAACCTCTCCTTTACAACATACACCCTTCTCTCTTTTCCAGAAAGCTTTCTAAAGCCACCACACAGGGTTTTCTAGGACAAGAAATTCACAGCCAGGATTTGCAGTTTCTATAGAGACCCCAGGATGAGCCTGGCCAGAACCCAGACAGCTAATAAAGCCCCAGGGCACCTGGCCAGAGGCTGGAATAGATGGAGCTACACAAAAGGCCACACTTGGGACAGACACCAAGTTGCAGAAAAGAGACGGGAACAAGCCAGCCAGAGGTGGCCCAGAGACCAGGCTCGCTGACCTACAAACCTGGAGCAGAGTTCTTGCCCCTACAGGTGGCCTTAGCTGGTACTCCCTGCATGGGCTCCCCCTTCACAATCTCAAAGAGGCTGCTGGCTACTCTACTGTTTAGTTGTTTCCATGGTAACACAGTCTCTGGCAGGAAGCCCAAATATTATTACAACCATCCAGAGGACAGAACAAACTCCAAGTGGCTGTCTCCTTGAGCATGTGTAATAGCCACCGTGTGTACGTGCTGTCTGGGCTTCCAAAGGTACTTCATGCGACTGCTTGCCTGTGTGTGCCTGTGTCCAGAGACACACAGAGACAGAAACAAACTATATCAGAGTAGGAGCCTGCCAGGGAATCCAGGCTGCTGGGGTAAATCCCTTCAACCCAGTGCGCGCGCGCGCGCGCGCACACACACACACACACACACACACACACGCACATACACGCAGGCGCGCGCGTGCCCGCGCACACATGAAAGAATATATGTGCTCTTCACCCACACACTTCATTTGCAAAGAGATACAGGTTCCTAAGAAGCCACAGGAGCCCCACACAGTCTGTCATTTTAGAGGTTTCACAGGAGAGCAGGCCCCAGCTCTTTCTAAGCCCAGGGCCATAAGGGAAGGAGATGCTATGGATGGAAAGGTTCCTTGCCTCCCCTGGGAGCAAAGAGCCTCTCTGCTCCCCATTCCCATCCCTAGGGGCCTCAGAAAGCTACCACTGGGGCTGGGGGTGGGGAGAGGCACTGATTGGCTCCTCACCTGATTGCCATGGTTACCTGCAGGGCCCTGTCAGCAGGTGCCAAGAGTGGCAGTAAACAGGAGCTCCCCGTCCCCAGAGCATCCTCTCCCCACTCCCCTGCTCAGGATCAGGACCGTGGTCGTGGTCGTGGTCGTTCCTTCCTGATGCGGGGTGGGGTGGGGTGCTGAGGTGCTGGTGGGGAGAACAAGGGAATGGTGTACCACAACACTACGGAGGGGACAGCTGGGAGAGACTAAGCGTCTAGAGAAGAAAAAGCGAAGGACACAGTTCCCAAGAAGCAGAAAAGGGGCGGAGACCATTTGGAACTGGTGTCAATGGAGCTGGAACCCAGCCCCTTCTACATTCCTCCAACAGCCCCCTCTGCCCCCGCCCCCAGTCTGTAGTTCTCTCTGGCTCTAGCTCCTGGCTCCCAGGGGCCCCAAGCCAGAAAGGGGCTTGGTCACCACCTAGCACCCATTCCCTTGCCATCTGGGCTCCACTCCTTAGGCTTCCAGCCTACAAAGGACAGACATCCCACATCTCTCCAAAGAACTAGACTTTTCTTCTGTAGGTATTGGGTCTCTGATGCCACAGGGAGAGGGTCCTGCTGCCTCCAGGGACACCAGCCCTCTGCCTTGCTGTGCACCAAATCAAATCAAGCCCCAGGCCACAAGAGGTCATTCAAGGTCACATCCTAGTACTTGACCAGTGAGGTGGACATGATCTCTTTTTAAATTCTTTCCCCCTTCCCTTCTCTCTCTTGCTCTGGCCCATAGGTTTTTTTATTTGTTTCTCCTTACTGATGGTTGGCTGCTGGGATTTGAACTCATGACCTCCGGAAGAGCAGTCAGGGCTCTTAACCAGCCTCCCCCCCCATGTGATCTTTGAAAGCACTGTTGTGAGTCTTCTCAATTTACAGATGAAAAAAAAAAAAAAAAAAAAAAAAAAAACCTTAGATGTGATTTGCCCAAGGTCACTCAGAAAAACAGGTGATGCTCGGAATGGGACCGGACTCGGACTTGGCTGAAGAGCAGAGCAGGTGGGTAGAAGGATTGAGAGCGATTGCTGAGAAACCCATCCTGTGGGCCTGCGGAACGGGAGGCAAAAGCTAATAATGCCTTACACCACCTCCGCAGTACAGATGGGGAAACTGAGGCACAATGGAACCAGAAGGAGCCAGAGCGCAGTGTGTAGACATGAATTTCTAGCATTGGTTTTCCCCCTCCGCCAGGCTTCATAGACCCAGCTCTGCAAGGAAATCTCATGTGTTTATGTCAGAGGGTTCTGCGCCAGGACACGGAACCTTATCTTTTCCTAACCTTTGGCAGTGGTCCAACCCCTATCATGGAAAAAAAAGATAGAAGCCTCGACCTACCACTCAGTTCCTGAAAACAGAAATAAATAAATAAATAAATAAATAAATAAATAATAAAGACAGCAGCACCGTAAGATACTCATATCCAGAGCCAGACACACCCCCTTCATCTCTAACATCCACAACACCCGGTGCCAGATAAGCCTGGTCATGCACACAGGCCAGACAGACACTTGCCAAGACACACACCACCACACCACCACACACACAGCAATGCTGGAGCCTGGTTCCTACTCCACAGATGCAGAAGTCATTTCCACCCACCCCATCACATCCCTGCCTGAAACTGGAGCCACAGACATTAACCTTCTGCGAACCTCTAGTCCTCTCAGGGCAAATTATAATTTAAGTCTTCCAGCAATAAAGGCAGTTCAGCGCCCCCACCACCACCACTCCGCTAAGGGGGGGGGGGGGCTACAGTTGGCCTCTGACCTGTATAACCTGTAACCTCTTCCACTTCAGCCTCTGTCCATTCCCATGGCAACAGCTTCATCAACCACTCAGGGAGTTACTTTCCCCCTCCTCTGCCCACCTCCCAAATCCTTCAACTTGAACAGGATGAGGCGACAGCCGGACTGGATCCTTGGAGGCTGTTTCCTGCCTCATTCCAAACACAGTTCTAAGTGCGCAAGCCCCAACCTCAAACCAGGGGAACCCCTGGGAAAACTGCTCCACCAAAATGCTACAACAGTACTGGCTTTATGCTCCTCCGATTACAATAATAACACCTTGGAGCAGGGATGTGTGTATGTTGGGGGTGGGGGGTTGTCATGAGTTTCGGGAACAGCACAACTGCAAGAAGTCCAGAGAGGGCGGCCCAAGACTGTGAGAGCCGGCAAAGAGAAGCCCCTCCCTCAGCGAGAGGAAGACCAAGAGAGACAGAGGCAGTATGGGGGATGGCGGGAGCTCGGCCAGGGGCTACGAGAGACAAAGACGCGGGGACAACTCTAGGCAACACCTGTACATACTTAAAACATATTTAAATTCACACATACATACACTCATCTCGATCAAGCAACAACAGCAATTTTGGATAGACCCGGGAAGTGAGGGATGGAAGATTAGGGGGCTTGCCTAGACGCCCCTGGGAGACAGGAAGGGCGCGGGGCGCCTGCAGGCTCAGGGTTCCCCGGCTTTCAGAGTTAGCAGCGGCAGAGCTCAAGGAGAACAGAGTAGCCGCTTCCCCTTTCGCCTCCTGTGGCAGAAGGGCCACCTCATCAGACCCCTTGGCCACTCATGAAAAGACAGAGCATGCTAAATCTCTCCTCGCTCCCGTTCTTTCCCCTCCGCCCGTGCTTTCCCGCGAAGCCTAGGTCAAAGGATCAGGCACACACACACACACCCCAGTGACCGAGTGGCCACTCCTTCCCTCCCTAGAGCCAAAGTTTGGTGGGGCCCCGGGAGGGAGGTAGGGAAAAGCTCAGCCGAGGTGGTTCAGGGAGGGGGCGGGGCGCCTCGCACCGGGACGAAAGGGACCTCTGGGGGAGGTGCCCAAGATCCCGACCCCAGGAGTTAGGGCGCCCTCCCTCGGCCGCCAGAAAGCCAAGTCCCCTTCCTCCGGGCCTCAAGCCCTCGCGCGTCTACCACGCTCACTGCCCACTCGGGAGGCGACCCTTGCCCGACTCGAAGGGGGCCGATCGGCCAGAGCCACAGTCTGCTCCAGCTTGTGGAGATCCTCGGGTCGGGTGGGGGACGAGACCCACCCTAGCGTATGTCCCCAAAGCCCTCGTGGCCGCCCGGACCCTCCCCCTCGATACCTCGCAAGCAGGGTCTTAGCAGGGGGCTGCTGCACAAAGAGGAGGTGGTCGAGGGAGACTCCAAATCGTTAAGAGGGGGAATCCACTTCGGCCATCTTGGAAGGGAGGAAAGGAAAAAAAAGAGAGAGAGAGAGAGGAGAGAGAGAGAGACCGGGAACGGGAGAAAGAAAGGCGGACCGGGCGAGCTTGGACAGCGGCTGGCGGGGCGGGAAGGGGCGCGAGCGGCAGGCCAGGCCGGGGCTCCGGCTCCCATTGGGGTCTGCGGGGAAAGGTGAAAACGGGTCCCGGTCGCTAGCCCTAGACGCTTACGAGGTAGCAAGGAGGCAAGCGCGAGTCGGCGTCCGCTTACCTGGCTTCGGGGTCCGGTGGGTCTCGGGGAGGGGGGGATGGGAGGGAGGGAGGGGGGACCACAGCCCTGTCGCTCGCTCGGTCGGCGGGAGGGGAGAAACCTATGGTAAGAAAGGAGTTTGTAAGAGCAGCTTGGGGTGGGAGGGAGAGTGGGGAGGAGAGGGGACCAGAGGGGAGGGGAGGGGCCGTGGGGGGGGGACAAAATGGCTTTTTTCCTCCAGACAAGAGTAGGTCCCGCCCACTACTCACCCACGTGACCTCATTCCTTCAGGATGTTTGCAGAGAGGGAAAGAGGAGGGGGAGAGGCTAGCTCAGCTGCTCCCTACCGCCTTGCGCTGGGCTTCCCCCAAACCAAGAGGAGACCACCTCTTAGTCAAGCAGATCCCTTGAACCCGGAGGAAAGGTCCTATTGTGTTACCTTCCGTCATGAAACCACCTCCTCCTCCTAAAATAAGTGTGTTCTCCCACCGACCCTGTGATCCCTACCCTAGCTGGGGAGCTTGGAAAATGGTGAGATGCAGACTGGGCGGAAATGTGTCTCGCGGCACCCGGTGCGTCGCCGCTACCAAAGGGCGCTTGGGCGGGGGACGCGCCGCCGCTGGCCACGCGTCCGAGTGAGGATCGCTCCAGCTGAATCCCTTGGGATTCCTAAGTGCGTGTGTGACCCCGAGCGTGCCCTCAGCGCCTCCCCCCACCGGATCGGGGTCCTCGCACCTCGCGGGAAGCGCACGGTGGCCTCGGGGCTTGGCTGTGGCCGAGGCTGGCGCGCTCAGCGTGCTCGGGCGGAAAAGAATGGAACGCAGTCCGGGGCGGGGAGAGCAGCCCGAGACACGAACTCGGGCGCCGAGCCAGAGACACAATAACTAGCCGAATTCGAGAGGCCCCGACGCAGTAGGAAGCGAGGAGTCGAGAGAGGACGCGCGCCTTTTCGCCGCCGGTGCGCCTCCCTCGCGGTCGCGGAGGGGCCGGCGAGCGCGAAGGTGGCTGGTGCCAGCCCACTCCGACTGTCGCCCTCGGCTCCACCCAGCGCTCGCTCTCCTGTCCCCAGCGGCCCCGGGCCCCGGGCAGAGTAGGAAGGAGAGCTAGAAGAGACGGCGCCAAGGAAGCGAATCGATTCTGCGTTACCACAAGAAACGTGGACCTCAATAGGTCGCTCGATTTCGCTGATTCGTTACTTATGATTTATTGGGGGTGGCCACTGTGACTGTCCCTCCAAAGAGCTCGATTATCCGGCCTGAAAAGCCTTTAAGCGCCTGGACGGTGGGTTGGCTCGAGTAAGGAACGAATCTTTGTCGAGCCTGCCTCCTCTCCTTGTTCCAAGCCTAAAGCAGTCCCGAAGTGAGGGCTTTCATACACTGGTCCGCTTATCAAGAGCCCTGTAAGGGCTGTCCGCCCAGTGACCCCCCACCAGCCTCAGCTCTTAGCCCGCATAGCCAAATGACGTTGTAGAGGAAAGGCAAGAGATTTCCGCTTAGATCGGGTGGTCCAAGTGGGAGCGGAAGAGGCCCCGGGAGGATCGGTCACTTGCTTCCCCATCCCTACATCGAGTACCACGAGCTCACAGGCTACTGTGGAAAGGGGTCTCGAGTTAGACACGCCCACTGTCATCAGGGCCCATGTGTCCCGGCATCTTCCATTCGGCTATAGCAAACACAATTGCTCAACGTGAAGGGCACTGCAACAGGGAGCCAAGGGGTACACCTGGCTACCTTTGTTTATTGGGGTGGGTATCCATTTGCTCCTCAAACAATTATTAAGTTCCAGTTCCAAGAAAACCGCTGGAGAGTAGAGGCACACTGAAAACCCACTACCCACTAAAACTCCAATAAATCATCTATGCTGGGATACTGCTAACCCCTGTGGTTCATCAGGAGAACCGCTGACTCAACTGTCCCAACATCGAAAATTCTCTGATCTTTCAGGCTTTATTCCAGTAACCACTTGGAAGCACCTGGCACCTGCCAATGTCAAGAAACTGTTTTAGGCACAGGAGGTAAACTGGGCTTTGACGCTGGAGCAGGGCCAGTGAGGGCAATAAGCTGGAAACTTCCCTTCTCCATTCGTGTTTGAAGTGCCCGGTGGTCTTCTAGGCTTGTGCCCCCCCCCCCCGTCTGCAAACATGGACGAGGGAGTCCACAAGAGACTTCTTTTGAGCCAAATGTCTAGAGAACTGATGGAAAGAGTCCCTTACACATCTTCCTCCTGCCCACCTTCTCCAGTGTGCTCTGCAAACTGTAAAGAGCCCTTATTTTCCACCAGGTCTGTAGCTGTCCTCTAGCTGATTGCCACATGTGGTGAACACAATCAGTCGGAAATCAGAGGGTCCCAGAGAGCTGGAACCGAGAACATCAAGGCAAGGACCAACGGGCATCTGTTGCCATCGGAAACAAGAGCAAGGAGAAAATCCCTTTTAAATGGCTGCACTAGAGTCGTTCCTCCTTGCTTGTGTGTAGCTTTACCTCCGTGTCCTTTACAACCCTCCTTCTTGCAAACGATGCCATTTGTCGATCTCTGTATTTATTTCCCCATCTTCCGCACTGTCTACTTAGGCCCCCTCACAATATGCCTTTCTCTATAGATCACAGCTAGGTTCTTCCTCCTTCCACTCTTTTATCCCTCACTTTGTTCCTGTGGTTTCATAAATCCTGACTGTTTCCATCCACCGGGACAGATGTCCTCGTTCAAGTTGATATCGTCCACTGATGCAGACAATGGGAAGCTGTCCAACCTCCACAGCAAAATTTATTCTTTTTTTTTTTCTTTTTTTTTTTTTTTTTTTTTTTTTTTTTTTTTTTTTTTTTTTTTTTTTTTTTTTTTTTTTTTTTTTTTTTTTTTTTTTTGCAAAATTTATTCTTAATCCAAGGAAAATTGCATCGTTAAAAAACATGGCAGTGAGATAGAAACCTGGCTTTGCCTTTCTGTCATCCTGAATGGTGAGAGGTGGTGAGGAGACTTTAGGGATAGATCCGTTCACTGACCACAAACGAATTTCTAAATACAGTGACCGTCTGGGTTGGTGTATCACAATCATTGCTTCTGGCACTTCGGTAACGAATGTGGCTTTTGAACATTTGCGATTTAAAAAGGGCGGTCTCAAAAGTACACGCCGTCCCTGGGTGGGCTCGAACCACCAACCTTTCGGTTAACAGCCGAACGCGCTAACCGATTGCGCCACAGAGACGGTGACGGTCGTTTGTGAGTCAGAGAGCCGAGTCAATAGGAATGAGCCCGATGTGGCACAAGACCAGTCACGACGCAAGCAGTTACAGTAGCTTAGAAACTGAGCGGAACAAAATCTGATCTCGTAGAACAGCGAATCGTGGCTGTGGCAGGGGCAACAGGGGTTGTGCTCGGGCCTGGGCTGCCCTGGAGCCGTTGGCCCAGGCTATCCTCGGTCAGTGTCTTGGATGTGGCACAGAACGTTCCTCTGTAGAGTGAACAGAGACTTAGGGCTACCTCTGTCGCCCAGCAGGGATTGGGGGTGAGGGACTCCAAACGCTGAACAACCTGTAGCTCACTCCTGCAAAACAAAACAAAACAAAGCTCCATTCTGGAACTGAACCCCCTCAGCACGAACCCTAGGCAAGGTCTTCCAATTCTGCAAAGAATGGGCGCCTTCGGTATACTCGGTGCCGATAGGTAAATTGGCATCTGCAAAAATCCCGGTAAACAGTAAGGATCTGTGAATGAACACATGAAGTCGGGTAGCTTGAGTAAAATGCCTAACTCCTGCAGCACCACCGTAAGCGCCAGGTTACCTACTCCGCGACAGCACTAGCCCCACAAGGCCCTGTCCCAAGCCCACGTGTTGCAAACTCCGCCCCTAGGCGGGACCGCCCGAACTCCAGGTCCTCCAAGATCCCAACATGCCCCGGATCGTAGGCTCTTCCGCACTCACAGTGACTTTTCACTTTCCGCTTTCCATACCTCCGTTTTGGTGTCTCAACCAAACTATGCATATTTGTGACTGACGGCACGAGTGTCCAATGGAAGGCTGAACTAGTCAATCCGAGTCGGCCCGCCAGCCAATGGGGAGGACTCGGCGAGAGCGTTGACCCTGAGCGAGCCAGAGCCGGTTTGCAGGCAAAGCAGTGGAGATCGGGTTTTCCACTCCAGCGCAATCATGGTGAGATCGAGGAATCAGAGAAGGAGTCTGGGATGGGAACTGAAAGCATGGACGAGTAGTGCTTGGGTTCGGGACGGGGAGAGCCTGGTGGTCAGTAGAATGCACATGGGAGCACCGTGCGGATGAGTGCTGGGTGCCCCACCGGGCCCATCCCAGGGCTGGAGCTCCTGGCGTACTGGCGCCCCCGGAGCGGAGGGCTCGGGTAAATGAGTTTTGGGGACCAGGACTGATCTGAAGGTTATGATCGCACTTAGCTCCACGAACTGAGCCCCTTGATTTGTTTGCTCCCAGTCTATTATGTCCTATAATGGAGGGGCCGTCATGGCCATGAAGGGAAAGAACTGTGTGGCCATCGCTGCAGACAGGCGTTTCGGGATCCAAGCCCAGATGGTGACCACGGACTTCCAGAAGATCTTTCCCATGGGTGACAGGCTCTACATAGGCCTAGCCGGCCTGGCCACTGACGTCCAGACAGTGTAAGTGTCCCCAGCCCCATCTTCACCCAGGTTTCTTCGTTGAGCAGCCAGATGTCAGCCATCTGCCAAAAGCCACGATTGAGTGTAGAACTCAGCTGAACACCACAGCGATACGGAGCTGGATCCTAACCTATGTTTTTCTGGCATTACCTTGTGCCCGTGCTTGGCTCAATGGGAAGAAGCATCTTTGTTAGGGAGTCCCTTCATCACCGTCTTAATATTACTGGCTAGCTGTCTCATTCTGCAATTGAAAAAATTGAGTCTTTTGTTCAGGATGCACAGTAATGAATGTCAGCCAGGATCCTAGTGTAGATCTTTCTAAAGACCGTGGGCACTCGCTAAACCAGTAGGCGGCTGGCAAAGCAGACAGACCGAACGATAACTAACCATGATGGGCTGTTGGGTTTTAACTGCCCACTTAATATACCTAGTTGACAATGGTTATGTGATTTGAGTGATGGAAGAGTCTGAGAGGGGGAACGGGTTGTTGTCTGTGATGGCCCTAGTGTACAGGTTCTGATTGTTGTGGTGGGACCTTCAAAAGGCGTAGTACGCCTTTAATCCCAGCACTTGGGAGGCAGAGGCAGGCGGATTTCTGAGTTCAAGGCCAGCCTGGTCCACAGAGTGAGTTCCAGGACAGCCAGGGCTACACAGAGAAACCCTGTCTCGAACCCCCCCCCCAAAAAAAAAAAACCACAATTCATTATTATTTTACATGTATGTGTGTCTGTGCACCACGTGTGTGCGGTGCCTGCAGAGGCTAGAAGAGATTGTTGGACAGCCCTCCCCCCAACAACCCTCATGACCCAGCTTGAGTTGCAGGTGGTTGTGAGCCACCATGTGGGTGGTGGGGCTAGAAAGCAGGTCCTCTGGAAGAGCAGTCAGTGCTCTTCATGACTGAGCCGCCTCTCCAGCCTCTACATTTATTATTATTATTATTATTATTACTATTTTATTGTGTCTGTATGCCCGGGTTCCCCAGCCATGTGTGGAGGTCAGAGGACAGCTTGCAGGAGTTGCTTCTGCCTTTCTGTCATGTGGTTCCAGGCATTGAACTGCTCAGGCTTGGTGTAGGTGTTACTACCGACTGACCCATCCCACTGGCTCAAGGACAGGATGCTGTGTGTTGCTGAAGAGTCAAGTCTTCCCCGACCCCCAACCCTGGTCCTAGAAATCGAAACCAGGATTTTGAAAGCTTAAGCATATGATATGCTGTTGAACTACATCCTCAAGCCCATTATTATTATTATTGTTGTTGTTACTATTATTATTTTAAAGATGTATTTTATATATATGGATGATTGTCCACATGTCTGTCTGTATGCCGGCTGTGTGTTGTCCCCAGAGGCCAGAAGGGGTCTTTGGATTGCCCAGAACTGTACTTGTGAGCTGCTTTGTGAGGGCTGGGAATTGAACCTGGGTTTTGAAGTGTAATACAGTCTACCTTGAAGGTTCTGGGTCCAATCTGAAGGTTTGCATCAGATTGAATTAGCTTAAATGAAAACTACTCAGCCGGGGTGGGGCTGTGGTTCAGTGGTAGAGTGTGTTTCGCATGACAAGGCCCTGGGTTCAGTATCTAGCATTGGGGAAAGGGGGGGGGGGACATGCTTGAGGCAGGAGACTGATACCTGACTTTAATGTCAGCTGGGTTACCTAGCCTGGGTTAGCCTGGGCTACAGAGCTGAGGGGGCAGACTGAATTTAGAGGAAAAAAATTCATCTATACTGAACATGCTCAGAATTTTCTTGTATTCCCCACTGAGGGGTGTTTGAAAACCCAGGGCATTAAAAAGTGACTTAGAGTTGGGTGGTGGTGGCGCACGCCTTTGATCCCAGCACTTGGGAGGCAGACACAGGCGGATTTCTGAGTTCAAGGCCAGCCTGGTCTACAGAGTGAGTTCCAGGACAACCAAGGCTATACAGAGAAACCCTGTCTCGAAAAAACCAAAAAAGAAAAAAAAAAGAAAGAAAGAAAGAAATAATGCCATTTCATATAAGAAACTGGCCCTGCTGGGCTTTGGATCTGTGGAGGATCCCGGAACCAGTCTTTATGGTGACTGGGGGAACACAGGAACATCTAGACTAGAGCACAGCTGTGACTTTTCCCAGGTAGTTCTCATTGTGTGTGTATTGTGACTGAAATCCCACAGTTAGGACTGTGACAGATGGTAATCTTTTTAATGTCGATTTTGAGGCGCTAAGACACACCCTTCAGAGGGATAGGGTTTTGAAGTTATACCTTTGGTCTGGAGAGGGCTTGATGGCGTGTTGAATCGTAGGGAGCAGAGTCTAGAGGGAGAATACAGGGGGGGGGGCAGGTTGTGAACTGCACTTAGAAAACAGCCTTTATTTTTAGTAGGGGACTAGGGAAAAGTCAGAAAAGGAGAGGGCCGGGCGTGGTGGCACATGCCTTTAATCCCAGCACTCGGGAGGCAGAAGCAGGCAGA
>NC_034603.1:65137019-65141096 GCF_900095145.1 Mus pahari
ACATGGTGGCTCAAACCATCCTTAATGAGATCTGACTCCCTCTTCTGGAGATTCTGAAGACAGCTACAGTGTACTTACATATAGTAAATAAATAAATCTTTAAAAAAAAAAAGAAAAGAAAAGGAGAGGAAAGGGAAGGAAATATGGCTTGGTAGGTAAAAGTGCTTGTGGCCAAGCCCAGTGACCTGGATTCAATCCCTGGAATCCAGATGGTGAAAGGAGACTACTGACTCCCTACAGTTCCCCCTGACTGACCCATGTACGATGTGTTGCAAGCATGTGTGCACACACTCTAAATAAAATAACAACAACCAGAAGAAGGTGGGGCGAGGAGGGAGAGGGGGGAGGGGTGGGGAAAGGTTGGGTTAGGATTTCCCTGAGCTTGAGGCCTCAGCTGCAGCAGGAGGAGACGGGAGGGAATCTTGTGTCCGTCTGTCTGGCAGCGTCTCCAGAGCACTGACCGCCCCAGGCTTGCTCAGAGACTCTGGCAGCCCTCCTTCACTGTGGCCGACTGCAGAATCTTCTCACTAGGTTTGTCTACTGTGCACGGCAACTCCTGATTTATTAGACCCTGCTTTCCTTACCTATCAGACATGAAGTAAATTCACTCTCTCCCAGACCCTTTGGTCCTGTGTCTTGGGAAGCCCTGTTTTGCTTAGTAGGTGTGGCGTGGGTTGGTTTTGTGCAGGGTCTATCCCAGAACTCTGAGGTGGCCTAGGGGACACAAGGTCGTCCTTCCCAGGCACCTTTTCATCAGCGAGCTCCTGCTCGAGCGTTCCTTGGTAGGGACAGAATCGTATGTGACCTTGTGTTACTCCTGACGGCCACAGGTGGAAGACTGGAGGACTTTAGCAATGACTCAAGCTATGCTTCTTCCCCAGTGCCCAGCGTCTCAAGTTCCGACTGAACCTGTACGAGCTGAAAGAAGGTCGGCAGATCAAGCCTTACACCCTCATGAGCATGGTGGCCAACCTCCTGTATGAGAAGCGGTGAGTGGAGATAAAGACCGGGACCTGTGGGCATCAGAGGCGTGGTTTACCCAGTGGTGTGGGGGATGCTGCGGTGTGGGGGATGCTGTGGTGAAGCCGTTCTATGGATCCCCACTTTCCTTTATTTCTCACCTTACTGTCCTTGTGTCCCTCCCTCATTCCTGCCTGTCCTGGCTAGCCTGCAACTCCTCGCACACACCAGGCTGGCCCTGAGGTCATGGTGATGCTCTTCTTGCCTCTGCCTCATGAACACCTGCTCACAGGATCTGCCCTCCCGGTCCTTATGTGCAGTACACTGTCCTTATTTGATGCTCTGAGTTCCTGTCTCACAACCTGATAGGAACAAGAGGGCTGACATCTGGGAACCCAGAGAGCCGTGAACTCGTCTGGAGTCTTGCAGCGCTGTTAGAGCTCTTCTCTCCACACTAGAGTCTAGGGGGTCCGTGTGTTCATTTTTGCCTCATTTATTTTGTTCGATGTGCATGGTTGTGCACTTGTATTCACAACAGAAAGAGGGCCTCTGTAAACTGGAGTCATGGGCAGTAATAAGCCACCATGTGGGTACTGGGAACCAGACGCAGGTCTCTCTCCAGCCCCAGTGTGGTAGTTTTTATTAGTAAAGATACGCACTGCAGTTGTGGGGGAGCTGAAGGGAGGCCCCACAGGATGGGAGGTGAAATGTGTTTGTTGTTGCTTTCTGTCTCTTAACCTTTTATTCTAAAGTCAGCTTAGGTTTATAGAAAGGTTATTAACAGAAACGGCAACGGGGGCAGGGTTGGAGAGATGGCGTAACGTTAAGAGCAGGTGCAGCTCTTGCTTGTGGAGTTTGGTTCCATGGTGACTCACAAGCAGCTATGATGGGATCTGATTGCCTCTTCCGTGTGCATGAAATCAGAGCACTCATATACATGATACATGAATGAATTAAAAAAAAAAAATTCTTGAGGTTAGACAAATGGCTCAGCAGTTACGACTTGTTATTCTTGTAGTGGACTGGGATTGAATCTTAACACCCAGGGAACAGTGCATGATAGTCTGTGACTCCAGTTCTAGAAGGTGTGATGCCCTCTTCTGGCCTCTGGGGATATTGTGACACTAGGCAAAACACCCATACACATAAAATAAAAATAAAATAAAATAAAAACAAACCAAGAAGTTCAAGGTCATCATATCTCTAGAGAAGATATAAATTTATAAAATTTCTTATAGAAATTGGCGCTTACCAGGTTTGAGAAACTCGGTCATGATGTTCTTGGCTTCAGCACTCACACACATGTGCATAATTAAAAACTTTAAAAAAAAAAATAAATAAAGGCCAGGCAGTGGTGGCGCACGCCTTTAATCCCAGCACTCGGGAGGCAGAAGCAGGCGGATTTCTGAGTTCGAGGCCAGCCTGGTCTACAAAGTGAGTTCCAGGACAGCCAGGGCTACACAGAGAAACCCTGTCTTCAAACAAACAAACAAACAAACAAAAACTTTAAAAAATGTTTTTCTTTTTTTTTTTCTTTTTCTTTTGTTGGTGTTTGAGACAGGGTCTCTTTGTGTAACGGCCTTGGCTGCCCTGGAATTCACTCTGTAGACCAGACTGGCCTTGAACTCAGAGAGATCTGCCTGTCTTAACCTCCCAAGTTTAAAGATGTGTGCCATCCCCCAATACCTCCCCCCGACACACACACACTTAAAATAAAACTTTAATAAAAGAAACAACTTTGCATCAAAGAATCCTATTTGACCTGGGCATGAGGGTATGTGCCTATCATCAGAGCTCTGGGTCGGAGGATGCAGAGTTCAAAGCCAGACACATGGAAAGTTGGAGGCCACCTGGCTCTGTTGAAGCCTGGCTGGGGCAGAAAAACACCTCACCTTCACTGATTCTTCTGCATCAGTCTCTCCTCTCGTTCTTCTGCATCAGTCTCTCCTCTCGTCCTCACCCCTCCTGGCTCATGGTGAGCAGCCTAGGCCGCCTACAGACTGGGCAAGTGTGCCTTAGCCTCCATCAGACTCCCTCCCACAACCTTTTCTTTTTCCTTTAAGTATTTATTTAGTGGTGATGTGGGCTAAGCTTAGGGCATCATACCTTCTGGGCTAATGCCGTGCCATCGAGGTCCATTTTCAGTTGTCAATAATTTTTGCAGTCTTCTTTTACTGAAGACCATGATGCCCTGAGTAATACTGCTAGCTGAGTGTAACCCCCTGGAACTACATGGTGGAAGGTGATCCACTTTATGCAAGTTGTCCTCAGAGTTATGCGCACGCACGCACACACACACTGACCTCTGCATAGCATATGTATGTGTGTATATATATATATATATATTTACATTCTATAAAGTGCTACCGGCTCAGAAGACACGTGATAGTTCCTGCTGAGAGCCTGGCCATTTTGAGGCAGGGTCTCTGTGTAGCCTCTTTGTTAGCCCCCGTAGTCTGAAGGGGCGTGTGTCAGAGCCAGAGCCAGTATTCATTCTGGACTCTCTCACCCGGCCACAGGTTTGGTCCCTACTACACAGAGCCTGTCATCGCTGGCCTGGACCCGAAGACCTTCAAGCCCTTCATTTGCTCTCTGGACCTCATTGGCTGCCCCATGGTGACTGACGACTTCGTAGTCAGTGGTACCTGCTCTGAACAAATGTATGGCATGTGTGAGTCTCTCTGGGAGCCCAACATGGTAAGTTATCAACAGCAGGGCTGGCCTCTGTACCCACACTATCAGAGACAAATATGTTTGTGCAGCAGGAGGTGGAGGGGAAGGTGTGGCAAGTGAGCCGGCCACGGCTGCTGCTCCATTGGAGGGTCCCATCTGGGTGGGCTGGCAGCGAAAACAGCCTCTTACCCACCCTGGCCACGTGTTTACTACAGCATCAGGCTGGATTTCCAGGTTCCTCCCCTGTGACAGGCAGCACCAGAGTGACCCTGGAGCTTGGTGATCTGAATTAGGAACTGCTATTTTTTAGTAGCCCTGGCTGTCCTGAACTCACTCTGTAGACCAGGCTGGCCTTAAACTGGCCAGATCTGCCTGCCTCTGCTTCCCAAGTGCTGGGATTAAAGGTGTGGGACACCACTGCCCAGCTTTTGACATTGGTGTTTT
>NC_034603.1:65141185-65151240 GCF_900095145.1 Mus pahari
TTTTTTTTTTTTTTTTTTTTTTTTTGAGACAGGGTTTCTCTGTGTAGCCCTGGCTGTCCTGGAACTCACTCTGTAGACCAGGTCCGTTGGTGTTTTTCAAGACAGGGTTCTTCTGTGTAGCCCTGGCTTCCCTGGAAAACTCTCTGTAGACCAGGCTGGCCTTGAACTTCGAGATCCGCCTGCCTCTGCCTCCCAAAGTGCTGAGTAGAAACCCATTCTTGCATAAGCGAGTCAGCCTTGCTCTGCCTCCATTTACCTCATCTGTGAATGGGAACATTGCTCAGACAGGGCACTGAGGAAAGTGTGAGAACATTAGAGCTACGTCCCATGGGGAGGCAACCTTCAGACTTACAGGAAGCCAGGTACAAAGTGACATCACGGGCTTACTGCCATTAGCCAGGCAGACATTCAAATGCCTGCTTAGAGGAGCAAGAGGAAAAAGCTGGCCCCAGGCAGGCAGAACAGCCTGTACTGAGGTACAGTAGGGCCAGAACTGTCCAGTCTGTTGAGAGTGTCTGTAGTAGGAGAATGTGTGTGGTGAAGTGAGGCTGGCGAAGGGGAGCGAACCTTGAAAACCACGCCATGTTTAAATGCTTGCCTTCCATGGAAGGAACCTGAGGGACCCCAGCTGCAGCTGGTGTGGCAAGCTGGTCCTGACCGGGGGGCAGTGGCGTGGGCGGGCAGCCAGAGAGTCAAGGTGGGAAGTCAAAGTGGAGAATTCAGGAGAAGGGGCAGGTTTGAGGGGTGGGCTTGTGAGATCCGGTGGGCGTGTGGGATGGTCTCCAGCTTCTGAGAAGTAGGCCAGAACCAAGTGGAGACAGTCTTCACTTTACAGAGGGAGTGGAGGCTCTGTGACAGGATGTGATGATGACACTTACCCAGTGTCACACTTTCAGGTTTGAAGTGTTTTCTTTGTCCTGTTTTTGCCAAGGAAGGAGCCGAGCGGTTCCTACAGCCAAGAGACCGTCTCTCACTGCAGACAGCAGGGCTTAGGGCAGGGCAGCCAGAGCCCCGAACACAAAAGAGGGTTGAGGAGCCAGAACATGTCCCGGGTCTGAACGCTTGACTCTTTTCGGCAGGATCCAGAACACCTGTTTGAAACCATTTCTCAAGCCATGCTGAATGCGGTGGACCGGGATGCTGTGTCGGGCATGGGCGTCGTCGTCCACATCATGTGAGTATAGGTTGGGAGAACCCGATAAATACTTCACAGATGTAGTGTCTCCTCCTGCCCCACAACACCACTGACCCTCCTCAGGCGTGAGATCAGAGAGGGTCCCGAAGCAGGGCCTGGTGACTGCAGCCAGGTGGCGGGACATTTGTATTCTCAGCACTGGGGAGGCTGAGGCTAGGGGATTTTGAATTCAAGATTAGTTTGAGGAAGTGGGGGACAGAAGGAAGGAGTGAGCAGACAACGGGCCCGCTTTACTAAGGTAGGCCACTGGGTGCTGCCCAGACTCTCCAGGCTTCGGGTGACAGTCTGTGACTGAGTCTCCTGATGGTGGACCTTTCTTTCCTTCCCTAACAGTGTCCCCAGAGTTTCAGGGGTGATGATGGGCAGCAACTTCCTGCAGACGGAGTGGCTTAGGGCTCCCCATCATCCTCGCGCCCTCCCGTGTGCAGCCCAGAACTGTGTGTGTGTGTCTCACATTCCAGTCTCTAGTCAGACCTGAGGTGCCTGCTGCCCTCTCCCTGTCACCAGGACCCTAATAGAATGGAACGGTGTCTGCTTTCCTCGTGGGTCCTGCTCACTGACCATGAAAAGCAGAATGGAGCCATCCAAGGGTTTTGTGTCTTCCGTAGTAAGACCGGGTGCTTGTGGCAGCACTTGCTCTGTAGGCCTGGGGTCTCTGCTCCTTGGAGGGTGTCTCTCAGTCTACCCCAACCATCTGCAGCAAAGCTCCCCGCCCCCGTCTATCCTGCCCTCAGAACAGACTATAGGGCAACAGCCTCTCGGGTCGCCAAGCAGCCGTTCCCTTACAGCTGAGGCTCGGAGGAGAGGCGGACGGGAGACAGTAGACATGACTGTCCTGACTTTTCTCTCTTCGACAGTGAGAAAGACAAGATCACTACCAGGACGCTGAAGGCCCGGATGGACTAACCTGTGCTCTGTGGATGGACTAACCTGTGCTCTGTGGATGGACTAACCTGTGCTCTGGTCCCATCTCCCTTTTGTTGTTTTTCTTTTTAATAAAAATCACCTTTCTTTCATGCTTGCCTGCCTTTGTTTCTGCAGCTTTGTCCCCATCAGGGAGAGTCCAGTACAGAGCAACTTTATTCAGTTGTCTTTGGTTCCCGCCCCGCCCCCTGCTTTTTTTTGGGGGGGGGTGCAGGGTATTGAACCTGGGCCCTCGGACATACTGAGCACACATTCTCCAACCCTGTGTTTCCTTTTGGACTTGCCCCTGCTGTGTCAGCACACCTGGGGCCCCCTACTAGGCACCGGTGGATGCCTGCGCTGTGCTGTGCAGAGCATGCCTTACCTAATGTAGAACTTGGTCATTGTGAGCCAGGGCAGCCTTAGAGATGAAAAGCACTCATACATGTGTCTAAATCTGCTTGCTAAGTGGTGGTGCAAGGAGATAAGCCCCATGTTCCAATTGTCCCCAGACCTGGGTCCCTCTCATTCAGCTCGGCTGGCAGTCTCCCAGCCTTCCAGTGCCTCAGTGGGATTTGGCCAAGGACTGGTGAGTGATCTAGGTCAGTGTAGTTTATCTTTGTCTTCATCACTTCGGCGGGGAGGGGAGGGGTGGTCGCCAAGCTGATTTCACTGATCACCTAGAACATGGTCTGGCACACGGTAACCTGCAGTCGATTCAGTGCTCCAGTACGCGGCTGTCTGCATGGTTCCGGGTAGCCTCTGAATGGTCTGAGGGCCCATTAAAACACATTCCTATTGAAAATAATCTTGTGGTTCTGGGGGAATCAAACCCAAGGCTTTCAGTATTAGGCGGTATTCTACCACCAACCACAGCCCAGGGTGTCCAGGCTCCAGGGACCTTCCCACCTATGCTTTTTGGGCTGGGTTATAGATCCACACAACCCTAGGGGGATTTGAAATTTTTGTTTTTTAACTTTATGAATCAGAAGGTCTGAGATGAGCTAAGTTTTGTTTCTGAATCTCAGCTGCCACTGACATAGATGGTCCAAGTCCACACTGAGAGCTACTAAACTTTTTTTTTATTATTATTTTAAGATTTATGTGTGGGCTGGTGAGATGGCTCAGTGGGTAAGAGCACCCGACTGCTCTTCCAAAGGTCTGGAGTTCAAATCCCAGCAACCACATGGTGGCTCATAACCATCCGTAACAAGATCTGACTCCCTCTTCTGGAGTGTCTGAAAACAGCTACAGTGAACTTACATATAATAAATAAATAAATCTTAAAAAAAAAATATTTATGTGTATGAGTACTGAGTACGCTTATCTGCATGTATGCCTGCCGTGCCAGAAGAGCGCATCAGATTCCTTTACAGATGGTTGTGAGCCACCATGTGGTTGCTGGGAATCAAACTCAGGACCTCTGGAGGAGCAGTCAGTGCTCTTAATGACCCCCTCTATCTCTCCCTGCCTTTTTGGTGTGTGTGTGTCTGTCTGTCTGTCTGTCCTGGAAATGGAACCCAGGACCCTGAACATGCTAGGTAAGTGCTGTACCACTGAGATACACGGTCCAGCCCAAGTACTAGCCTTTAAGGTACAAGTATATAGATGGATAACTGAAGGCTCACAGGGACGCTGTATTCAAAGCCACACAGGCAGTTGGGCTACATGGCTCCCAGCCACTGTCTATGCACAGCTGAAGGGAGGAGGGGGCCATGGCACATGGTAACATCTTATGGGCAGGCTGCCCAGTACTGTGAGGTCAGTATTGCTCAACAACTGCACCTCAGAACGGACTGCCGCCACACTACCGCTCCAAACCATACACTCATTTTTGCCTCTAAAACTGGCACAAACACGTTCTAATTCTGAAGGAGGGTGGGTTGCATCTCAAAGGACTCACATACCAGATGTACACAAAGCTTTTTGAGTTTTATTTTGTCCTCCCATTTGGAGATTCCTTTTTTTAACATGCATGCATTTTAAAACAGTAACAGAGGCTCGAACTGTTCAGAGCAGACGTTAGACAAGCACAGGGGTGAAAATTCCTATTTTTTTTAAAAAATGGAGCTTGCAGCCAGAAATGGACAAGTCACATGTGGTGGGTAGAACTTTAATCCTGCAGGCCCAAAGATGACTCTAAATTTCATTCACATTTTGTGTGTGCAATGTTCTGACCAGCTGCTGAGATGTGCTAAGCAGATGGTCTCCCTAAATGGATGGGCTCCCACCTCATAAAATGGTTGTGGGCAAGGGACGGGCTCTTCGGGTGTCCTCAGCCTCCTTCCTGGTGAGCTGCATCTCATTTCCCCTTGGCGACACTCATCCTAAGTGGCACACCTCAGAAGACTGGGACCACGGCTGGCAGATTTTGGCTAGCTGTCTGTGTTTCCCTTTGAGACACCCCCCCATGCCCGCCACCGGCCATTACTGCTGGTGAGGTCTCTAAACTTGGGAAACCACAAGGTCAGAGCTCTGAGGGCTGTCTCGGTACACTGTCCTTTCTGCCCAAAATACTTGAGTAGGTCAAGCACTAGAAACAGCTAATGGTTTCTCCCTTTCAACCTGAATTGTTAAAAAGACAACTGGGGGTGAGGTGGGGTGGGGTGCGGGACTGGCTACTGAGAAAGTCCTGGGTCTTTGGTCCACCTCCCCAGGGAGGCCTGGCACATGGTGAAGAGGGGAAGCTTCTAACAGAGTCCAGTCTCTCCTCCCTTGAGCACTGCTAGGGGACCTGTTCAGGCCTAAAGCCCAGGACTGAGAAAAGTGATTGGGGAGGGAGGAAGGGGGGGAGAGCTGCCTGGGGGTGGGGGACTATAGTGCCACTGAGAACAGCCTGGGGGCCACTCATGGCGCCAGCCACAGACCAGTAACCCCTGAGCTAGATAAGGAGAGATTTAGCACTGCAGCGGAACTGAACCGCACTCCTGGCACTGCCCTGCAGACTGGGAACACGGCCTGAGGCCACTGCTTGGTGTCAGAGTGTTCATAGTATCCCTTGTGTCAGCTGGATGTGAGATATATTTTCTCAGCTCCACAATTTCCACAGGAGGGATGGGGACTGGCTGCTACACAGTCATCGGGAGGGAAAGGGCCGGGGAATGGAATTCCCCGCTTTCCCGCATCCAGACCTCACCCAGTTGTCCAGGACTCTATTCTTAAATGTCTATTTCTGGAAGACCCAACATGATTCTGGATGCCATAAGACAGTCTGGCTGTTCTGCATGGCCCTGAGGAGTCAAGTTAAGGGTCTTGTCTTCCCCTTGACACCTGCTGCCCAGAGCGTGACTGGTGGGACTCAGGAAAAGAGGGAGCAGATAAATGGGGGGAGGGTGTGATCATTTGGAGATTGAAGCCAAATAGCACATCTTTGTCACAAAGAGAAAGAAAACTTGTATGAAATGAAGACAAAGAGCTTTTAAACACATGAATGCCAAAGGAATCAGAAAAGTCAAACCTCAGGGTTTTGAAGACGGCGCAGAGAATGACCTAAAAACAAAAACAACAACAACAAAAAAAAAAACCTAAAATCCACCAAACCACAGCTCAAATATTTTGACCCACTCAACAATACTGTCAGGAAAACAGAGAGCTTGAAACAGAAAGCTACCTCTCAAAATTGTAAACAATATACAACAAAATGAAATAAAACCCCCGCAAACCCACCGTTAGCCCAGTTAGACGGCTTTGATAGGACTGTTAGGCTCTGCAGACACACAGCAGGACCGGCCAGGAGCATCGACTTCCAAGCCTGGGGCACATCCAGAGTTTTCACTCTTGATTGTGAAGTGGGAAATCAAGTCCAGACATTATTCCTACGTAACCCCTCTCCTACATTAAAATCATTTCTCCTTGAACCATGTGGTTCTGAGTCCTTCCCCAAGACCCCTGTGGTTCTGCTCCCCAGAACCTTATTTGTTGTTCTCTTCCTGGGAAGGAGTGGGCCCCCACCTGCCTCATCCAATTGGCAGCCCCAGAGAAACCCAAGACTGCCATCTTGCTTCCTGTCTTAGTTCAGTGCAGGGGTAGGGAGGCCATGGCACAGTGGCCACTCCCCAGCTCCCCAAGCTGAGCTCGGCCAGTTTGGGAGGCAGGCGTTGGAAATCATCTCTTCACCCATGACAGTTTCATAAGCCAGCTTCACATCTTTGGGGTTATCTACAAAATTTCCATCTCATCCTAAATTCCCGATTCCTTCTGAGGGAGCTAGGAAGAGGTAGGGAGTTTACCTCCTCCAAGGGCAGGCCGAGAAGGCCATTTTTCTCCCTGGCAGCCACTTGCTCTGGTGGCATCAGAATGACTTGTATAGCTCCCTTCTGAGGCCCTGGGCCAGAATCCTGAAGGAGGCTGCAGGCTGTCACCCTTTCCAAGGAGGACCGTAGGCAGATTCCCAAGTTCAGAAAGAGTGAGGGTGACAAAGAAAATCAGTCAGCCCTGAGGCTGGGGGATGGGCAAAGCCCCATGTCAGGCCTCCAAACAGGCTTTTCTGGGGTCACCTCCTCAGGTGACTCCGGCAACCTCAGGTGGAGCACCTTGCTGGCTAAAGCTGTCCAGGTGAGAAGTCACAGGCACAGGAGCCAGACATACCTGCACGGCAGGCCAGGCTTGGAGTGGCAGCTCTGCGAGGAGCTCTGCACTGACCATTTGCCAGTTACAGGCAACTGCACCCAGAGGTCAGTAGTTAGGATATGGAGGGTGCACACGGGCCAGGTTTACACATCTTAGTTTCTGGGACCTTCCCAAAGGGAAACAGCCATCGAAACACAGGGGTCCCAATAAACGCCACGATGCTTGGTGGTTCCTCTGGAGCCAGTGGGTGGCAGCCTTGACAGACATCAGAACCCCACTCAGAGGCGCAGGTGGCTTGGTTGGTGATCTCTGGGTTCTTTGAGAACCGGCTGTCTGAGGGCTGCTTCCTGGTCATTCACCGTCTCATAAAGACGAACCTGTTCCCCTCTGAGGCCTCTGACTCCGGTCCAAGGCTTCAGGGTCAACCTGCCATGTTCTCCTGCGAGATCGGGGTGGAGGAGCCAAGGTCAAGTTTCCCTTGGATCCAAGGTGGAAGCATGGAGGGGGTGATGCACAATACTCCAGGAAATAAAAAAGTCCATCCGGGTGAGAGCAAAAAAACGTGGCTGACTGAGGTGTCTGACCCCTCACGGTGTCAGAGCAACTGCTGCTCTTGTCCCTTGTCCCTCGTGTGGCCTGAACTGAAGGGAACTGAGAGCCTGACAGGAAGAGGGAGAGCGCCGAGGGTGATGACACACAGCGTTAGACAGAGTGATCCTGGAGCGGTGAACTGAAGAAACAAACCCAAATAAACCCACCAAGTCAACTCCGGCCCCTGGGTATCATAAAAGGTGACAGAGATACCAAAGAGGAAACCCTGTTTTAACCAGGGGCAAAAGGGGCAGATCAAGGGTGCTCGGGAGGTAAGGCTGCATCCTGTGAGCGTGCAAACAGCCCGTCCCAGGCCGCAGTCCCTTTACCAAAGCCCTCACAAGCCCCCCGCTCGGCTCCCCACCCTCCCTTCCGGCCCAGATACACCCTCTCCCGATCCCCGACCCCCGGTCCAGCAGTCTGGCCCTGGCAGAAGGTTAGAGATGATTACGTCAGGATGTTGGACATGAACTCGTTGAAGCGTTTTGAGTACTGCTCCGGGTTCACAGTGGAGATCTCAGCCCCTGCCTGGAACACACAAGACGTGGACTCGGGTCAGAGGTTCAAGCCTGACCAGAAGCCCAGGAGGTGACAGCTGAGAGGCCTGGAGTCTGCTGGAGTTTTTCTATTTATTGTTTAGACAACAAACAAACAAACAAACAAAACCCACTTAATTTTAGACTATTGGTTCTGGTTCTCAACCTTCCCGGTTTTGGGTATGGCTAGTGCTGACTTTCTGCGCTTCCTGCCTCAGTCTCCCAAGTACTGGTGTGTCATTAGACAACGAGCCTGCCATTCAGCACCAAGGATCACCAGGCCGGACAGGCCACCTGAGGAAGTGGCTCGGATGTCACACCAGAGCTCTCTGGGACTCTCCTCTGACTGACACACTCCCTTTAGACATAGAGAGGCAACGTAGAGGTGGCACAAAGGCCCTGGCCTCCGTGGGGGACAGCGTGTGGGGAGCCCAGCCTGTGGAGAGCACTGTGCGCGTGTAAACAAAGCTATTCTTGGCTGTTCAACAAGATGCACAGTGCCCAGCAGCCCCCGGGGGAGAACAACCGGCAGCTCGGGGCCCAAAGGCCAGACAACTCCTGGGAAAACCAAGGTGTGTTTATCACCGGCCAGGCTGGGCAGAGATGGAAATTCAGGCAGACAAGGGAAGGCAGTTGCTCTCCGAGGCTACTGGGGAAAAGGGCATGGCACATCCCCAGAGCACCCTTCAGGCGCTCTGAGAGGGGCACAGATGTACTAGGCTGGGCTGGGCCCAGAGGAGACTGGGAACCCACTCACCCCATGTTTCACCGTTTTGGCGGCGTGTGCAGCTTTCTTCTTAGCGTCATAGGGTGTGAGGATGTCAATGATAGCCATGAAATAGACCTCCTTCTTAGGGGCACCTGCACGGAGAGGACAAAACGTGTCCAGGGCACAGCCATACCTCCTGGGCCCCAGGTTCAGCATTCCTCTGTCATTTTGTAGTCAGGGAACAGAGGGTTCCTTATAAATCCTGTCTCCTCCAACCTTTGGTCACTCTGTAGGACTGAAGCAGCAATGCAAAAGGGTCTGTCCTTCCCACAAGCTGTGCGTTATCATCCAAGACAGCCAGAGAAGTGACATAGGACTGGAGAGAAGGAACCCCAGGTTCCAGTCCCCTCAGGGTGGCCGTAAACAGTAAACAGAAGCCTAGAGGCTGGAGGTGGTAAGTCACCCATGAATGAGGTGGGGATGCAGACACTCCCCCACACACAATCGCAACAGTGAGCAGAAGCATTCGGGGCTGGCCGGGCAGAGCGGCACGAGCTCTTACTTTCATGGCTTTTCATGGCATAGACATCCACGGAGGGGTCGAACTCTCCTGGGCCGAAGAACCGGGGGAAGCTCAGGAGGTTGCCAGGGCTGTCTGGAGGCGTGCCGTAGGAGCAGAGCAGGCTGCCACCCACCCCGTCATTCTCGCATTCCTCCTCCTCCGCTCGCTCTTCCACCTCCATCTCCTCCTGCTCTGCCCGGTCCACGTCGTGGATGCCCACCAGGAGACTGTAGTCCATGATCTTCAGCTGGGCCAGGAACTAGGAAGGATGGAACGGACCAGTGAAAGATTTATATGGGATGTCCCCCACGCTCCAGGCATCTGGAAAGGAAGTAAGCAACTCATTCCACTCCTCCCCACTCCGGCTTTCAAAGTGCAGCGGGAGTAGTCTCCACTGCTCAGCAGGGCAAGGAGGTATAAGGCTGGCGGCAGGGTGGCAGGAAGGACTCCCTGAGGACAGGCACAGGGCTGTGGCTACAAGAAGAAGAGCAGACAGACTGGCACAGGCTGTAGAGTAAAGAGCAAAGTGCCTGCTGCTGGAGGGAGGAGCAACCCAGAATGATGTCCCGCCACTGCCACCGGAGTCTGAGAAGACATGGCGGCCCGGCAGGAAGGCACGCAGCACCGGGGAAGATGGAGAGACTGACGCCACACTGCCACACTGCCGTTCCTCTCAAACCACTCCCAGGTGCTTCTGGGCCAGAGGCCAATAGAGTGTGCTGGCCAGGCTGGCCTGAAGGGAGTTGGTTTGTTTCTTTTGTTTTGTTTTTAAGCTGGATGTATTCATGTACAAGTTTAATCCCAGCACTTGGGAGGTAGAGGCAGGCAGATCTCTACGAATTTGAGGCCAGCCTGGTCTACAGAGTGAGTTTCAGGAAAGCCAGGTCTACACGAAGAAATCCTGTCTCAGCCAACCCTGACACCACAAAGAGAGAGGGAGAGAGGAGAGAGGAGAGAGGAGAGAGGAGAGAGGAGAGAGGAGAGAGGAGA
>NC_034603.1:65151299-65183362 GCF_900095145.1 Mus pahari
AGAGAGAGAGAGAGAGAGAGAGAGAGAGAGAGAGAGAGAGAGAGAGAGAGAGAGAGAGAGAGAGAGAACAAAAAAGAATTTTTAAAAAAATCATTTAATATACAACACTCTGCTGGAGAGATGGCTCAGTGGTTAGAGAGTGCTGGCTGCTCTTCCTGAGGACCAGGGTTCAGTTCCCAGCACCCACATCAGGCAACTTACAACTGCCTATAACTCCAGCTCCAGTTCAAGCATCCTCTTCTAGTTTCTGCGGGTACCTGCACAAACTTGGGTACACAGAGATAGGCAACACACACTCGCGAGCACACGCACACACCACAAAACAACAACAACAACAATAAAAAACAGAAAGGCAACCCCAGCCCACCACTCTCTGCTGAAGATCAAAGGAAGCCATGTGGGGCAGAGAAGAATTCTGGACCCTACCCCCTGGGAGAGGAGGGAGTCAGAGCCAGTGAACAGCTGGTCAGAGAACCCCGCAACAGCTGGCTTCCGGTCACTAATGCTACATGCCCTTCCACTGTGGGAGCTGTGTGTGTAAAATGGTTTAGTAAAGACAACCCACACTGGGTTCCAAACGCCCCACCTGTAAAATGATGTTAGTGGAGGTTTGGGTGAGAATGAATGGCCCCTACAGGCTCATATATTTTCGTGCTTGGTCCCCAGCTGGTGGAACTGCTCGGGAAGGATTGGGAGGTGTGGTCTTATTGGAGGAGGGGTGTGGCTGAGGGGGGCTTTGAGGTTTCAGGCAGCTGTGAGCTCTCCACCATGCCTTCGCTCCACCATCATGGGATTCTCTAGCCCTCTGGATCCAGAAGCCCAATTGCACACTTTCTTTTCTCCATTGCCTTGGTCATGGTGTTTTTATCACAGCCACAGGAAAGTAACTTAAGACAGTACTGCCTATCCGTACAGGTTTTAGGGGAGGCTCACACCGACACCACTCTCTCAGCGCACCGATAGAAACAGTGAGTTCCACTCTCTGAAGGTTAAAAAGGCTCCTGGTCCACAAACAGGGTAAAGAGAGAGATTAGAGGATACCTCAACGTCCCGCTTCAGTTTTTCCAGGAAGTTCTTTTTGCTCTCTTCTCCCACATGCAGCTTCTGCCCTTCGTTGAGGAAGTCATTATCTTTGAATGTTGGCAAGTCCTTAGCCTGGGAGAGCAACAGCAGGTCAGGTTAGGCGGGTTAACTCGCTCAGCCAGGAAGCATGGCCTGGAGGGTCTGCTGGGAGCAGTGTGCGGAGACGGGAGGGGTCCTTAACACAGACGCACAGCGTCAGAGAGGTGAGTGTGAGACAGGCAATGACAGCAATCGTGACGTGTATCAGACACTGAGGACCCCCTCCTGCTGAGCCTCGGCCGAGCTTAGGGAACCACCGGCTGACTCAGGCTGGACACAGAAACCTTCTCCATCCCAACAGAACCACAAAGAACCCAGCAAAGGCAGGAGCCAGTGCTGAGTGTGCCAAGGGCAAGCAGGGCTTGATGACCCATAACCATATGCTTGGGAGCTGGACTGGGGGTCACAGAGGGGACATGACAGATGGCCAACAGAAGGTGTCAGTGGGCAAGTGACCCTTTCACATACCTTTTCCTTGTCACTGGCTTCTCTGGCAACAGTGGAACCCTGGAGGGACAAGAGCCACCAGAAGTCATGCTGAGGCAAACTCCTTTGGCAGATACACATGTGTGTAACATACATGTACGTGTGCATAGGGGACAGAGGCTGACAGCAGGTGTTTTCCTCTGCTTTTGTTGTTGTTGTTATTGTTTAAATGGCTTTTTGACACACAGAGTTTTCTCTATGTAGTCCTGGTTGCCCTGGAACTCACTGAGTAGACTGGGCTAGCCTCTAACTCACCGGAATCTGCCTGTCTCTGCCTCCCAAGTGCTAGGATCTCTGCCCACCCCCCACCTTTCATATATGTGTGTGTGTGTGTGTGTGTGTGTGTGTGTGTGTGTGTGTGTGNTTAAATGGCTTTTTGACACACAGAGTTTTCTCTATGTAGTCCTGGTTGCCCTGGAACTCACTGAGTAGACTGGGCTAGCCTCTAACTCACCGGAAATTTATTTATCTACAGTGTCTTGTAGTAGCCTTGTTGCCTGGTTGCAGGCTTTCATATATGTGTGTGTGTGTGTGTGTGTGTGTGTGTGAAGGAGGGGAGGGGGTGGGGGGATGGGCCAACAAGCCCCAGTGACCTTCCTGGTTTTGTTTCCCGAGTACTGGCATCAGAAGTGAACAGCCCGATGCTTGCCTTTTTTCTTGGTTGCTACTGATTGCACTTTGGCCTTCAGGATTTCACAGTGAGTGTTTTACCCGCTGAGCCATCACCCTAGCCCCAAGGGTAAACTCCTTTGAGCAAGTGAATGTACACTAGGTACAGTTAAGGGGTGCATGGATGTAGGCTGGTTAGCATCTTAGAGGAGTCAGAAGGCAGTCATAGCCACTCTAGCACGGCCATTTCTTGAACTGACACGGCAGATGCTCAGTCAACATGATTGCCCTGGATAGCTCGGTCCCCACTCTCATGGACCTTTCTGAACAGCAGTGGCCAAGTCATCATCGTCACGGGGCTACGCGGCACAGGAAGGAGACACTCTAGGCATGTAGCCCAGGCCCGGACCTGGACTGTAGGGGGGCAGCGGTGGCCAGGCCTACTTCTAGAAGGGAGGTAGGAAGTGATTAGTTAGGGGAAAGAGGAGGTGTGGAGGAGCACAGGGCTGCTGGGAGGGAAACTATGCACACAGTATATATGCAATCCTGGCTAGGAGCAGGGGACAGACTGTGTGGTTGCAGCAGAGGGAGGGGACAGGATGCGAGGTGACAGAAATCAGGAAGCCTGGCTCAAGAACAACAGAGGCCATGTACCCCAGTTCATAGCCTTAGACACATCCTTCTCGGTCTACAGAAACGCACTTATGCAGTCACTGTGTGGAACTGGACAAAAGTCAGCACGTATGCATTGGTACAGCCTTCCCCTCGGCGTGCACATCCCACAGACAGGAACTGAAGCGCATCAACTGTCTCCTATGCTACAACTAGGGCTTAACCAACCTCTTTATTACCGCCACCTTGACTTCAAATAGCCGGTCTACAATAATCAGGCACGTCAACTGTGGAGTTCTCCATCCCACTAGAAGGTGTGCTTCCCCACTCCCAGTACACACAGCTGGAGGCGCAGCCCCTCCCGGCCACAAGGAGAGCAGTGGACCCACACAGAGCACCGAACCTCTTACCTTCAGGTCGTATTTACGATGCACAGTAAGCCGATGACTGAATACGTTCCTGGTGACCACCATGTAGGTTTCCACCCCATCCACGGTCAGGCGGTACATGCCCAGGAACTGTGGCAAGAGGGTACTGCCGTGACACTCCACTATGAACTAGAATGGAGAAGAGGAAGCAAGGAGGGCTGAGGGGCGGGAAAGCACCCGGAACACCTGGGACGCTTCCGGGCTAAGGTGCTCTTGGAGATTTGATCTCTAGACTTGTGGGATTTTGTTTGTTTGTTTTGTTTGTTGTTGTTGTTTCTGGTTTTTCGAGACAGAGTTTCTCTGTGTAGCCCTGGCTGTCCTGGAACTCACTGAGACCAGGCTGGCCTCGAACTCAGAAATCCGCCTGCCTCTGCCTCCCGAGTGCTGGGGTTAAAGGTGTGTACCACCACTGCCTGGCTAGACTTGTGGTTTTAAGACAGGCTCTGCAGGAACACTGGCTGTTCTTTCTAGAAGACCTAGAAGACGTCGGGAGAACTGAATGACTCCAAAGCCACATCCCTGCCTATATTGTGGATTAAACTCCGGGACTTCTGCTCTACCATCGAAGACCAGAAGTTTCCTTTACCACTCCTCTAGGCCTGGTTAGCAGGCGCCATGGTTAACTTTGATGGTAACTTAACTGGTCTGGAAGCATCTCTGAAGGAACTAGAAGAGATGGCTCAGCGGTTAAGAGCACTTGCTCTCTTCCAGAGAACCTGTATTCGATTCCCAGCACCCACAGGGTAGCTCACAACTGTCTGTAACTCAGTTCCAGGGGTCTGACACTCACTTCTGGCCTCTCTGGGCGCCAGGCACACAGATGGTTCATATACAGATAACGGTGCACAGACATATATGTAGGCAAAACACCCATACTCATAAACATTAATTTTTTAAAAACTACCTAAGAGGCTAGCACAACACACCTGGGGTACAGGGTATATATTCCACAGCCATGAGTACACGAGGGCGGACCTGAGAGATGATCTGATCTACTGATCGAACCGTGGTATGAGGCCATTATCGGCAAGCGGGAAGGTGGAAGTGGGGGCAGCTAGAGGAAGTAGTATCTGTGGCATGTCCTCGGGAGCTGTGTCCTGCCCTAGCCACTTCCTACTTGTCCTCTGTCTGCTCCTAGCCCGCCTCTCCCTTGCTACGCGTTCCCAGCACAGTGAACATTCTCCCCAAGTGCCTGAGGCTGAGGGACTGGGTTCTTCAAAACTATGAGCCAAAAACCCCCCGACCATGAGCCAAAACAGATTGATCCTTCTTCTCTTTTATTTTTTAATTACACTTGATCGGTTAATTTTACGTGGTACTACATGCAAAAGACAACTTGCAGGAACCAGTTCTCTCCTCCATCCCAGTGGAGACTGAATTCAAGTCATGGGTGTGGTGGGTGGGGGAGGGAGTATCTCGGCTCCCTGCTTTCAGTTCAAGTATAAGCTTTCTTTCGACCCGCTGTTCGAGTTGCCAGGCCTGCAACTGTACTCCACCACCATCATGGATGGTAACCCCCTGGGACTGTGAGCCCAAATACATTCTTCTAAAAGGTTTCTCAGCCATGGTGATTTTCCACAGCATTAGGAAAGTTAACTAACGGGTCGGCGGCAAACACCCTTGCCCACTGAGATGTCGCATAGGCCCCCAATTTTTAATTCTCTGAGCTGTTTCCGTCAGATACGAGGAAGTGTCTGCCACTACCCCAGGGGACCCGACCTCCCCGCCAATCCCACTGCAGCTCTGTCCCTCCCCCAACCCATCCTCCACAGCCGGGCCTGGGACTCCTCATACCTGGTGGTATTTCTTTAGAATGTTGTGCATCTCGGCCACATCCTCACTTGACACAGTCTTGATGACGAAACGCCGGTCATAGGTGGTGAGGAAGCGTGTGCCGCACCTGCCCTGGCTGTCACTGTTGATAGGTGCGCTCCGTGTCACTGAATTCTGAGGAGTCCAAACAGAAGCAGTTGAGTTTGATGAGAGACACAGTTTGTTTGTGGGTTTTGTTTTGTTTTGTTTCTTTTCTTCCCCACATTGCTAAGAGGTGAACCCAGGGCCTTGGGCACACTGGAGAAGCACCCCCCGCTGAGCTACCTCTCCATCCCTAAGATTCTGGCTTCAACTCAGAACTTCTACAGACTGACAAACACCAAGACAGAGGTGCCCAGAGTGGACCTCTCTCTTGGACCCTTTTCTCTTAGGGTGTTCATATCCCTCGCTGAAATGCTTCTCCAGATAACCAGAGCTGCTCCTGCCTTTGACCTCAGACCAGGCTCTGTGTTTGATGTGTGATATACATGTCCGTTCTCATCCCGAGGGCTGCTCTGGAAACTAGAACTGCCTCAGTGTGAAGTGACCAAGTTCTCATCTTGACCCTCACAAGCAATATGGCCTCAAGGGAGATGCTTAAGTTTTGACACTCGGGACACAGGGAGACAGACCAAAGGGACAGCTGAGTCTCTTGGGTAACGGAGCTTAGGAAAGACTCAAAAGGCCCAGCTCAGGGAGCCATGGGCACGTATGCTCTTTCCTAAGTATTGATCCCACCTCTTGAAAGGATGATGTCATCTCTCTTGCCAGTGCCTTCCTCCGGTGGGCCTGCCTCATCAGTGCGTGTAGGAAGGCAAGGCCAGGAGCCTGTACTTCCGGCTCTTGTCCCCTGTCCCCGCTATGCTCAGAGAACCCCAGAGAGGGTGAGACATGTATACAAAGGCATGAGGGCTTCAGGAGGTAAGATGCAGGGGCGGTCTCTGCTGCCCAGGTTACTAAAATCACACCCGCTTGGGACCTGTTCCCAGGGAGGTTCTTTGCCCAACCTTCCCCAATCTCATGAAGTCCTTCCTGATCACTTAATACAACCTCACGAAATCCTCTGCCGGGGCCGGAGAGATGGCTTAGCGGTTTGAAACATCTATTCCCAGCACATAACAGTAACTCCCACTCCAGGGGAATCCGATAGCTCTGAGTGCCACAGTGCTGGCTCACACATACCCACACGCAGACACACCCGTAATTAAAAATAAAGTGACTCTTAAATACAAAGGCCAGGCTTGACGACACACATCTTGAATCTCAGCACTCAGGAGGTAGAGGCAGGTAGATCTCTGAATTCAAGGCTAGCCTGGTCTACATAACAGGTTCCTGGTTGGTCAGAGCCCCATGATAAACTCAAAAGACAGATGAGCAACAGCAACAACAACAACGACAACCCCGTGGGGAACCTGCACTGTCTTCCCAGGGCAGCAATACTAAGAGGTCAGGAATGCTGGCATCTGGTAGTAAGGGTGCTAAATTAAAGAAACATGTCCCATGAGTCCCCAGCCCAAAAAAGGTGAGTAGGCTGTGTTAACCAGGTGTCCTCTCTCCCTGTCTGGCCCTGTAACAGCCCTGCCGCCTTGTGTGCAGCATCCGGGACTCCCGAGCACTGTGAACGCACAAGCTAAGTGTCCCCTCCCTGAACAGCAGCCTTGTTGCCCTCATTTCAGCCTTGAGCACGTCCGTCGTGTGCCCAGAAGGCCATTAGAGGCAGGATGCCGACGGGGAGAGGATGTGGTGAGACAGCCCAGGGACAGAGGACAAACCACAGTGGAAGGAACAGAGCCAAGCCACTTGGGGTGGCAGAAATGGCAAGACAATTTCAGAAAAGCATGACTCCATTCAGGTTATGATTGGGTTCAGGGTTTGCTCTCAGCAGAGGAGCTGGAGGGGACCTCAGGTCTTCTCAGCCACGGACCTGGCGTGTGCTCTCCCCTCCTTCCTCGGGACACTAATAGCTACCTCCAGAGTGGGGGAGGGGAAGGGAAGGCTCTCATCCCCAGACCCATCCTACTCCTGTGAATCCTGGCAGGTTCACAACAGAGCTTTCTGGGTTTTAGGCTCTTGTTTTTGATCCCGCTGTGGTATCAGCACAGGTGACTGAGAAAGTAAGCTACGGTCCCGTCCCGCTGCAGAGAAAATCTCCACCTTCACTAGCAGGCTGTGTGCCAGGAAAAGAAGGGGCTCTAAGCTCAAGGTGGAGATGGTGCAGAGCCATGGCTGCTGAGTCAGACTCTGCTGCCCTGACTGACACTCCTGATTGTCCAGTGGCTTCTAGGCCAGGACCGTGCTCTGAAGGCAGCAGTCTCCCGGGAAGCCAGGGGCCATGCTCAGGAGGTGGTGCGGGTCCTTGACAATAGGAGGATGTAGGTTGTTCTCTCTGACGCCTTTCTTTGCTAATCTGTCTTACCTGCTTTCAACAGGCCTCGTTGCACGCTCTATCTCAGTCAAACTACCAAGTTAGGGTTCTTCAGCCTAGACCGGGCGTGTCAGACTGAAATCAAGCAACTCCCACACAGCTCTCTCCCTTTGCTCCTCCTCGCCCTCCCAGGCTCCTAGAGGCTTTCCAGTCCTGGTCGGCTGGCACTAGGCGTGAGCCTGGACAGGGGGGTGCAGTAGCTCAGGGACAGTTGACATTCTGCCCCCTGCCTGTCTGAATCCCCCTGCTGTGCCAAGACAGCTCAGTACCTACCTGGTAATCCTGGTCATCAATGCCAAACCTCTCCCTGAGGTTTCGGAACACCATGGGGCAGTACTCCTTGAACTTGAAGCGGCTGGGGAGGTTTTCCCTGGGGAAAGCAGACACAGGCTTTGTGAACTACCCTAACTCAGCTCGAGCAACGCCAGATCATTCACAGTGTGGCCTGGAGAGATTCTGGGAGTCTCAAAATCTGCATTTTATTTCCTTCCTTCCTTCCTTCCTTTCTTCCTTCCTTTCTTCCTTCCTTTCTTCCTTGCTTGCTTGCTTGCTTGCTTGCTTGCTTGTCTTTTTGTTTTGTTTTGTTTTTTGAGGTCTCACTCTGTAGACCAGGCTGGCTTTGAACTTACTCTCCACCCACCTCTGCCTCCCGAATGCTGGCATTAAAAGAATGTACCGCGCTGGAGAGATGGCTCAGTGGTTAAGAGCACTGACTGCTCTTCCAGAGGTTCTGAGTTCAATTCCCAGCAACCACATGGTGGCTCACAACCATCTGTAATGGGCATCCGATTCCCTCTTCTGGTGTGTCTGAAGGCAGTGACAGTGTACCCACATACATGAAATAAATAAATCTTTAAAAAAAAGAAAAAGAAAAAAAAGAAGAATGTACCACCACGTCTGGCAAAATCTGCATTTTCAACAAACACTGTAGGTGATTCTATCTCTGTAAGAATTCATCTAAGTGTACACTTGAAATTCATATGTCTTTGTTTGTTTGTTTGTTTGTATGCTGTCCTTAAGACTTAAAAAGAGAGCCGGGTGTGGTGGCGCACACCTTTAATACCAGCACTCGGGAGGCAGAGGCAGGCGGATTTCTGAGTTCAAGGCCAGCTTGGTCTACAAAGTGAGTTCCAGGACAGCCAGGGTTATACAGAGGAACCCAAGGTAGGAGTGCCAACCTGAACTACCTACTGAGTTAACAGAACATCCTGGGGCTTGTACTGAAGAGGTCTTGAGTCAGCTGACTAGGAATGTGGTTTTTTTTTTTAGTTTGTTTGTGCTTTTTGTGGTCCTAGTGATCAAGCCCAGGGAACACACACACACACACACACACACACACAAGGCTACCACCGAGTGATATGCCAGCCCCGGAATCACATCTTTGCAAAGCCATGCTACTTCTTAGTCAAGCCCAGACTCCTAGACAGAGAGAAAGCCATCCAGAAAGGAGGCTCTTCCCCACAGCCTCCGAGGTAAGTCTGGACTGAGGCCCTCTGGTTATACCACAATGCCAGACTTCCCGAAAATCAAAATAAAAGGCCCTTCCTGCTGCCTCTCTACACATCTTCTAGAACAGCTGTGATGTCTACCACACATCACACCTGGAACTACTGAAATGAACAGAAGCAAAGATGAAAGACAGTTACACACTCGGGTGTTCTTCTCTGGACCAACACGCTCAAGGGATGGGAAACCCTGGATGGGAGGCCTGTGATGTCGGCCCTGGAGTCCTAACCTCTTAAAGAGTAGCACCCGCAGTCAGAACTTGGTGCTCAACGTCACTACCTAAACTTCCCACTGGTGAATTTGCAGCTTTTTGGACGTCAGACCAATGTCTAGAAGTGGTTGCGACATCTTTGGAGACCTTCCAGTGGCCATCTTTTTACCTAGCACCACTGAGGACCTACCCTTAGCCAATTTTTGTTTGTTGAAACAGGACCTGCTGCCTGCCATTCCTCGGGGACACTTGGGAGGTGGTTGCTCAGAACACAGATGGCTTCTAGAACAAGATGTCCCTACCTACTCTGGCAGAGAGAGGCCACTAGAAGATGCTCTGAAATCCAGCTTTTCCTCTGGGCTGGCAGTCTGAAAATGGTGGGCTAACTCCCCAGCTGGTGAGGCGGTGGAGAGGAGGGGCGGCAGGGCCCAGGGGGAGCATGCAGAACGGAGCACCTCAATAGGTAAGAGACGATAACGGGACTGGAGGGTCTCCAGAAATGTTGAGACAACTTCTTGTATTGGTCTGACACCCAAAAAGCTGCAATGTCACCTGTGAGAAGTTACTTTGGGTAGTGAGGGATGTTGGGCACCCAGCTCTGCCTGTGGTTTATTCTATCCCACATCGGTGGGAGAACAAAGGACTTGGCTACATCCAGACAGGAACAAGCCCAGTAACGCAGAGGACGACAGGGCCCTGCCGCAGGACACTAGCTGCCTCAGCTCCAAGCAGCTCACGTCTCTGGAGCTGGTCCTGGGTGAATCACCTGGGGTGCCCAGCCACACACCCTAAGGGACACTGGAAGTAGGACGATACAGAAGGGAGCTGGGCGTGGGGAAAATCACATTTTTTAAAATGCATCTTCCAGACCCATTGGTCACCTCTGCCAACAAGTGTAGTTGTGACACAATGTCAGGAACTTTAAGGAAGGAAAGGATTGTCCACAAAACCTAGCCCCTTCCCGCCCCCCAAGAGACCACTCACTTATTGAAGAGATGATTGTCCACCTTGATCTTGCTGTAAGCTTTGAAGTCATCCGGCATTAGCATGACAGGAACGGGGACGTTGCTCAGCTCATTGATCTGCAAAGCAAGGGGAAAGAGAAAGCCTGAGCCAGGAGGCCCCAGACAGACCACAGATAGACCGTCAGTACCGAATGCATCCCCACCTGTCCAGAGTCTGTCCCTGTCTGCTGCTGCTCTTCTCAGACTCACCTCCACCTGTCTGAGTCTCCTCTTCCTCATAAGGAAGGGTTCCAAAGGCACCTGTTCCCTAAGGCTTCCTCAGGCCTACCACGAATTTCAGTTAACACTGATAAACCTCATGAGCCCTGCTAGACTTCCTCAGGCAATGCCTTGTGCCTGATCTTTCTTTTCCGATGCTGGGGATTGAATCTAGAACTTGGCACATGTCAGGCCACACTACTGATTGTGCCTAGTGAAGATCACCTACTTGGCACTCTTTTTTTGTTTGTTTGTTTGTTTTTTGAGACAGGGTTTCTCTGTATAGCCCTGGCTGTCCTGGAACTCACTTTGTAGACCAGGCTGGCCTCAAACTCAGAAATCCGCCTGCCTTGTACTTGCACTCTTGTACAGGACAGTTACTCAGAAACTTTTTGTCAACTGTAATCAATGCATTAAGGAATAAATGCCCTCCATCCTCGGTGCATACTAAGTGAAGCCCTTCGGTTATCTTAATACACATTGAGGGCTCTTTAAGAAATTAGCTCATGGCAAGAAAAAGGCAAGGTGGACGGGTGTAACTTGTGTCTCTGAAGGATTAAATTGGAAGTCATGGGGTGTGGTGTTGCGAGCCTTTAATCTCTGCACTCTAGAGTCAGATATAGGCAGGATCTCTGTGAGTTCAAGACCAGCCTGATCTACAGAGCTCCATAATAAGACCATGACTCAAAACAGATATAGATAGATAGATAGATAGATAGATAGGTAGATAGATAGATAAAACAAAGTGAGCAGAGGACTTAAACATCTGGGCCCCGATTCATTTTGACCCCATGAGGAAAGCTGGACCAGTTTATCACGCAACAACCTGCTTATGCTGAACTGGGGACAATGCTTTGCCTTAGTGCAAACAAACACACGCACACACCCACACACGGACACACAGATGCACATGCACACAGGGCCTGGGCAAGGGAGCTGGCTCCCCATTGGTGCAGCACCAAGAGCGGATCCTGCACTTCCCCATCTTGTTTAGTCAATTAGTGGTCTAATTAGCCACAGATGTCCTCCCCCATCACAGCAGAGTATTTGACATTTGACCCTCGACCCAGCCACCACTAATGCACTCAGGATTTACAGAGGAAACCTAAGTCATGACTTAATGGACTGGGGTGAAGGGCGCAGCCTTCGGTCTCCCAGACCCTCTCTTCCCAGACCCTCTATTATCTACTTGGGCCCCATGTGGCAGGAAGGGGATATCCTACAGTCATTAGGACTCCATCAGGAGTACAAATGGGGGAACTGGCATTTAATTTGCTTCTGCTTTTATGTTCTAAATCTTTTTTACTTAGAAATGTCAGATGATGGAGTGAGTTTCAAGTTAATTGAGCCAGTGAACCACTTTCCCAGAGTTAGTGAAAAGCCCAACGCACTTATGGAGTGTGTGGGGTGTGTGTGTGTGTGTAGAAAGAGGGAGAGGGAAAGAGAGTGAAGAAGGGGGAGAGAGAGAGAGAGAGAGAGAGAGAGAGAGAGAGAACATGCATGCAATCAGGGAGCTATTCAACAAATAGTAAAACCAAAACCTTGATAAGAATAGAGAAGCAGACTCTCTAGGTAAATGCGTTTACATGAAACTGGAGAACAGGGATCGAAACACAGAAATCCCATACTACGGCCTGTGTGGGCTGCGGACAGCCAGGAGCGAAAGAGACTGAGGAGGCATGCCCCGTCCCCACCCCCAGCACGGTGGCACACCTTTAGAGCAATGCCAGCACTAGGGAAGCTTAAGGAAGTGAAGCTCTGAGTTCGAGGCCAGCCAGATCTACAGAGCAAGTTTCAGGACAGCCAGGGCTACATGGAAAGACCCTGTCTCAAAACCAACAAAAACAAACAAACAAACAAACACAAAAAGAAGCAGCAGCACGACCCAGGGTGATAAAAATAATCGGAGACCAGGCGTCGTGGCCGTGGCAGGGACAGTGGCACCTGCCAGCAATCCACCATACTTAGGAGGAGGAAAATCAAGAGTTCAAGGCCAACTGAGCTACAGGAGACTGTGTAAAATAAAACAAAGCACAAAAGGCTGGGCATGGAGCTCCACAGCAAAGCATTTGACTGGCATACAGAAGGCCCTGGGTTCAATCCCAGCACTGCAAAAATAAATACAAAATATAAAAATAAAAACTTAGTCGGGCGTGGTGGCGCACGGCTTTAATCCCAGCACTCAGGAGACAGAGGCAGGCGGATTTCTGAGTTCAAGGCCAGCCTGGTCTACAAAGTGAGTTCCAGGATAGCCAGGGCTACACAGAGAAACCCTGTCTTGAAAAACAAAAACAAAAACAAAAAAAAACAAAAAAAAACCTACGGCAATTGGTTACTCGAGCATACATTTTTTGGCGAAAGTCAGTACACTGTTCATTAGAGATTCCTGGGGTTTATTGTATGAGCTGTTCTCTTTGACAAAGGTGGTTCTGTAATTCCCAGCATCCCCCTCTGTGATGCCCCTCATTGGCTACACCTTCCACTGGTCAAAAGATCGGCTGCATTGCTGGTGCTCGGAGAGAACCTGACTGTCAAATCCAGGCCTGTGGTGGGAGCCAGTCCACTTCCTTGCTCCTCTGCCATCAGACAATGCATGGCTATCCCACTTCCTTTGGCCTGGCACTTCAAGCCTCGCTCTACAAGTTAAAGGAGAAACAGGCACTCAGATGGCTGAAGTGGGAGGACCTGGAGTTTAAAGCTAGCCTGGGACACGCAGAAAGATCCTGGCTTAAAGACAAGAGTGAGGTGGTTGGGATGCCGGGAGACCTGGCAGTTGGGAGACAGAGGCAGAGACGGGAGGGTGAGTCAGACTATGGCATGCAAACACCGAAAACAAAGGGGCAAAACGCCTTTCATTCCAACACGTGGGAAGCAGAGGCAGGAAGATCTGAGTTAAGAGACCAGCCTGGTCTACACAGACAGTTCCAGGCCATCCAGGTCTACACCGAGGTGAGGCTCTAACAAAACATAAAACAGAGAGGCAAGACAGAGCTTGATACTTTGGGAACTAGAAGATGTATATTAACCATGATTATATTATTATTGTTATTAGTATTAGTATTGGCTTGTTCTTTTTTTTTTTTTTTAAGATTTATTTATTTATTATATGTAAGTACACTGTAGCTGTCCTCAGACACTCCAGAAGAGGGCATCAGATCTTGTTTCGGATGGTTGTGAGCTACCATGTGGTTGCTGGGATTTGAACTCCAGACCTTCGGAAGAGCAGTCGGGTGCTCTTACCCACTGAGCCATCTCACCAACCCGGCTTGTTTTTTTTTTAAGACAGGATTTTTCTGTGTAGCCCTCCCTACAGACAAGGCTGGCCTGCACCTTAGACATCTGCCTGCCTCTGCTTCCTGTGTGCTGTGCCAGCACTGCCTGGAACAACTGATTATTCTAACGGGACCAGGCTGAATTACCCTAAGAAGAACTACTAGGGAAATGCTTTACTAATTCAGTCTCTGAACTTTTTTTTAAAGCTTTATTTTTTTTTAAAGATTTATTTATTTTATGAACATAAATATACTGTCACTCCCTTCAGACACACCAGAAGAGGGCACCGGATCCCATTGCAGATGGTTGTGAGCCACCATGTGGTTGCAGGGAATTGAACTCAGGACCTTCTTCATTCGGAAGAACAGCCAGTGTTCTTAACCTCTGAGCCATCTCTCCAGCCCTAAAGCTTTGGGGTTTTTTGGTTGGTTTTTGTTTTTTTGATTTTTTTTTTTTGAGACAGGGTTTCTCTGCATAGCCCTGGCTGTCCTGGAACTCACTCTGTAGACCAGGCTGGCCTTGAACTCAGAAATCCGCCTGCCTCTGCCTCCCGAGTGCTGGGATTAATGCGTGTGCCGCCACGCCCGGCCTTTTTTTTTTTTTTTTTTAATTATTATTATATGTAAGTACACTGTAGCTATCTTCAGACACACCAGCAGAGGGCGTCATATATCATTCTGGGTGGTTGTGAGCCACCATGATTTGAACTCGGGACCTTCGGAAAAGCAGTCGGTGCTCTTACTTTAAAGCTTTGTTTTTAATTATGCATTTTTGTGCATGTCTGTGTGTCGGTGTGTATATGAGTGTCAGTACCCGAGGGGCTGGCACAGGGTACAGAGCCTCTGGAGTTGGCGTGAACAGGTGGCGGCTATTACTCATCATGAGTGCTGGAAATGGAATTCAGAACTTGGGACCCTCCAAGAGCAGTGTAACATTTATTTTTATTTATACGTGTGTGTGTGTGTGTGTGTGTGTGTGTGTGTGCACTTGTGTAAGTGCTTGCACATGTGTATGGGGGAGGAGGATTACCACATGCACGTGGGTGCCTCCAGAGGCTAGAAAAGGATGCTGGATCCCCTTAGCTGGAGTTTCAGGAGGTTGTGAGCCACCGGACTTGGAAGCTTAGGGACTGAACTCGCTGGTCCTCAGAAAGAGCAGCAAGTGCCCTTAACTACTGAGCCATCGCTCCAGTGTAACTCTTACCATAACATGGCTTAAATGGTTGTAAGCTGGCTATCTTTGGGTTTCAGTTCCATCCTTACTATTGAGTCTACAACGTAATAACAGAACGTTTAAATTCAGATAGAACAACAGTGAACAATTATAGCTCACCTTTGGTTTCCGTGGAGCCACGGATACAGATGGTGACTCACTCTGGAGACCAGAAGTACTTTTTCCCCTTACTTGTACTAAATTTCATATCCCCAGAGAGCTCGATTGGATTTCAGTTGAACAGTACTTATTGAAATAGCTACTATATGCGTCTGTCTATGTTGGGTATGTGTGTGGGAGGAGGGGGAGGGTAGGGAGATGTTGTATGCACAAAAGAAACAAGACATTCACGCTCTTATGGGGATCATGAGACAAACCCCACATCTGGACTCTTGGGGAGCACACACTCTAGTGGGAACTTGGGGAGACATGGGCAGAGGTTCTAAGGTTCAGAGGTTCTAACATCCTTGGCCCTCATACATCAGGCTAGAGACCAGGAACTTAAGCCTCTCCCAGCACTGCCAAGAACACTTGACACTGGAAGACTCTACAATAAGATCATGTTACATCTCTGCTTAAAAATCTTCCATGGTTCCTCATCAACCCCAGGGCAAAGTTTTAACTCCTTAGCCTGGCATTCAGTACCTTTCCTGATCTGGCTTAGTCTCTGCCAAACTCGATTGACTTTAGGCCAGGAGTGTGCCAGAAGCTCAGGATATACAAACAAATAGACATCTTTTCCATTTGGCTGGGAAGACAGCCGGGTTACAAAAGCAATGTGATGAACGTTGGAACCGTGTTACATATAACGGGAGATGAAAAAGCAGACCAAGGGACAGCTAACTCTGTCTGGCAGTGGGAAAGAAAGAGCGCCGGTGGCTAGGGCAAGTGCCGGAGAAAGGAAAGACCTAGGAAAAACGTCTAGGAAGGGAATTCCAAGTGGGAGGGAGAGCCAGAGCCAAAACTCGGCCTGGTTGCAAAATACAGTGCTGGTTTCTGGAGCAGTAAGTGTGCGCAGGAAAATGTGGGAGGTACAGGTCAGAGGTAAAGGGGTGGGGTGGGGGTGCAGGCATTCGGTGAATAGTAATTAGTAAACAACAACTAACTGGACCTGGTGGTGTAGGCCTATAGCCCTAGCCATTTAGAAGACCGAAACTGGAGGGATAACAAGTTCAAGACCAGCCTGCACTGGGCTTTCAAGCAAGTTCAAGGCCAGCATTGGCAGTTTTGAAAACCAGGTCTCTAATCTCAGGAGGCAGACAGAGCTCTGGGAGTTCGAGGCCAGCCTGGTCTACAGAGTAAGTTCCAGGACAGCCAGGGCTACACAGAGAAACCCTGTCTCAAACAAAAACAAAACAAAACAAAAAAGGAAAAAAGGAAAAAAAGGAAGGAAGAGAAAGACTTGTCTCCAGGAGTTTAAAAAGAGGTGTGGGAAGTGGGTAGGCTGCAGCTGGACATCTGTTGCCAGGTCTGATAGCCTGAGCTCCATCCCAAGAACCCTTGTGGTGGATGGAAAAACAGACTCCTAAAAATTGTCCTCTGATCTCCACACACACACAAGACCACACACACAGGATCATAAATAAATAAATGAATGTCTTAGAATAAAATGAGGAGGAGCTGAGGTGGCAGGATAGCCAGGTTTTTAATACAAACAAACAAGGCTGAAGAGATGGCTCAGTGGTTAAGAGCACTGGCTGCTCTTCCAGCGGTCTTGAGTTCAATTCCCAGCAACATCATAACCATCTATAATGAGATCTGGCGCCCTCTTCTGGCTAGCAGGCATAAATGCAGGCAAGACCCTGTATATATAATAAATAAATCTTTTAAATAAATAAATAAATAAAATAAAATGAAGAGGCTGGCAGTATAGCTCAGTGGCAGAGCACTTGCCTAGAATACCAAGGTTCTGAGTTCAAAACCCAGTACAAGTACAAAGATTAACTGATTAAAGTAACAGTTGCTTGTATTGACTACATCCCAGGTGGACGCTTTGTAAGATTGTAACATCAGTGTATTTAATGAATTTTCTATGTCTTTTCCCCCCTTTATTTATTCTGTGTGCATGTGTGCCCGGGTGAGCATGCAGGAAGATCCTTTATGGGCCCAATGAACAGTTCGGATGACAGAGCAGCCCGATAAGGATGGAGAGGACCCAGGGTTAGAGAGATGGTTAAAAGCACTTGTTGCTCTTACAGGGAACTCAGGTTCAGTTCCCAGCACTCAAAGTCTGTAACTTCAATCCCAGAACCTCTGACACCCTCTCCTGGCCTCTGCGGGTACTACATGCAGGCAAAACACCAGCCGCATAAAAGAAAAACAAGTCATGGGGGGGGTATAAAAAGGCTAAAAAGAATGGAAAGAATGAAAGCCCAGAGACTAATCCAAGATCTGGCTGAATGATAGTCCTGTGTCGAAAGGCTCCCTTCTTCCCCTAGGGCGAACTAACTACTCAGGCCTGTGTGCATCTTTACAAACTAAGTATCACATCCAGGGTACATTTATTTATTTATTGTTTATTTGTTTATCATGGGTCCCAAGGCACATGTGTGTAGGTCAGAGGACGATTAACAGGAGCCATTTTTCCTCTTCCCTCTACTACGTTGAGTCCCAGGAACTGAACGCCTATGGTCAGGCTTGGTAGCAGCCGCCTTTACCTACAGCAGAGCCGCCTCATAGGCCAGGTAATTATTTCTTTACATGTCTGCTTTCTCCACTTGGCTGAGAACCCTTGGCACATGATGGGAACCAAAAGGTTGCTTGATAAATGTTAAGGCTGAAGGATAAATGAGCAGGGGTTGGGGCGGGGGGAAGGCAAGAGTTGGGGAGTCTAAAGGATGAAGGTGAGCAGAAAGAAAAACCCAGGGAGACAAGCAAGACCTGTAACTGTACCAATCTCTCCCCGTCTGGAAGATGGGAAAGGTTAAGGTTAGATGTTGAGGCCATGGTTGTACTCTGAAGCCTCACATACCAGAAAGGGAAAAACCAAGTGTACTTGGCAGACAGAGGGAACTTAAAGTTTTGTGACTGAAGAGGTCCCAGGAGATGTGCGCTTGCTTTACTGTCCACACAGTCCTGAGCCTCTCTCTTCCCCCTTTCAAAGCAACCAGCGCATCATGGGACACAGACCCACGTGAATGCCAGGCTACACACACCACCCTGGAAGGCAAGTCTGTTGCAGTTCCTCACGTAAATGGTTTTTGGATTATCCACATGATTAACTCCAGGAGCCATGAGCATAAATAATACAGGGGCTAAGGAAGCTGAGTAACAACCCAGGCTGGGCATGGTGGCTCACACTTCCGCACCGCACCGGGGAGGAGGAAGCAGGAAGACTGCATGCCAGACAGTGAGCGAACAAGATCCTGGCTCAAAAGAAAAAAGACTGAGCCCTGTGGAGGCGGGGACTTCCCAGCTGCTTAAGAGACTGCAAACCCAGGGCCTGCCTGGGATACAGAAGAAGTTTTGGCCACCCTGAGCAACTTAATGAGACTCCATTTAAAAAAAAAAAAAAAAAAAAAACTGGAAAGGGGGCTAAGGATGTAACTCAGTAGGTAGAGGATGCCTGGTACATACTTACAGGGCTCTAGGGCGTGACACCCAGCAATGCATATAACTGAGAGTAACAACAGATATACAAATATAAATCCAAGCACTCAGAAGGTAGAGGCAAGAGTTTCAGGAATTCAAGGTCATGCTAGGCTACACAGAGAGTTTGAGGCCAGCTTGAGCCAGGGGATCAGGGCTCCATTGCTCTTGGGGGGCTGCTCGCCTTACTTGAAGGTTCTTTTTCTTCAGATGCCTGATATGACACTATATCTTAAAATTAGAAAAGAAAAAGAAAAGGATGGGCTGGAGAGATGGCTCAGCAGTTAAGAGCCACTGACTACAAGCCGGGCGTGGTAGCGCACGCCTTTGATCCCAGCACTCGGGAAGCAGAGGCAGGCAGATTTCTGAGTTCGAGGCCAGCCTGGTCTACAAAGTGAGTTCCAGGACAGCCAGAGCTATACAGAGAAACCCTGTCTCGAACCCCCGCTCCCCCCCCAAAAAAATAAATAAAAATAAAAAAGAGCACTGACTGCTCTTCCAGAGGTCCTGAGTTCAAACCATTTGTAATGAGATCTAATGTCCTCTTCTGGTGTGTCTGAAGACAGCTACAATGTACTCATATGCATAAATAAATCAAAAAAAAAAAAGAAAAGAAAAAAAGAAAAAGAAAAAGAAAAGGGGAGAGAGCGAGAGAGAGAGAGAGAGAGAGAGAGAGAGAGAGAGAGAGAGAGAGAGAGANAAGGGGAGAGAGAGAGAGAGAGAGAGAGAGAGAGAGAGAGAGAGAGAGAGAGAGAGAGAGAGAGAGAGAAAGAGAAAGAAGTGCTCACCTAGAAGGTACAGGGCTCTGGGTTCATAACCATCATAACCACATCCCAGGACCACAAAAAACAAACAAGCCAACAAATAAATAAATGAACAAATAATCACAATTTGTTTTTAAATGCACAAAGGGGTTTAATAGACATTCTCCAAAGAAAATATACAATGGCCAGCACGAATGGAAGGATGCTTAACAATGTTACCAGAGAAATGCAAATCAAAAAAAAAAAAATCACAAGGAGATACAATTGCTCACCCACTGGAATGCCTATGCTAAAAAAGAAGGGTAGGGAGTGCTGACAGCGATCTGGAGCAACCATGTCACACCCTGGCAGAAACGTGTATAGCCCCTCTGGGGAAGAACTGGTGGTTTCTCAAATGAGTAAATACAGAGTTATCATCCATCCACTGCTACTGCTCTTCCTCATGATGTGCCACATACGTGTGGTTACTAAAGGGACTCACAACCGCCACACAGGGCAGCCTTCCAGTGCTGTATTCCTTCAGAGGGAACCTACTCCCTAATTCCAGACCCTCTGAAGTACCTAAGCCTCATCCACTAAGACCCCCGGTGGGTACTCCTCTGTCGGGTCTATCGTCCTCTCTACCCTCTTTGCCTCCACTGAGGAAACAAGGGGTTGAATGTCTTACCCAGGGACCCCCATGATTACACCGAGTTCAAATGCCTCTCTCAAAGCAAACAAACCAGTTCTTTGTTTGTTTTGTTTTTGTTTTGTTTTGTCTTAAAGGTTTCTCTTTTCCACTCAGACATAAAGCAAGCAACTAGTTCATGAGAAGGTAGCTGGCTTCTGCTGCACACATGTGCATATGCCATCTTAGCGCTAGACCAGCATGACTGAAGGCTTCAAACACTGAGACCCTGAAGAACTGAAGGAAAGGTGGTATCTGAAATCTTAAGTGGCAAAGAGGTGTAACAGGGCGCGTCTGAGGAAAGGGAACCCTCGAGAGAGGCCAGTAACCCGCCAGGAGCAACTGGGCCTTGATGCCCTGGAGAAAAAAACGGCAAAATGTTATGGCCTTCTGGGCACACGTATCTCACAGGGCACCTCGACACCTTCTGGTAGAGCAGAAGGAAGCAAGCCAGCTAACTACCTACCTAACTAACTACCTAACTAACTACCTAACCTTCAAAGCTCACCCATCCAGGACAGTGGTGCTTCAGATCCTCCTCCCACCTGTGGTCAAATTCCTGCGGATCCTGGAAAGTCAGTGCTTTTCCAGCTAGCCCACCAAACTTCCTTCAAGTTAGCAAAGGTCAACAGTAACCACCATGCTCTCTTGCCCTCAGTCTTCCATCAGATGCCCAGGTCTTTGCAGACTTATTGCTTGTCCATGAGAAAACCAAATACCATTCAAATACCATATACAATCCCAGGAACCGGTATGCACACGCACGCGCGCGCGCACACACACACACCTTCTCCCAGTACATATTCAGGTTCTCAAGCAAGACCATACCCTCATCTAACCTTGGTCATGGCTGAGAGTAAAAGGAACAAAAGACCTGTCACTCAAGAACTGCCACTAACCAACAGAGCCTCTTGGTGCTGGACAAGGAATTGTATCTTCACTGTAAGGACAGGCAAGCTACCCCAAGCCAAAGGCTTCGCTCGGTCTCCGGAGTGAAATTAGGGATCTGAAGTTACCCACCTTCAGGCTTTTTCTACAGGATGCTTTCGAGTGAGAAGCCAGATGTCAAACAAAATCAAGGAGTGACTCCCAGAAAGGGATGCAGGGTTCACAATTTGCTGACCCAGTTTCCCTGCAAATGTCAGATGACCCCTGAAGCAGCAGGAAGCAAGAGGAACAAGCTCTGCTCACTGTTGATGTCCAGCATCTTTAGAGGTTCCGGCATCACACTTCCCAGCCAGGACACTAAGCCCAGGGACTCCCAGGAAAAGGGTATGTGCCCAAGACTAAGAGGGCAACGAGGACCTCTTCTCTAAGGGACGGAGAGATCTGACACGCTGGCCTAGGTGGCTGTTCCTCAATCTCTAGCCAAAGACCCCCCTCTAGATCTTCTACCAAAGCAACAGAAAATGAAGTCTCGCTGACCCTGGACCCTGGGTCACTGTCTGGTCTTGTAGACAATTTCAAGTGTTCAGAAAAGTCATGGAGTCTAAAGAATGAAATCTGCAGGAGACCCGACCCTTCATCCCCCCCCAGCCCCCCAATTCTAAACTTGTGGCTGGTGGAGTCAGCACCTCAGGTCCTTTCACTTCCTCTGTTTGCTCCCAGTGTAGGGACTCACAAAGAAACGGTGAGAAGGTGAAGAGCAAGTCACCAAAAGAGAGCAGCCCTTAAACAGCAGCACATAAACCGAACCAACCAGCTACCGCCGTCCACATCCAACTCCTTGGCCGAGGCTGCTGCACCAACCCAGAGCACCCAGGACCCAAAAGACCACGCATCTGAGACAGTCATCACCATTATCACATCCCGGAAAACCATACGATAGACATGAAGTCAATGGCTTTGAAACATCACAGAAGAACGGGGAAGATACATTATTTCTATAACCAAGTCTACACTCCCTCGGGCCTTGTGTTCGCACTTATCCTTCATCCAAGGGGCCCTAAGTCAAGTGTCTGTGGTTCAGAGAAGTCTCTGGTTCTCCAGTTGGTACGTCTTCATGAAGAAGAAGAAGAAGAAGAAAAAAGGAAACCCAGAGAGGATGTCCACAGTCAGGAGTAAGGAGGCCTAGAAGATGGGAAACTTTGAGCAGCCACACCAACCAAAGGACCACAAACAGGAACATTCAGGCAAGCCAGTCCCACTTGCCCTGTCAACCGAGCAATGATCTGGTAGCCAGCTATAAGGGACAAGAGGAATGGCCATGCAACAAACACGCTGAGGGGAGAAGCAGCGTCGTTGCAGCACCCAGGCCTTCCCCTCGGAAGCTCCGGGGTTGCAGGGAGCCAGCATACGGACGCAAGATGCCAGAGGGGCTGGAGCGAAGGGGAGACGACGACGGCATAGCACGGGGACACCAGGCCTCGCGTGGCGAACGAGGAGTGCACGCCCGGCCGGACAGCGTGCACGGGTGGGCGGGCATGCAAGTGGCTCGGCGGAGGGGTTGCAGGCGTCACCCGCGGGGCGAGCGTGGCGAGGCCGGAGGGAGTGGGGGCGCGCACGGGGAAGCTGGTTACCGTGTGGTTCACCCCCCACATCAGGACGCTGAGAATCGGCTCGCTGGCCCGGAATAGCTTCACTTTCTGGCACACGAAATGCTTCTTCTTGGTCTTGGTTTTGCTGGCGCTGAGCGGCGCCACCGCCACCGCCGTGGTGCTGGTGCAGTTGGACGACATGCCCGGGGCGGCGGCGGCGGCGGCGGCGAAAGGGGGGGCGGCGGAGACAGCGCACCAGCGAGCGGCCCCAGGCCTCCCCCGAACCGATCCCCACCCCCGCTGCCTCACGGAGCCATGGTCGCGCCCGTCCCGTTACCTCCCCACCCCGCCCCGGTGGTTCCGTCCGCCCCACGCCCCGCCCTCGTTGCGCCAGCCCGCCCCGCCCCGCCCCGCCCCCGGGAGCAGGCCAGCCTGCTCCTCGCCCCGCCCCCGGGCGGCACCGCCCACTGCATCCCGGCTCTCCCCTCCCGGTCGGAATGGTACCGCCCGTCCCCGGGCGCTCGCGGCTGCCCCGCCCACTCCTCCTCTCCGGGCCGGCCGGGAACCCAGCCGGATTCACGCGCGGGAACGAGGAAGACTGGGGATGGACAGCCTCGAGGCACTCCGCAAGAAGGGCTCCCTGCTCGGACAGCCTCAAGGCCGGGCTTTGACTTGGCCTCCACCTGAAGTACTAAAATGGCGGCAGCGCCGCCGCTTCGGGAGGGGAAGAGGGGCCGGCATGAGAAGCTGGGTTATACCATGCCCTCCCCGGGGGACAGAGGAGTAACGCGGCAAAGGGGAAAGGAAGTCCTGCCTAGAAAACCAGGGACCGCCCCCTCGCTCCACCCAAGCGTGGATCTTCCCACTCCCCTGGGCCGACGGCTCGCTCCACCCGCGGGGCACGCCCCCTTTCCCGGGGGCCAATCAGAGGAGCAGGTCGGGAATCCTAGGTTTTATGAATGGGCCGCGCGCCCACCCACCTGCCGCCTAGCCTCCTCTATTCCGACGGTCAAGTTTAGACACAGCTAGCATCTGTGGACGCGTATTGTAATAATCCTTTCATTCTTGCTCCAAGAAATCTTGAGTAAACTGCCCACGGTTTATTACGTAATTCCACTTGGTCGAAGGGTCTCTGTTTCCGACACAAATCACAGGTCAACACGAACTATCAAGACTTAGTACCAGGCACGTGGTCGATCGCGCTACACAGTTACAAAAATAAATGTAGCCTTTATTACCAAGTAATAAAATAAAAGCCATAATTAACTACAGCATAGGGCAGCAGGATGAGATGATTAAATGAATAATGTTACATTGTCTGGGGAGAAACTGAGTTAAGAATTACAGTGTCTGGAATTTTAGTGCTTAAAAAGATAAAAATCCAAACATATTTTAGAAGAAATTAGGAACTGGTAGGACAACGAAATGGCTTAATATATGAATTAAGAGCACCTCTGAGGGCCACATGGTCTGTAATCACAGCTCCAGAGGCTAAAACAGGAGATCTACAGTTTAAGGTCAGCCACGGCCAGGGTGAATGTGTTGTCTGTTTAAAGAGCACCTAGAAGTTCCCTGGTCAAATGAGGGCTTCTGGTGAAATAGAGAAAGGAATGGTAGTAAAGACATGGGTGTGGCCCCTTGAGTCTTGTCTTAGATTTTAGTTATTACAGGATAAAGGCAGCTAGGAAGCTGGGGGGAGGGGGGAGGCTAACCGCAGCCAGCACTCGCAGTAGAGCCACCACCAGGCTGCCCTGGACCAGCAAGGGCCCTGTATCGTGACAAACCACAAAGCAGCAGAGGCAGTGGTAGCAACTGTGTGTGGTCAGAGGATCTGAAGTGCTGGGTCACCTTCAGCTACATGGTACAACTGAAGCCAGCCTGAACTACAAGAGACCCTGCCTCAACAAACAAATAAAAATTAGCCAGGAAGCAAACAGCTTCCAAAGTATTTTCTTTTAGCAGTCATAGGACAACATGGGTCCCAATTCCTACCCCAATGTGTGCCCACTGTAGGATTCTGAGGAACAGAGGAGGATATGTATGTCCCTTGGCAGGTGAGTCCGTCCTGAGGCCAGTACATACCTATAAATGTAGCCTAACACATTTGTAGAGGACAAAGAAGGTCAGTAACCCCGAAGCTCCCCTCTGCCCAGGTCAGGAGGGTAAGCCAAGGGCGCCCTACTGTGTAACTGTTCTGACAAGGTCATCCAACAAAGGGTTCTCAGAAGGCTAACTTTGTTTTGTTTTGTTTTTTTCTTTTCCGAGACAGGGTTTCTCTGTATAGCCCTGGCTGTCCTGGAACTCACTTTGTAGACCAGACTGGCCTCGAACTCCAAAATCTGCCTGCCTCTGCCTCCCAAGTGCTGGGATTAAAGGCATGCGTCACCACCGCCCGGCAGAAGGCTAACTTTTTACAAGCAAATATAGAATTATACATTTGTATATATACATTACACCATTACAGCGTAAAGCCAGGCGGTTAGCAGCTCACTGAGGGCTTTTGGTTCTGTCTTCTCTTCCAGTTTCTTTGTCACTCTTGGCTCTTCCTGATGCTTGGCTACTCTGTCACATAATCTACTAAATAAAGTCAATGTTTGTTTATCCCAGTGAGCACCGTCCATCTGGGTGGCTCTTAAGAGAGGCCTCTGGAAGTCTGATCCATTCATTCAGGTGGGAGGGAACAGAGGTGACAAGCATCCAAGCCTTCTGGTCACATCGGTGTTTAACAGACGTGAAGTGTCAGGAGTCGGTGGACAAAGGGCACTTTGAACAGTGGTGGGTTCTCATCTGTACAGGAAGCCATCTGAACTCTTATGAAGAGAATTGTAAGAGTCAGTAACCTCCCTGGCAAATTCAGGCAAAGCAGTACGAGAGACTGCTTTTCATCTCCTCATGAAGTTCTTCTCCAGGGCCACCGATGTCCGCTGTAGAGAATGGATGTTGCGCTTCACACGGTCCTCCAGGGAGGAGGTCGATGCACTCTCCAGCTTCATGCGGCTAAAGAAGGAGACAGGGGAGTAGGGAAAAAGGACATTTTCAACTGGTCAGCCCTGGCAGAATCAGAAGAAACAGGTCTACAGTCAGAAAGCAACTGCAGAAATACAGGTTCTTTTCAGCCCACATAGACAATGTTCAAAGGACTCCGTCTGGAACCAGGGTCTTTAAATGTCCATAAGGGAAAACTCACCTGTTTTGGAAAACAAGTCAAGTTTCATTGGAAAAAGGTTTTCTGAGCCACAAATTTTTACTTAAAAGGAAGGCCAAGGAATTTCAGTGATTTGGGAAAAATACCAATTTCTTTTTCTATGTCAAATAAAAATGCTATTATCTGGTTAGAAACTGGGAGCAGTACCAAGAGTGGTCCCAAGGCTGAGTTCTGAGGTCTCGGGACACAAACAGCACCGCCAAGCCCAGCAGTGGCCAGCTGCCACATGACGCAGGTGGAGCCCAGGCAGGAGCAGTCACTTACTGGATGAACTTGCCAGAGCGAGAGTCCAACCTCTCCAGCCTGTGCTCCCGCTCATCCTCCTTGGCGTGCCTCTTGAGGGTGTTGAGCCTCTCTTCCTCCCTCCACTTGGCATTTTCCATCATCTCTTGCCGTTTCCGCTCTAGTTCCTCTGCTGAGAGTTTTCTGTTGAGCACAAAAACAATCCCAGGTTCTATCCCTTCCCCAGCAAAACAAAACAGGACAGAAGCAGCTCCGCATGCAGGCAGCCACAGGCCTGCCAGCTCAGGTCCCCAAAGAGAAGGAACAACGCCATGCTTAGGTGAGTTTCCCTCCTTTTGATGCCTCAGGCAGATGGTTCCAACCAAACCATGAAGACTTCAGTGAAGGATTTCATAATCACACTAAGTAACCTCTAGGATAATTATTTTAAAAACAACCATGAAGTAGACGGAGAGCTAATCAGGAATCTAGCCCTATAACACGTTTGTCAGCGCACCACCGCTAAGGACTTACAAACAAAGGCCAGGCCACTCCCGGGACTGCTGCTATTTCACACTCCGTAAGAGATGCTTACAAACCCATGGATAAAAACCAAAGCAAAATAAAAAGCCCATGGCTACAAGTTGAGACTGGCTCAAGAGTACTTGCTACACAAGGCTGAAGTTCTGAGTTCGAAGCTACAGCTCCCCTGTAAAAGCTGAGCATAGCCATACATGCCTGGATCCCTACCATTAATGGGCAAAACCAGGCAAATCCCAGGAACTGGCTGGCTGCTTAGCTTAGCTAAATCACTGAGCTGCAGATTGGGTGAGAAACCCGGCTCAGGGAATAAGTCCAATGTCCTCCTTTGGTCTCTGTGTGTTGAGTGAGGCTGTACACGACACACACGTTCATGGATACAACTCAAGAACATAAAGTACCCCTTGGGATGAAGCTGGATGCCAGTGACCTGACTTAACTTGACCTCGGGATATACTAGGTAGATCGTCTTCCCTGGCATCCATCCTAAATAAAGTTAGAACAAAAAAAGGAAGTGATGAACCAGATTAGTCATCACTTAACAATGTCAGACATCCAAATCTACTGCTTCTAAAATAGGTATGTTACAGTTTGTACACAGTTTATGATACAAGACTTTAAAGAGAAAAATGAGGGAGTTCTGTTTTTTAAAAAGTGCCCATTTGGAGAAACAAACTAAAATATTAAAACCTGACATTTAGTTATCCATGGTAACTATGCTTCCTGTCAAAAACACTAAGCTGGCTAGCCAGGCATGGTAGCAAACTCCTTTAATCCCAGCACTCAGGAGGCAGAGGCAGGCAGATTTCTGAGTTTGAGGCCAGCCTGGTCTACAGAGTGAGTTCCAGGACAGCCAGGACTATACAGAGAAACCCTGTCTCAAAAAACCAAAAAGAAAAAAAAAACAAAAAACAAAAAACCCATGTGGTGTGAACGCATGTGTGTGTGTACATGTGGAAGACCAAGGCCAATGTCAGATGGCATTCTTCCATCCTTGCTCCACCATATGTATTTTTGAGACAGGTCTGTCCCTGCACTTGGAGCTCATCAGCTCTGTCTGACAGGCTAATCAACAGCCCCGGGGAGCCAGATGGCAGCAGCCCTTTATACCTAGTGAACTCTCTCTCTAGCCCTACCTAGGCCTACCTTTTTAATAATTTTTTTATTAAATTTGCATGGGTGAGTGGGTAGGTGTACCTTGGTGCATATATAAGGGTCAGAGGACAACTTGGTTTTTTTCTTGTATATGGGTACTGGTGATCGGACCCAGGATGCCAGCCTTGGTAGCAGGCTTTACCACTAAGCCATCTGGACAGCCAGATTTTGTCTGTTCAGTGTCCCTTATGAGTAAAAGCTGACCAGAGGGGTGTGGCTACTGGTGTCCACACCTGTAAACACATGAGAAGCTGAGGTAGGAGGATCACCACAAACTCCACGTCAGCCTAGTACACAATGTAAGACCCAGTATTAAACCAAGCTGAGCGAAACTGGGATACAGTTCAGTTGGACCAGTGCTTGCTCTGAATGAACAAGGCCCTGGCTTGATCCCCAACACCACATAAACTGGGCATAGTGGCATATGCCGTTCATCTTAGCACTCAGGAGATGAAGGCAAACTGATCAAAAGTTTAAGGGTCACCTTGATTATATACTAAGTCTTAGGCCATCGCCTGGAATACACGAGCCTATGTCTGGAAGAAAAAAAAAAAATCATAGGACTAAAGGAAAGCAGATACATTACCAATTTCCCTGCTGCCAGCTGCCTCTAGATGCAGCCTTATGAAGTCCAAACTGAAGAGGTCTGACTTACCTGGTGTACCCAGAAGCATGCCGCCTCTGGCAGGTCTCCTTTTTAGGTGATGGGCTGTCTCTCTCTTTCCTGTTTACCTTAGAGGTATGCCTGTAATAGACACAGAGAGACAAGCCTTTTCATATGGAACTCCCATAAAATACAATCCAGGCTGGGGCCAGCAAGATGGCTCAATGGGTAAAGGCACCTGCCACCAAGCCTGACAGCTTGAGTTCAATCTCTAGGGATCCATATGGCAGGGGTCAGAACCAACTCCCTCAACTGTTTTCTCACCTCCACAAGCATGCAGTGGCACAAAGGTGTACATACACACACACACACACACACACACACACACACACACACAAAGTATTTTTAAGTATAATCCAGGGCCTCAGCAGTAAAAATTTCCTGCTAGATAAGAATGAAGAGCAGAGCTCAGTCCCAGTACCCACATAACAAGTCAGGCACAGCTCCGCACACGCCTGTAACCACAGCACTGAACGGGACGGGGCCAGGAGAATCTCTGGGGTCTGAAGCCCAGCCAAAGGGAAAAACAGTGAGCTCTGGATTAGGGAGCAGCTGCTTCGGTGGAATACGGTGGACAGTGGTAGATACCTTCTTTTGTCTTCCATACATGCATGAGTATGTGCACCTACCCACACGTGTGCATTCACCACTCATACACACATAAAGAGAAAATATAACCCAAATAAGAGAGGAAATTCTGCCAGCCCATTATGGTCCTGCAAGTGCAATTCACTGTGACAGCACTGTTACTGTACTATGACTGCACCGTGACTACAACGTGTCTGCACTGTGACTACACTGTGACTGCACTTTGTCTGCACCACGTCTGCACCATGACTGCACCGTGACTATACCATGACTGTACCACGAGTACACTGTGACTGCACCATGACTGTACCATGACTACACTGTGTCTGCACCGTGTCTACACCATGACTACACTGTGACCACACCGTGACTGTACCATGATTACATTGTGAATGCACTGTGACTACACTGTGATAGCACCATTGCACTGTGACTATACCATGACTACACTGTGAATACACCTTGAATATGCCATGAATATACTGTGAATACACCATAACTGACTGCACCGTGACTGCACTGTGACGGCAGAGGAAATAAAGCTGCGACATCTAAGGATGGAGGTGACGAGCATCACCCAAGGCAAACCCCTGCTGTGACCCGGCCTTTGGAGTCACAGATTATTCCCCATTTAATTCCCATACTCACGGTTTGCTGGGCGGTGGGGACCGGGACCTTCTGCCAGGGAATCGAGAATTCCTGTCCCGGGGCCTCTCTTCCTTGGTGCTCTTCTTGCTGACATGCCTGGGGGGTGAGGAGCTTCCCGACCGGGAATGGTTCTGTATCACCCTTTGTTCGCCCAGGGAACCCTGCAGCCCCGGGTTCCGGTCAGAATCCCTCACCTGGATCATTAAGACGAGAAATCAGTCATAGGAAAGCCTACATGTTCAGACAGAAATGCAGTAAAGCAATGGAAAGAATAAATGATCTTTAAAGTGCCAAAAGTAATCATGTGACCATGTAGCCGCATGGAGGAGTGCAGGCCGTACCTGAATCCTAGTACTCAAAATGCTAAGGTAAGCAGACTGGGAGTTTCAGGGCCACCCTGGTCTGCATATGACAATTATGGAGAGTTCTTGGCGGGATGCTAGGTGCTCCAACTCGTGGTCTCTCTGTTTAGAGGACTCAGAACGAGGCAAAAGGCTCAAGCCTAAGGAGCAGGCTTGGTCTCCCGCAGCCCCAGTCCCCACTCTCCAAACTCCCCAGTTATCTGCAGGTGTGACTGCACAGTCCCATAGTCACTCCCTTTGAAAAGCCCACATCTCTACCTGTAAGCCATATCCAGGGACTTTGGACAAAACAGGAAAGGAATTTGCCATCTTCTTTTGAGACCTAAGAGATTAAAACATATACATATTCACTGAAAAAGAAAAGGCAGGCCAGTCCAGCTAGAATCTCCCACTGAGACCGGTCTCCCAGCACCCAGCTACTCTTCCAGGGCTTGGCAGCACCCTGCTCTATTTGGACTGTCTTTACTGGAAGATGCATCAGCACAGTCGAGTTTTTCCTGTGAAAAGCCGTGGGCAGAGCTCTCAGCCTCCAAACCTGAAGACACTCTCCTCTCAGCCCATGCTGCTATTCCGGGGACTAATCGTGAGTCAACAGTGACAGAGCTGACTGTCCCTTGGGGAAAATGCAGAATGGGCCCACATGGTTCCATTAATCCATTTTTACAAAAAGAGGGAGAGACTACAGACAACCCCTTCGGTACCAAGGACTCAAGCTGAGATGAAGGAGTCTTGTCAGATCTGGGAGGTGAGTGGCCGCCTATGCAAGGGACACAGACTTAGTATCTCCAAGGACCTCTGATGTCAGAGGCCAAGCTCTGCACTGTGGAGTGCACTGGCATACTCCCCATCAGGGCAGGTGCTCAGTCCTCCTGTGGCGTGGATGAAGCCATGCCTAGGAGGGCTGTGCTGGGTGGGGAGCTGGCAGCACCTGCTTACCGGGCCTGGCTCTGCTCCTCCTCGCTGCTGGAGCCATCGCTGCTGGAGCTTCTGTGCTTCTGCTTCTTGTGCTTCTTCTTCTTCTCCTTCTTCTTCTTCTTCTTCTCCTTTTTCTCAAGACTCATTTGCAACTGGGAAATGTCAAGAATAGAATCACATGAGATTCCTGATCCCGTTGTTAGTACCTGGTGTAGGGAATGGCTCACATCCAAACAGGCCCAGGACGTTGTCAAGGTATTAAAAGCACTGGCTGCTCTTCCAGAGGACCAGGGTTCCACACAGCAGTTCACAACCATCCGTAGTTCCAGGGCATCTGATGCCCCTTTGCTGCATCTTCAAGAACCACGCATGGACACAATGCAGACACACACACAGGCACATAGTGCAGACACACACGCAGGTAGGTACATAGTGCAGACACACACGCAGGTAGGTACACAGTGCAGACATACACACAGGCACACTGTGCAGACACACACGCAGGCACAGTGCAGACACACACACAGGCACACAGTGCAGACACACACACACATGGACACAATGCAAACACAGACACACAGACACAGACACACACACAGACACACACACACAGACACACACACACACACACACACAGAGGCAGGCAGGCAGCTACTCCCACTTCGGTGCGTGTTCAGTGCATGACTTACCAGCTCTTTGATTTTCTTCATTTTCACAGGATTGTTCAGAACTTCTCTTTTCTTCTCCTCCTCTTTCTTCCTATATAAAAGAAAGAATTTTAATGGCTTTTTTTTTTCCCCAAAGGAAATTATGTTATCCTCCTCACCAAATTCTACATAACAACTCCTTTTCAAACCTCATGCACAGCTAGGCAGGGTTACACAGCAAGAACCTATCTCAAAAAAAGCAAACGAAGCGGAAAACAACAGAAATTTCATAGACGCAGAAGCTACACAAAACCTACAGGATGGTGGGGAAACGAAGAAGCCCCAGCAAATACACACAAGAGACTGTGCATGGAGAACATGGCATGCAGCAGCACTGCAGAGCTGCCACCATGAGTTTGGCTTCCCATTCAAGGCCTCCCTCAAGCTTAAGGAATAGGGTGTGGACCTGTGAATCTACAGGCTGCCACATTCCAAAAACAACCTCTACTGCTTAGCATAAAAGCAGCCTCATCCTGTGGGGAATAAAAACAGCAAAATGGTTCTTCTTTTAAGAAGACAGAGTGTAGCCGGGCAGTGGTGGCAAAAGCCTTTAATCCCAGCACTTGGGAGGCAGAGGCAGGCGGATTTCTGAGATTGAGGCCAGCCTGGTATACAGAGTGAGTTCCAGGACAGCCAGGGCTA
>NC_034603.1:65183450-65198417 GCF_900095145.1 Mus pahari
TGTGTGTGTGTGTGTGTGTGTGTGTGTGTGTGTGTCTGTCTGTCTGTCTGTCTGTCTGTCTGTCTGTCTCTCTGTCTGCGTGTATGATGTATACACATTGGCAGTGCTTGGACCTAGAGACATGGCTTAGCAGTTATGAACACTGGCTGCTTTTCCAGGAACAATTCCAGAGCCCACAATGGTGGCCCACAGCAGGCCTAGCTCCAGTCCTCTTCCGGCCTCTGTGGGCACCAGGCATGTATATACACAGAAGCATATACACCAGGCATGCATATACACCGAAGCATATACACCAGGCATGCATATACACAGAAGCATATACACCAGGCATGCATATACATAGAAGCATATAAACCAGGCATGTATATGGTACACAGAAGCACATGACACCAAAACAGCCATCCGCAGAAAATACACTCTTAAAAAAAAATAAATCAAGAAACGTCACTACAAAGATTTCAAGTTATAAGCCGGGTAGTGGTGCTGCACGCCTTTAATCCCAGCACTTGGGAGGCAGAGGCAGGAGGATTTCTGAGTTCGAGGCCAGCCTGGTCTACAAAGTGAGTTTCAGGACAGCCAGGGCTACACAGAGAAACCCTGTCTTGAAAAAAACAAACAAACAACAAAACAAAACAAAACAAAACAAAAAAGATTTCAAATTATAACAATTTAAAGAAAATTGTATTTGGAAACCAGTTAGGGCTAGAGGGAAATAGTAATAAAGAGTTGGATGTGATAGTGCGGACCTCAGTACTCAGGAGGCTGAGGTAAGAAGACGGTAAATTCAAGGTCTAGGCCACACAGACAAATGCAGTCTCTCTAAATCACAAAGGCTTGAGAGCATGGTGACACATATCAGAGGGTCAGGAGTTCAGTTGTACTCAGCTACAGTGAGGATTTGAGGCTAGCCTGGACTACATGAAACCCTGCCTCAAACAAACAAACAAGCAAGCAAGCAAAAATGAGCAGGGAGATGTGCTTGTCACACAGCACAAGGGCCTCAGCGCCCACCTTGCAGCACTCAGTGAGAAAGCTGAGCGAGGCAGGTGTGGTGGCACTCGCCTTCAGTGCTAGCATTTGGATGACAGGTGTGAGTCTGCAGCGAGCCTGGCCTGTATAGCAACCTCTAGGCCAAACAAAGCCACATGGTAAGGTCCTGTCTCAAACCAGTGACAACAGAGGAACGGGGGCAGAGCGGCACGCAGCCATAACCCTAGCATTCTGGAGACAGTGGCCAGAGGATCCTGGGCTTGTGGGCCAGTGCAGATGAACGAGCAAGCTCTAAGTTTAGCGAGAGGACTCAAAAACTGAGGTGAGAGGACTGGGTAGAGGCAGTTCCTACAAAGGAACATGCTGCCAATCCCGTCTGAGTTCAAATCCCTAAGGCCGTATGGTGGAAGGAGAGAACCAACTCCCAAAAATAGTCCTCTGACCTCCACACACACTCGGTGGCATGTATACACATGGGGGGTTTCATGCACATGTGTGCACACACAAATAAGAATGATTCAAAAAGATCTAACCTCCAGGTAAGCACACATACGCACATATGTGCACTAAACACATGAGGCACACTCATAAATGAATGAATGAATGAATGAATGAATGAATAAATTTTAAAAAAATAGCAAGGAAGGGCGCTGAAGGGGAAAGGAAGGAGGGCTTGCTCGCTGGCTCTACGCCTGCAGTGGGTAGTGTAAGGTTAAGGGAGTATTTATCTCATTGCCAAGGAACCAGAAACTGTTTGTCCCCTTGCTTCTGCCTCCTCTTTAACTTTAATAGGATTTTTATTATTTTTAATGTGTGTGCGTGTATGCATGTGCATACAGATGCCCATGGCCAGATCCATGCCAGAGGCCTTGGATCTCCCTGGAGCTGGAGTTACAAAAGCTCTAAACTGCCAGGCACAGGTACTGGGATCCAAACTCGGGTCCTCTGTAGGAGCAATGCATGCCTAACAGCAGAGTCACCCCCTAGCCTCCCGCCTCTTATTTTTGTTTATGTTTGATGGATAAACCTAGTCCAGCTTGGTGCACTTCCCGGTATCCTTCCATTCAGCCTACAGCAGGCTCTTCACAGGCTTTCTCTCCACACCCAGAAGCAGGAGTGCCCATAGAGCAAGAGAAACACCAGACCTGGAAGAGTCCCCAGGCGTCCATGTCACAACCCTCTCAACCGCCCAGCAGTACCTTATGATGAAGAGAGGGTCTTCCCGGATTTTGCTGGCCATGTCAAGAAGGGAATTGGCGCCCGATGGGGCAAAGATTGAGCCTGGGAGGAGTCCTGTCTCAGAAGAGCAGCCAGCTTCCCTCTCCTCCATCTTCTCAAAAACATACTTGTCAATGGGGCGCCCCAGCAGGTACTCGTCACGGTTCACCATGCCACCTGGACCTTGGTACATCCAATCCAACTTTTCTTCTTTTTTCCTGGTTTAAAAAGGAAATAAAGGAGAGGGAGAGGGAGAGGGAGGGAAGAAACGCATATTTATTCAAAGGGAAAGGGAGGTAGGGTCCTGCTAAACTCCACCCAGGACCTGAGCTGATCAACACTGGGCCCCTCTGCAAATCCCTACCACAGGCCAAACAGCATTTCTGACTTGGCAGACAAGAAGCAAAGAGGCTTACGAATGAAGGATACTTTTCATAGTCCATGAGGAAAATTCAGAACCATGCATCTTTACCTAGTCGCCTAGTCTCCTCTGCCAAGCTTACATATCACACCTCATGCCAAAGCACCCGAGGGACCGCAGTGGCCCCATGTGGAGCTGTGCTCGCTGCCTATCTTGGCCCTTGGTGCAGTGGCCCCAGTGGGGTGACATGTTTGAGAAGGGGAAAGAAGCAGAGACACCTGTTTAGTAAATGAGCTGGCACTTGAAAACCAAAAGAAAGTAAGGTAGTAAACAATGCTTTAACACAAAAGGAGGACACAGCATGATGTCACAGCATCATGCTTAACATTGCTTCTTTCCTTGTGGGAAGAAAATGTGGTTTTAAATGGAACCTTTATGTGACAGGAAGCTGAACTGTTTTTTAAGTATAATTTTATGTTATGACTGTTTTGCTTGCATATATGCCTGTGTACTATATGTGTGCCTGACACCTCAGAAGCCAAAAGGCGGCACTGGATTCCCTGGGCATTTTTAATAAAAATAATTTAAAGTAAGCCGGGCAGTGGTGGCACACGCCTTTAATCCCAGCAGAGGCAGNNGGATTTCTGAGTTCGAGGCCAGCCTGGTCTACGAAGTGAGTTCCAGGACAGCCAGGGCTATACAGAGAAAACCTGTCTGGAAAAAAACCAAAATAATAATAATAATAATAATAATAATAATTTAAAGCAATACAAACATGACCATTCGTAACTGTTTTGGCAATTAGAAGGATCTGTCTGGAAAAGCATTAGTCTGTAATTAAGAATTGGTTGTGGCTGCTGGATCACACTGCAAATAGTGAGCCCAGATTATTCACACTGCTAGAGTCAAGGCTGGCCTCTGGCAGGCTGTGGAAGACTATGAGGGAGGGTGGTCTTTACAATTGGTGCCACAGACTGTGGTTTCCAGGTAATCACAGGCTTTCCTAAGTCTCCAGCACAAGTAAATCACAGATCGGGAGGGAGTCTGCCCACGTGAGACCAGAGCTCCCAGGGAGGAGCTGTTCCAGGCCGGCTGAGGATGGCCAACTTCTTATCTACACAAATAGGGTTACAGCCCTATGCCACTACACCCAGTCCACACTGCACGAGGGAGCAAGCCCAGGGCTTTGGGCATCCTAGGGAAGTGAGCACTTGCACGAATAAGCTCCTGGGTTTTAATTTGCTTCAATTTTTTTATTTACCATTAGTGTGTGTGTATAACGGGAGAGGCATATATATCACAGTGGGTATGAGAATCCCTGAGAGGACAACTTTCAGGATTCGGTCTTTCCTTCCAGGGTCATCTGGCAAGTAGCCAAAGTTGGATCTGAACTCCTAACCCTTCTGCCTCTTCCTCCCAAGTACAGAGATTATAGGTGTGTACGCAAGTGGATTTGTTTGTGACAAGATCTTTTTTTTTAATGTGTATGTGTGAGAGACTACTGTGTATGTGTGCACCACATGGATCCCTGGTAGCTGTGGAGGCCAGATCTAGAGCAGGCAGTTGTGAGCTGTTTACCGTGGGTCTGGGAATGAACGCTGGTCCTCTGCAAGAGCACTCACTACATGTTCTTAAACTCTGAGCCATGTCTCCAGACTAACTAACCACCTAACTAGCTAAGAGGTGGTTCTCTTAATAAGTCAGAAGAGGGCATGGGAACTCTGACCTGGAGTAATAGGTGACTGTGAGCAACCATGTTAGTGCTGGGCACTGAACCTAGGTCCTCTACAAGATCAACAAGTGCTCTTAACCACAGAGGCTTCTCTGCGCCCCTGTTATTGCTGCGCTTGCTCTGTTTCTGAGGAGTTCACTGTAGCCCAGGCTAGCCTCAAACGCGAGATGCTCTTGCCTGGGCCCCCCCACCATTTGTTTCTATTGGTTGGTTGGTTGGTGGTTTTGAGACAAGGGCTCCCTAGAACCTGCTTTATAGACTATGTCACCTTCCAACCCACACACATCCTCCTGCCTCTGCCTCCCAAGTGCTAGAATTAAAGGCATGTGCCAGCACACCAGGTTCTCGCAAGTCTTGCTATGCTGTCCAGGCTAGCTCTGGATTCCTGTGCTTACAGAGTTCTGTGCTCTGCCTCCTGAGTTCTGACATTTGTCACAGCACCTATCTGAGGGAGAGGATTTTTTTTTTTTTTTTTTTTTTTTTTTTTTTTTAGACAGGGTTTCTCTTTGTAGTCCTGGTTGTCCTAGAACTCACTTTGTAGACCAGGGTGGCCTCAAACTCAGAAATCCGCCTGCCTCTGCCTCCCAAGTGCTGGGATTATAGGCGTGCACCACCATCGCCCTGCGAGGGAGAGGATTTTAAAATCACATGTTTCATTAAAGAAAAACAACAGGGGCTGGAGAGATGGCTCAGCAGTTAAGAGCGCTGACTGCTCTTCCAGAGGTCCCGAGTTCAAATCCCAGCAACCACATAGTGGCTCACAACCATCTGTAATGAGATCTGACACCTTCTTCTGGTGTGAGTCTGAAGACAGCTACAGTGTACTCATATAAATAAAAATAAATAAATCTTTTCTTTTTTCTTTTTTTTTGGTTTTTTGAGATAGGGTTTCTCTGTAGCTCTGGCTGTCCTGAAGCTCACTCTGTAGACCAGGCTGGCCTCGAACTCAGAAATCCACCTGCCTCAGCCTCCCGAATGCTGGGATTAAAGGTACCACCACTGCCCAGCTAAATAAATCTTTAAAAAAAAAGAAAAAAAAAGAAAAAGAACAAACCTACATAAAGAGCATGTCTGAGATGGCGGCCACACTGCACCTGTGAGCCTGCTGTTCATAGGGACAGTGAATAAGTTACAGTCTATTACCTGTAAGCAGGTTCTCATCACATCTCCTATGCCAAAGAGATGAGTAAGGGCAGAAAGAAGGAAAGGGTCGCTCAGCGGCTACTGCGTGAGCCCCAGGTCAACACATCGTGGGTGTGACCAAGTGTCTGAGAGACACTCAGAGACCCAAGGTAGCTTACTGGTCTGCAGTTGCATGCACAGAGGCAATGAATTTGGGGGGGGTGGGGGGTGGGGGGGAGACAAACTGAAGACCAATTAGCATGACAAGGAATGCTGGGAACAGACTACTAAAGACTGTCAGCTTGCAAAAGGAAGGGAAAGAAGTTCACCACTAATGGAACTGGGCGGGGAGGGAGGGGACTGGCAGGAGAGCCAGTGGCCTGCAGGGAAAGAGAAAAACACTGCTGGGGAAAGGAGATGAGAGAGGATGGCCCACACTGTCATGCAGCCAGCCCTCCCGAGTGTTCTACCTAGCTTTAACACCTCTGAGTGGTAGAGTACTTGCCCACCATGTATGATGCTCTGGGCTTAATAAACAATAGAGAGTGGGTGGAGGAGGCCAGGTTACCTCTGATTTCTAGAGCTGGGTTCCAGAGACCTTGGCTTCCAGGTTCGCCATTAGCCAAACTGGGGGATTCTGGAAAGCCTGCTTCTGTACCTGCACCTCTATAGCACAGCCACCAACCACTGCCTCTCACTGGTTCCCTGAGGCTTTAATGAGAAACTATTTTTTAAAAAAAAGCATGTAAAAACAGAGTAATGATCCTGTACACTTTTGGTTTTGCTAATATGAAGGGTATAGAGTAGGTTCTCCATTAAAACTGCACATTTAAGCTGGGCATGGTGGCGCACACCTTTAATCCCAGCACTCGGGAGGCAGAGGCAGGCAGATTTCTGAGTTCGAGGCCAGCCTGGTCTACAAAGTGAGTTCCAGGACAGCCAGGGCTATACAGAGAAACCCTGTCTCAAAAAAACAAAAACTAAAACAAAAACAAAAGTTTAAAACCAAGGTAGATGAACTGTAAATCTGGAGGAGAATGGAGAAGGAAAGGGTCAGAGGTCATAGTGTTTGGGATAAGCTGGCATGGAAGTGAGCTTCGTGGTTAGACACATCCACTAGGTGAGGAGGGGATCAGGCAGCCCAAAAAGCTAAAGAAAGCACACTTAGGCCTCGTTAGCATCCTAAAGAAAAGACAGAAGAGAGGGGGAAGAATGATATTCAGGACTCAGAACGGCAGGCTGGCCCTGTTGAACCCTTGGCAGTTGGTGGGGACCCTACCTTTTGTAGATGATTTACATGTCCAGTTGGGGTCTGAATGCTTTGTATAATGTGCTTTGACCTTATCTAAGTGAACACTATTGATTTAATGATTCATTCCACTCTTGTGGTTCAGGTCATCTTTTTTTTTTTTTTTTTTAAGAGATTTATTTATTTTTTATTTATATGAGTACACTACAGTCTATCTTCAGACGCACACCAGAAGAGGGCATCAGATCCAATTTCAGATGGTTGTGAGCCACCATGTGGTTGCTGGGAATTGAACTCAAGACCTCTGGCAGAGCAGTCAGTGCTCTTAACCGCTGAGCCATCTCTCCAGCCCCAGGTTATCTTTTAATATTTATTCATGTATGAGTGCTTTATATATGTATGAGTGCTTTCTCTGCATGTACACCTGCATGGCATAAGATGGCATCAGACCCCATTACAGATGGTTGTGAGCCACCATGTGGTGGCTGGGAATTGAACTCATGACCCCTGGATGAACAGCCAGTGCTCTTTAACTGCTGAGCCATCTCTCCAGCCCAGATTCAGGTGATCCTTTCTGTGTTTGTAGTGCATTGTTCTTGGAGCAAAGAAGACCTCTCATATGCATAATGTTGTAAATCTCCAATCCCTTCTGGAACTAGGGATCAAACCCAAGGCCTCAAGCATGCTAGGCAAGCATTCTACCACAGAGCAGTAGCCTGTTGTCTGAGTATTTGCTGACAGTATTACATGGTTGCAGTTCCTGCACAGTGATATTTGATTCTTGCATTAAATAAATGAAGATGGGCAGTCCTATCTCATGGAGTTCCTGTGGGGTAGGAAGGACTTCATGAGACAAGGAGGATCTGTAGTGGGGTTTCTCTGTCCTTTTCTGTACTCCCCACCCCCAGGCTGAGGACTGAACTCAGGACCATGTTCTTGCTAGACAAGCACTGTTGTCACTGAGCTAAATCCCCAATTGCGTGTGTGTTCTATGTCACTCGTGTGGAAGTCATAGGACAGCTTGCTAGAGTTGTACTTCTCCTTCCTCTATGTGGTATCCAGAGACTGAACGTAGGATGGCAGGCTTGGTGGCAAACACTTATCCACAGGACCATCTTTCTGGCCCGGTTTGTTTGTTCCTTTGAGATAGTTTACATAGCCCATGCAGGCCTCAAATGTAGTGCAAAACCCCTTGACTTCCTGCTTCTCCTACCTCTGCCAGCATGTGCCCTCTGTATATTTTAACATCGCCCTGGGTGAAGCGAATGTACTTTTTTTTTTTTTTTTTTTGGTTTTTCGAGACAGGGTTTCTCTGTATAGCCCTGGCTGTCCTGGAACTCACTCTGTAGACCAGGCTGGCCTCGAACTCAGAAATCCGCCTGCCTCTGCCTCCCAAGTGCTGGGATTAAAGGCCTTATTTTCTTTTTGTTATGATGAAACGCCCTGACAAAAACAACTTAAGGGAGAGAGGGTTTATTCCGGCTCACAGTTCAAGGAACAGCCCATCATGGTGGAACCATGGAGGCAGGAGCTAAGCAGCAGTCACACAGCAGCCCAGTCATGTGCTCAGCTTGCTGTGTCTTTAACAGCTTGAGATCCCCAGCACAGGCCGCACTCCTGCCACAGTCAAGATGGGTCTTCCCACTGACAAACACAATCAGATAATCCCTCACAGATGTGACCCAGAGGCCCATCTGTAGGTGATGCTGGGTTCTGTCAAGTTTCACCATTAACAGTTACCATCACCATTCCCTAAATACATGAATTTCATTTAAAAGTTCTATAAACCTCATTCACTGTAAAACATCAGAACCTCCCCAATCCATTTCTTGAAAGAATGTGGTTTTCTCCCTACGTATAAGCCGTGATAATAAGTCCATGTACTGAAACTGAGCCTCACACACAACTATGGATGTAACAAATCCCTCTGCCAGGAAATCAAGGAAAAGCCCATATAGCCCTAGAGAACGTTACCACACCTCACTCACCCTGAATGGTTGCACATGAAACATGAACAAGGGGAAGAACAGAAATGGCACTAATACAATCTGTCTGCAGTTTCCATACCATCCTGATTTAGGAATGCACTACAGAATGTATTTCATGCCAAGTGGTGGCCCACACCTTTAATGCCAGTACTTGGGAGGCAGAGGCAGGCAGATTTCTGAGTTCAAGGTCAGCCTGGTCTACAGAGAGAGTTCCAGGACAGCCACCGCTACACAGAGAAACCCTGTCTCAAACAAACAAACAAACAAACAAAAATTGTATTTCATGGAGGCTGGAGAGATGGCTCAGTGGTTAAGAGCACCGACTGCTCTTCTGAAGGTCCTGAGTTCAAATCCCAGCAACCACATGGTGGCTCACAACCACCCGTAATGAGATCCGATGTCCTCTTCTGGGGTGTCTGAAGACAGCTACAGTGCACTTACATATATTAAATAAATAAAAAATAAATAAAAATAAAAATTGTATTTCATGTAGGGTAATTATCTACTGCGAGTGCCCTATAGCTTCCAAGAAACTGCCAAAGGCAAAATTCAGCAAGACAGGATAGCTACAACAGGATTTTACACACATTCACATACATTCACACACATTTACCCACTGCCTCCAAGATGAGTCTCCGATGCTTTCAGAGGCCTCAGGCAGCATAAAGACGATGATTCTTTGTCATGGTCACGGTTATTTGACGACCATCTCGTGGGAGCACAGCCTACGCTAGGTTGGTTATGCATTATCAGATTTGGTCCTCAAGGACCCTTACAGACTTGGGTACTGTGACTTCCTGAGTTCTACTGAGATGTCAGGGCTCCTAAACCTTTCTCAGGATGCAACTCAGGACACACAAAGCGAATCTTAGAACCAAGTTGGTCAGGCTGCATAACCCACCTGCTGAACCACTTAACTATTACGCAGCCCCTGGGTCAGGCACCCAACCTCAGCACTGCTGTCCCCTACACACCACAACAGCCAGCTCCTCGCTTACTTGACAGCCCCGACATCCTCAGCGTAGCGCTGCATCTCCTCCCGTGCTCTCTCCTCTCGAAGCTCTCGCTGCAACTCCTCAATCTTTTTCCTCTCCGCTTCATGCTTCTGCTCTGCCTTCCACACTTTCTCCACATTGCGAAGGGTCTGCGGGTGCCAGCTCTTCTTCAGGTTCTGTGGAATGACCGGAGAGAGCAAAGAATTCAGTGAGTGGTAAGTGGGGGGCGACGAGTCTAACTAACCCTGTGTTCCAATTTCACCTCTGCTGCTGTAGAGGAGAAGGGTTCATTTCATCTTATAACCCTATCATTGTCAGGAAGTCGAGGAAAGAACTTCAGCTAGCCACACTACATCCACGGTCAAAAGCACAGACATACAAACGCACACATGCTCAGATGCTCATGCCCATTCAGGCTGTTCAGCCTGATTTCTTCACTTTTATACAGTTCAGGATCCTGGTCTAGAGGATGGCACTACCCATAGTGGGCAGGGTCTTCTCCACTGACTACTTAAGATACTTAAGACAATCCCCGATAGACAGCACCACAAGCCAACCCAATGGAGACAATCTCTCGTTAAGATTCTTTTTTTCAGATGATTCTAGATTATGTTACGTAGGTTAACCCTAACCACCACAGCCAGCCTCACTGACCCTCCCCATAGCCAGCAATGCAGTCATGGAAAGGCAAGAGATCGAGGTGGAGAGGGCAGCCCAAGAGTGCTGCCTGGCAGGCATGAGGTTGTGGGCAATGTCTGTCTTTAACAGTTTGAGGATGGAACAGGTCTTTTCTGACGTTCCATCAGACAGTTTCAACCTTAGACTCCACTAGCGATGCCTAAAATGGGAGTTGATAAAAGCAAGGCAGGGGGAAGTGCAAAGTGAAAGCTCCCTTACTTTGAAAGGCGACAGAATTCACTGGGACAGGCGTTCACTCTTCTGCAAACATCTCTCTTTGTATTGAGTCCCCTTACTGTGCTGTGCCCAAACCTGCCTGCTTACCGCAAACCTAGCCCTCGTTCCTTCCCAGGAATCTGCCCTGGTTTCTTCTCCTTCACCCTCAATGAGTGTTTCTTCTCTCTCCTCACTTTCTTTGCATCAAGCTACAATCCTAGACATTTCCCCGAGGAGGCAGCTTCTAAGGATGGCTGGAATATAGCTGGCGACGTGAGGAGCACCGTAAGCCAAAATGGCCCTCACAGCCACAGCGTGGCTGGAGGTGGAGGGCAAGCTGATGGAGAAGGGGGTGTCAGAGAAAGCCAGCTGAGAAGGGAGCACATCAAATCCTCTACAGGCATGCGAAGGGACTGCACGCCACCCTGTTGGTGGCAGGAAGCAAGAACTGGCACAGTGCAGGCAAGAGGCACCACTGGCTATCACACTGCAGGCAAGAGGCACCACTGGCTATCATGTGAAGAATGGATTGGAAAGGTTTAAATTAATTATTTATTACCAATCTCCCGGCAACCAGAGAGGTACAAAATGAGAGACAGCCAAGAAGACTAAATACACAAGGTGCCTTGCAGATGCAAAGCACACAGTCAACAAAAACAGATGTGTGTGTGAGATGTGTGTGCATCTAGGCATACATGCAACCAGGGAGGGCCCTGCTACTTACCTCAGACTGCCTTCAAACTTGAGATCTCACTGACTCCGCCTCCCAGGCACTGGAGCCAAAGGCACGGACCATCTGCTTGCCTTCCTACTGCCTCTCCCCCTGTATCAGCTTTTCTTCTCCTTCCTTTCTTCCTACATTCCTCCCACTGACCAGGTCTGCCTTCACCACCTCCACCACCACAGACACACGCGCCCTTACTTTGTCCTACATAGATTTTCTTTTCCACCCCAAGGCACCAATGGCAACCAGGATTTGGAGAAATTTGCAGATGTCACCATTGCGTGAGACTGTTAAAGGCATCCTGTGGCTAGAAGCTGCTGAATATACAAGTTACAGGACACCACCACACATGCAACAGAGTCATCCAGATTATAGCTCTCCTGGCAAGGATGGCTAGTCTTGGTTGTCAGCTTCAGGTGAGGAACTGCCTCCATCAGATTGTGGGAATGTCTGTGAGTGGTGTGTTCTTGACTATAAACTGAGAGAGGAAGGCCCAGCCCACTGTGGGTGGTGCCATCCCTAGGTAGGTGCTCTACCTGTATAAAAAAGGGTAGCTGAGTAAGGCAAGAGAAGCAAGCCAGTAAACAGCATCCCTCCATGGTTTCTACTTCGCTTCCTGCCTCTGGGTTACAACTTGAGCTGCCTTAATGATGGGCTATAACCTATAAGATGTAAGAAGCCTTCTCCTCCGACAGTTGCTTTTGATCTTGGTTTTATTACATAAGTAAACTAATGCAGTGTCCATAATAAACAGTTACATGAAGCACATACTAAACTAGACTAACTTTGATGGAGTCCTGGAACTTGATCAAATTAAGGACACCCGGCAAACTCAGCTTAATGGACAGATACCTAAACTGACATATTATTGATTCAATTACCTTCACTTTGAGAAGATCATTATTAGTGTCCTAATCTAGCTCTCTGCTTCTTGGATATTTCTGCCTTATTTAAGGCATTCGTTCCCCACAAACGAACTACAGGACTTAAGAGCAGTTGCCACTTAACCTAAAAAAAAAAGTGTTACGGATACAGGAGAAAGCTGCATCGTCACTACACGGCAAAGCAAAACACCAATGTAAGGAAGGAAACAAAGTTGGAAAAGATTTGAAATGGACGCCTCTAAACGGCACAGCTCAGGATGGGAAATGACTGGAGTCCACCCTTTCACAGTCCAGAATACAACTGTGAACTCCTAGCTAAAAAAGGGGGGCGGGGGGAGGCTATGTCGGAAGATAACACACACAAAATAAAGTCTACGTGCCCAAGATCTACCTCCTTCCATCCCATGAGTCCAACTGTTCCCCTCCCTGACCTTAGACTTCCCAGCCTGGGCCCCCCCGAATCAGCAAATCCTGACACCAGCAGACATTACTCGCCGCACATCTTCCCGAGACTCATCCCAGTCCCTCTGTGGTCTTCACCATCCGCTACCTCTCCATGTGCATCACCCCCTTGTGCTGAAATCAAGACTCCATTACCAGGGTTACCGACTGCTACCCCCGACTTCCACCCCACCCCGGCGCCCGCGGGTCTCCGGCCTCAGTCGTCGCTGCCCAGGCCTCTAGCACTTACCAGGTCTCCGCCTCCCATGGTGGTGGAGACGGTTCCTCAGTCTGTGGACCTGAAAGGTTCAGCGAAGGTCGAGAGGAAACCTAACGAATCAGTTCAGAGGCGGCCTCTCGGGATCTAATCCCTACAGGATCCAGCGGCCCTTTTCCCCCGCCCGCTCTAGCTCGCACTTCCGGGGTGGCGTCATAGAAGCGCGTCAGCGTCCCGGCTCGATGACGTTTGTAAGCGCTCTAAGTCTACGTGAACCTAGAGTCGCAAGTCCCTTCGACCCTCCGTCAGGGTTTTGGTGGCCTCGTTTTGGTTGCCTCACGTAAGCCCCTGGCCCCAACTGTTGAAAAGCCATAGGCGGGTTCTGTTGCCTTGGCAACGCGTCAGGGCTCTGCGGTAGAAGCGTGACTATAAGACGTCACCATCTGCCAACTTAGGCCGCCTCCCCAGCACACCTCTACACCAGGGTTTCCAAACCAGCTTTCAAAACGGGTCTTTCGGCCAGCTCCTTCATTCCCGGCATGTTTTATAGAAATAGATACTATCGGCTGGGCGTGGCGACGCACGCCTTTAATCCCAGCACTCGGGAGGCAGAAGCAGGCAGATTTCTGAGTTCGAGGCCAGCCTGGTCTACAGAGTGAGTTCCAGGACAGCCAGGGCTACACAGAGAAACCCTGTCTCAAAAAACCAAAAAAAGAAAAAAAAAAAAAGAAATAGATACTATTAAACAAAATCCCAAAAGCCAGATGTCATGGCACGCCCCCAATCATCTCCACAGCTTGGTAGATGGAAACTGGAAGATCAGCAGTTCAAGGCCAGCTCTGGCACAAAGTTTGAGCTATTCTGGTCTGGAAATTCCTATTTTTATTTTATTATTTATTTATTTTTGTTTCCTAGACAGTGTCTCTCTGTAAAACCCTGGCTATCGGGGGACAATGTAGATCAGGCTGGCCTTTTTTTTTTTTTTTNTTTTTCGAGACGGTTTCTCTGTGTAGCCCTGGCTGTCCTGGAACTCACGCTGTAGACCAGGCTGGCCTCGAACTCAGAAATTCACCTGCCTCTGCCTCCTGAGTGCTAGGACTAAAGGCAGGCTGGCCTTGAACTCAGATCTATACCACTTGCTTCTGTCACCAGAGTGCTGGAATTAAGACTTGCTAAACTATGCCCAGCTTGTGTTTTTATTTTTATTTTTTAAGATTTATTTATGGGCGGGGCAGTGGTGGTGCATGCCTTTGATCCCAGCACTTGGGAGGCAGAGGCAGGCAGATTTCTAAGTTCGGGGGAAGCCTAGTCTACAGGGTGAGTTCCAGGACAGCCAGGGCTACACAGAGAAACACAGAGAAGAAGGAGGAGGAGGAGGAGGAGAAGAAGAAAGAAGAAGAAAGAAGGAGAAGAAGAAGAAGAAGAAGAAGAAGAAGAAGAAGAAGAAGAAGAAGAAGAAGAAGAAGAAGAGAAGAAATTTATAATAATAAATAAGTACACTGTTGCTGTCTTCAAACACTCCAGAAGGTGTCAGATCTCATTATGGAGGATGAGTTGTAAGCTACCATGTGGTTCCTGGGATTTGAACTCAGGACCTTTGGACAAGCAATCGGTGCTCTTACCCGCTGAGCCATCTCACCAGCCCTTGTGTTTTTTTTTTTTCTTTTTTTTGGTTTTTCGAGACAGGGTTAGCCCTTGTGTTTTTATTTTTCAGTTGTTAGAATTAAAGAACTGAGGCTGGTGAGATGGCTCAGTGGGTAAGAGCACCAACTGCTTGTCCAAAGGTCCTGAGTTCAAATCCCAGCAACCACATGGTGGCTCATAACCATCTGTAGCAAGATCTGACGCCCTCTCCTGGAGTGTCTGAAGACAGCTGCAGTATACTTACCTATAATAAATAAATAAAGCTTTAAAAAATAAAAAAGAATTAAAGAACTGGAAGGATGGCTCAGCCATTAAGAACACTGGCTGCTTTCAGAAGACTCTGGTTTGGTTTCTAGTGCCTAGGTAGGGGTTCATCGCCATCCGTGGTTTCAGTTCTAGTGGATCACACACCCTCTCTGTCCTCTCTAGCCACACAAATGATGTACAACCATACACTGCAAAGCCCCCCATACACATAAAATTGTTTTTTTGTTTTTTTTTTTTTTTT
>NC_034603.1:65199242-65201353 GCF_900095145.1 Mus pahari
CAACCACATGGTAGGTAGCTCACAACCATCTGTAATGAGATCTGATGCCCTCTTCTGGTGTATTTGAAGATAGCTACAGTGTATTTAGATAAAATAATAAATCTTTAAAAAAAAAAAAAAAAACAAAAAACTAGCTACATGTTTTAGAACATGTTCAACCAGCTCACAACTTCCTGTAACTCCGGTTTCAGGGGATCCAGCACCTCGTCTTACCTCCATGGGTACCTGCACACATATCAGACACATACACTTTAAAAAACTGATGGAGTTGCACGATTGTAATCTCAACACTTAAAAGGCCATTGAAGGAGCCAACCATCAGACTGAGTTCAGGGACCCGGGTGAGGGAGCTGGCGGAAGGACTGGAGGAGCTGAGGGGAATCGCAACCACATAGGAAGAACATCTTCTGCTGACCGGCCCACCCACCCAGTGCTCCCAGGGACTAGACCACCCCACCAAGGAGTGTACGAGGGATCGATCATAGCTCCAGATACATAGGTAGCAGAGGATGGCCTTGTCTGACAGCAATGGGAGGGGAAGCCCTTGGTCCTGTGGAGGTCTGATGCCACAGCGTAGGGGGGATGCTGGAGTGGGAGTGTGGGAGAGGGTAGATGGCTGGGGGAGCACCCTCATAGGGGCAAAGGGGAGCGAGGAGAGGGTGAATGTGGGATGGGAGGTTTGTGGAGGGGTAACCTGGAAGTGGAATATCATTTGAGATGTAAACGGATGCAATGCTTAATTAAAAAAAAAAGAAAGAAAGAAAGAAAAAGAAAGGCAATTGGATCTTTATAAGTTTGAGACCAGCCTGATCTAAATAGTAAATTTAGTAAATTTCAAGACAGCTAGGGCTTACACAGTGAGACTGTCTCTAAATAAATAAATATAAATGCAGGAGGAGGAAGAAAAAATAGGAGGGAGATCTAGCTATAGTTCTGTAACTATAACTTCTACAGTTCTATAGCTAGAGTCTTCTTCCTTTCCAGGGTCCAGTCTGGGACCAGAGCCTCACACATGCTAGGTTATTGCTCTACACTGAGCTGTAGCCCTAGCCCAAACACTTTTTGGTGACTGAAGCTCAAGTGGAGTTCTATGGCGACTTTGACTTATTGGTCCCTTGAAATGTGAGAGGACCAGACTAAAAGTTGCTTGTCCTGTCTAGTGACACTGGCTCTTAACTCCCACTTATGGAAACAAAAGATGGAGGGGGCACCCGGATTTGAACCAGGGACCTCTTGATCTGCAGTCAAATGCTCTACCCCTGAGCTATACCCCCTCACCTTGCTGGAGTCCTCTTCCTTGTCCACTTATGGTGAGTCACTATGGGCTGGTTCCACCCACGTGAATGGCCCGGGGAGCTTTGTGTTCTCAAGCCTCACCTTTGTAGACACCGGCTGCTTTGTCTTTTCTGTTGGTCACCAAGGAACAGGGTGAGGACATGAAAGTGTGACAACTGGTTGAAAAGGAAGTTGACATCCATCGTGAACAGAGAATCCTGTGATTTGGACTGATCTGTACCCTGGAAGGTCATCTTGTACACTCTGCCCTCCAATGAATTGTGGGTAAAGGAGATGGATGGCGTCCACTTTTTTATTTGTTTTTGTTTGGGGTTTGTTTGCTTGGTTGGTTGGTTTTGGACTAAAAATTGAACTTAAGGCCTTGAACATGCCAGCTAAGCTTTTTTACCACTACCACCACAACACTATACTTCTGTGTCCCTTGACATTTAATTTAGACAGTGTATCCCTATGTAGCCCGATCTAGCCATGAACATGCAATCCTCCTGCCTCTGCCTCAGCTAGCTGGAATTACAGACCCAAACTCCCAGTCACACTTAAAATGTCAGTTGTTTGTTTGTTTTTAAATAGCGGATGTCATTACATCAGAGACATAAATAGCGGATGTCATTACATCAGAGACGTCATACTCTTTTTGAGATGTGATACAGGGTCTCTCTACCGTCCTTGCTGGCTTGGAACTCTATGGCACCCAGGCTGGCTTTGTGGAGCTCCAACTTTAACACTTCCCCAAAAACTGTTCCCCAGATCATTAGGAATGTGGCTAGTAAAGAGCCTTTGTTCTCTTAGGGCAGCTGAGGGTCTTCTGTTCCTCC
>NC_034603.1:65201993-65203954 GCF_900095145.1 Mus pahari
CCAGAAGCCTCAGGCCCTTTGGAACTTCCTGCCGCCCTAAACCTGCACGTACTATTCTGCTGACCACCTTGCTATGTTTAAATGAACCAATCACATGTAACCGCGCCAATTCTCCCCACCCTCAGACCCTTACCCTAGAAAGACCCCAAGCTTTTGGGCCTGGTGGTCGACTTCTCTGTCTCCTGCGTGAGATACAAGTCCACCCAGAGCTCTGCCATTAAAGTACCTCGTGTGTTTACAACAAGACGGCTTCTCTGTCGTGTTTCTGCGGGACACCCGACTCCTGTGACCTGAGGACCCGAGGGAGCCCCTCACGAGGGGGTCCTACAGCTTCTACCTCCTTAGTACAGGATTATAAGTATGTGTGTCATCATGCCCCGTGAGGCCCCACTGCCTATGCCTGCTGTATTTTTGTCTTTATCTGGCTTTATTGTCTTTTTTGTCTGTTTTAAATGATGTTTTAATTGGGTTTGAGTCTGAATAGGGGCAAACAACATACCAGAGTACATGTGGAAGTGAGAAGGCAATCTGTGGTAGTCAGTGTTCTCCTACCCCATGGGTCCTGGGAATAGAACTCAAATTGTCATGCACAGTTCCCTTCCCTGATCTTGATGTGAGTAGTGGCCAGCTTCTGACCTGGCCTGCTGGTGCTTGGGGAAGTGAGAGCTGTGCTCGCACTATCTAGTACTCGCTAAGAAGGGGGCTCACACTATCTAGTACTCGCTAACAAGGGGGCTCACACTATCTAGTACTCGCTAACAAGGGGGCTCACGCTATCTAGTACTCGCTAATAAGGGGGCTCACGCTATCTAGTACTCGCTAACAAGGGGGCTCACGCTATCTAGTACTCGCTAACAAGGGGGCTCACGCTATCTAGTACTCGCTAACAAGGGGGCTCATTGGCAAACTCCCGGAAACAGACGCTTCCTTGATCCTCTCCTCTCCAGAGGCGCAGAGAAACCAACCTGTCCCCTCCTCCCACCCCAGGAAAGAATGAGCACACCGGGAGACACGAATGCAATGTTTAAAAATATAGAGTATCGTTGACAGTTCATCTAAACATCTGTCTTGAAGGTGCAGGTCAAGGCCTGTGACGCAATGTCTTCAGAAAATGGGAAATGGCGTGACTTCTCCGAATACCGAGGTGTGCTGGCGGAGGGCCGGAGTGTTCCGGCGGTAGCCAAATCGACCATTTAAGCCTGTCGTGATGGCCTTCGGCTTGGCGTTGTAGTAGTCGTGACCACTCACCTGCTGGAGGGAATGCCCTTGGGGGAGAGGAGAGAGGTTGAGCCTACCAGCAGCATCCTCTTGCCTTCCCCATTTAAACCCAGTGAGTCAGTTTATCCCCCCATCACCACAGAGGGACCTGAGCCCCTTGAAAGAAACCAAGGGGGCTGGAGAGATGGCTTAGCCGTTAAGAGCACAGACTGTTCTTCAAAAGATACTGAGTTCAAATCCCAGCAACCACATGGTAGCTCACAACCACCCGTAATGGGATCTGACACCCTCTTCTGGTGTGTCTGAAAATAGCTACAGTGTACTTAGATATAATAATAAATAAATCTTTAAAAGAAAGAAAGAGTGAAACAAACAAACCAATGGCCGTGAGGTCCACGAGACAGAGATGTCCTAGAAAGCAAACTCTACCCGAGGTGAGTCTACAAGAGAACTGTGAGTGTATGTGCTGGATCTGGACTTGATTCCCAGGACATGTATTCACTCTTGCCTCTATCCTATCCAGAGAATATAAATGATATCAGTCTGATTACTCGGTGCAAAGGACTTCCTGGTAATCGTGTGTCCAAAAGATGGTGGAGTTAGACGGAAGGACGATCATCCCTGCCAGAAATAGTTCTTTTTCCATGGCTGCTAAACTAAGTATGGTCAGGGAGCCAGAGTGTCTGTAGAGGAGGACACCACACACACACACACACACACACACACACACACACACACACACA
>NC_034603.1:65204989-65217489 GCF_900095145.1 Mus pahari
CCCCACCCTCAAGTCTCTCAAGTTGCATACACCACCTCTCCCAGCTCAAACATCTTGTTCTCATATCTTTATTCAAACACACAGCACAGGTGGTGATTTTGACGATTTAAAAAAAAAAAAAAAAAGCCAGGTTCTGGTGGCCCACACCTTTGATTCCAGGACTCAGAGGCAGAGGCAGGCAGATCTCTGAGTTCTAGGCCAATTTGGTCTACAGAGTGAGTTCAGGAATGCTAGAGATGCACAGAGAAACCCTGTCTCATAAAACAAAAAAGAAAGAAAGAGAGAGAGAAAGAAAGAGAGAGAAAGGAAGGAAGGAAGGGAGAGAGAGAGAGAGAGAGAGAGAGAGAATGAATAAATGAAATTCCAAGTTAGGTGGCATAAACCAACATTCAGGAAGCAGAGGAAAAAGGATTACTTCATGTTAGAGATTAACCTGAACTAAACAGTCAAACTATAGCTCCAAAGCGAAAAACAAAAAATAAAAATTCTGACATTCTTTGACATATACATGTCTGGCTCCTGTTATCAAAGTGACAAGGAGACAGATTATGTGTGTCTATGCACAGGCACTGCACATATATAGGCACACACAATATTATGGACTACAGAAATCCCCCAGACCTGTTCTTAGTGCAACCTGGGAGGCCCTTTTTGCCTTCAGACCACTGCAATCAACACATACTGAAGGCAAAAGTGTAGTGGATAGCCCTGGGGCTGATTATATTTGATGTAAATTCCATTCTCCTGTGAGGGGTTGCGAACAAGGACTGAGTCAGCACTCAGGTGATTTCCTGTAACCCTGCTTCCCACCTTAATAAAGGAGATCTGATGATTGGGTACATAAAAGGGAAGGTGGAGCAGAAGGTGGGGAGAGAGAAGAAGGAGAAAAATGGAAGAGGGAGAGAATGCAGAGGAGGAGGAAGAAGAAAAGCAGAGCAGAAGCACATGGCCTGGAGAAACTGAATGTTCTAAGTGGTCTCATAGATGGAGAAGATGGTAGTATAGTGGTAGATCTGCCCAATCTAGGCAAATAGCATGTATTCATATTAACTGACGCGTGTTTTCATTGCGGGGGCATATTTGGGTTGGAGATTTACAGCAACAGGGAGGCATGGCAGGTGATGTGGGCTGGACCCCTGCATTCCCAGCCATTAGGTTTTTTTATGGGGGTGGTGCCTGACCTCCTCCATGCGAAGCAGGTATTGGACCAGTAAGCTACATCTTCAGCCCTATTCCCAGTCACTAGACTGAGGATCACTTGAGCATAAGAATTCAAGGTCAGCACGTGATACAGAGAGACTTTATCAAAACGACAAGTAAAAAAAAAAAAAAATTAAAAAGTGTTGGGAGAAATGAACTGTCAGTGACCAGCCTGAGATCTATGATCCTGTGCAAGTAGGATGTCTGCAGAGATGGGGCAATGGCTTCCGTGGGCTCACAGGTACAAGCCAGCCTTAACCCCGTGACTATGACAGCACAGGGGACAGGACAAGGTAATCCCCTTTGGTTCACAAAGCTTATTGGTAGTTTCTTCGGGTTTTGAAGATCCACAATGAGGTCACAGCTAAGCGGCCCCTGTGACGTCACAAAGATGAAGAAACCTATTTGTCCGGAGAGCCCCGACTTTGCGCCTTAGCCGCCTCTCGCAGAAACAAGAAATGAGACTGTAAATGGGTGGGGTTCTGGGTAGAAAGGACCAAGTGAGCTCAGCACCAGTACTCCTCACTCACCCTGCTCCTCTTCTAACTCACCAAACAGCTGCAGGGTGCGGGCCTCAGCGGTGCACAGCACCCCGTAGCGCAAGGCCCAGAATTAGAGGGGTGCGAAACCTCGAAGTCCTGGGCCACCAGGACTGCCTGAAGTCGCCGGTGCTCTGGGATGCTCCGACACCTACCTGATCAGTTTTCCGCAAAATGGGCGGAACCACGCGGCTCCGGAAGTACCGACGACTGTGGTGGTCCAGTTGAGGATTGTAAGGCGGAATTGCCGACCACAGCTTGGGCCTCATGATGCTGTAGGCCTGGGCCATTGTGCTCACAGCCACCCCATCCAAAACAAAAGCTTTTTCGAGTCGCCGAGGACTGTCATAACAACGAGCCATCCTAACCACCGCAGCCTTCGGAGTCTGAGGGCTTTCTGGGAGCCTTAGATGGGGACTTCACTGGGCATTGTTACGTCCGTCAATGACCTACCTGAGATACAAACCCTATTGTTATTTCAGGATCCCACCACGCCCATCTTATCGTGATGCTGGGACTTAACCCAAGGGAAGGCTTTGTGCTCGTGCATAGTAGGAAAGCATTCTATACCAAACTGCTACAACCGGAGTCTTTTGTTTACACTTATACACACAAGGGTTTTTTTGTTTTGTTTTCTTTTTTCGAGACAGGGTTTCTCTGTATAGCCCTAGCTGTCCTAGAACTCACTCTGTAGACCAGTAGACCAGGCTGGCCTCGAACTCAGAAATCTGCCTGCCTTTGCTTCCCAAATGCTGGGATTAAAGGCGTGTGCCACCACGCCTGGCTACACACGTTTTAACATTTCATATGTATATGTGAGTGCAGGTGTGCGCAAGTGGGAGTTGTGTGGTAACCCAGCCAGTGGTAGTGGCAGCGCCCCATAAGATCTCTGTAGTCCTACGACAGTCAGTGCTACACAAAGCCAAACCAAATCAACAATAAATGGTAATCGAACAGTTCCTCTGCAAAGCAGTGATTCCAGCATCTCCAGCCTCGGCACTCAGACTTAGTAAATTTCCTGGCTGACTTTTCCCCATTTGGCCACAATTCTTTGGCCAAATAACTGAACAGTTCAGTCTAAGTAGCTAAGTAGTCTAAGTAGCTAAGGTTTAGAAGGGTTTCTGCAAACCAGGCACAGCGGGGCTCACTTGTAATCCTGGTATTTGGTTAATGGTGGCCTTGAATGCCACCCTCAACTACAGTCTGAGGTTAACTTGATCTAGTTCAGATTGGCCCCTTCCTTACCCGTAATTGCCTAGTCTAGTTGCAGAACCTAAGACCAGAATTCAACTCTTCCACATCATCCCTGTTCCCCTAACCCCACTTTTGGAAACCATTTTGGGTGGTCCAGGCTAGCCTCGTTTCTGATAGTGCTGCTATTACAGGCATGTGCCACACCTGGTATCAATTCCTTACTCAGTAGTTTCACTTGGATACTTTATCCAGTAGGGCCTCAAACATGTACTGACTGCTGGCTTCAAGGAACACAGCTGAGGACTTTTTATGTTCATGTCTTTTATCCCAGGACTGGGGAGGTAGACACCAGCCGGGACTTCCAGGGCTGTTAGAGAAACCTTGTCTTGAAAAATAAAAGGCATTAGAAAAGTTTGCCAGCTATAGACCTATAGATCCCAGCACGAGGGGACACAATACTGCCTACTCTTTTTTTTTTTTTTTTTTTTGGATTTTTTGAGACAGGGTTTCTCTTTATAGCCCTGGCTGTCCTGGAACTCATTTTGTAGACCTACTCTTAAGAGAGGACATGGAGCCAGGCAGTGGTGGTGCACACACCTTAATCCCAGCACTTGGGAGGCAGAGGCAGGTGGATTTCTGAGTTCGAGGCCAGCCTGGTCTACAGAGTGAGTTCCAGGATAGCCAGAGCTACACCGAGAAACCCTGTCTTGAAAAAAAAAAAAAAAAAAATAAAAGGGCTGGTGAGATGGCTCAGCAGTTAAGAGCACCGACTGCTTTTCCAAAGGTCCTGAGTTCAAATCCCAGCAACCACATGGTGGCTCACAACCATCCATAACGAATCTGATGCCCTCTTCCGGAGTGTCTGAAGTCAGCAATAGTGCACACACATATAATAAATAAATATTTAAAAAAAAAAAAAAAAAAAAAAAAGAGGACATGGGGCTCAAATGACAACTTGTTATAGGGGATGACCAGCCCTCTGGCCCAAGGGCTGGTACACACATCCCAGCACCTGCACATGCAGCAGAAGCAGGATTTTAAAGTTAGGCAAAGGTGGCCAAATATAGCAAATACTACACATGATCAGGCTAGCCCTGAACGTAGAGATCTGTCTCTAGATGGACATCACTACACAGCGACTTTTTTTAAAGATTTATTGTATGTAAGTACACTGTAGCTGTGTTCAGACACTCCAGAAGAGGGCATCAGATCTTAAGGATGGTTGGGAGCCACCATGTGGTTACTGAGAATTGAACTCAGGACCTTTGTTAAGAGCAGTAGGTGCTCTTAATCAGAGCCATCTCTCCAGCCCACAGTGACTTTCTTTCTTTTTTATTAAAGATTTATTTATTTATTCATTTATTTATTTTATGTAAGTACACTGTAGCTGTCTTCAGACACTCCAGAGGGCGTAAGATCTTGTTATGGATGGTTGTGAGCCACCATGTGGTTGCTGGGATTTGAACTCCAGACCTTCCGGAAGAGCAGTCGGGTGCTCTTACCCACTGAGCCATCTCACCAGCCCCCACAGTGACTTTCTATACATCACTCTGCGATTATTTTCCCTTCTTTTTATTTAAAGAGGGCAGCAGATCCCATTACAGTTGGTTACGAGCCAATGGCTCGGAATTAACTCAGGACCTCTGGCAGAGCAGCTAGTGCTCTTAACCTCTGAGCCATCTCTCCACCCCAATTTTTTCATACTGAAAAGAGGTTCACAAGTGTTTAAGTACCTTCATCAACCATATCCACGGAAAGGTGACCAGATGACCTAAGTATCTGCACTCAAGCATAGGGTTCCTGTACACAACACTCCTCTATTCAAGTGGCCATCCAGGCTCACATTAGGTTACCTTCAAGGTTGTTCTCACTGAAGCAAACACACTTATGAACACACCACTCTATTTTAGGGACCCAAAACACAGATATTCATCATACATGCATGTTTTGCTCACTATTTATCTGTATACCACCTGTACCTGGTCCCAGCAGAGACCTGAAAAAAGGCACTGAGACATGAACCTGTCTTCTAGAATAGCTAATCTTTATAGCTGATCCATTTGGACAACCCGTAAAGATAACCCTTATTTAAAACCTAACCTGCAAGTTTTTCAAGGTCATGCCCTGAGTTGAAATTTAGAAGTTTTCTTCTGCAAAGCTGAAGGCGTCAGGAAGACCAGTTCTCACGCAGGGCGTGGTGGTGCACACCTTTAATCCCAGCACTGGAGAGGCAGAGGCAGGTGGATTTCTGAGGCCAGCCTGGTCTACAGAGTGAGTTCCTGGACAGCCAGGGCTACACAGAGAAACCCTATCTCGAAAACCAAAAAAAGACAGTTCTCAGAGCAAAGACTTTTTAATGAATATATTTTACAAATACACTGGAGAATCATGCAATGCTTCCTGCGTTGGATGCAATCCTGGGCCACAAGTCTGCACACTCCTTTGCCACTGGACCTGTGATAGCAGAACCTGTATGGGAGAGAAGAAAGGTCAGACAGGGTCCTTGTCCTGTGACTCTAGTCCTAGAGTCACCCAGCAGAAATACAGTGATGGCTTAAACCTCCACATACCTTTCATCTCTCCTTTATTGTTTACTATGACTCCTGCGTTATCTTCAAAATAAAGAAACACCCCATCTTTTCTTCGATATGACTTTCGTTGTCGAATTACCACTGCTGGATGTACTAAGGACAAAAAAGAAAGGGCAGCAGTTACTAAGCAGAAAAACCTCTCCACATAATGTTCACACTATGAAGTTTCCATCAACTACTGGCAAGGATAAGAACTAATGCAAACATCCAACACCCCTTAAATGGCCATTTTTGCAAAGTAGAAATATGATCCTTACCAAGGATAATTCTAAAATATAATGTAGGCACCATTTGTTTGCTACACCTCCCCAACGATCTACAGACCAATTGATAGGGCTTGCCCTATAAATGTAAGATTTTACATATAGCACTTTGTTTGCCAACCAATCAAAGATAAGCCATTACTAGTATTTGCCGTGTTCATCAATCTATGTAGACAGGATTTTGTTACTGTGCCTACTGATGAGGAAGTTCCACTTACAGCTTCAAACTTTGACGCCCAAGTTGTCCACTGGAGAGTGGCATCGGCATTTAAACTGTCTGCATCAAGGAGCTTTCCCAGCATGGGGTTTAATGGATCAAAACAGAACTAAACAGTCAAAGCTACAACTATTCAGAAAACTGCACAACCACTTAAAATTATTTGGATGTCTACCCAGTAGCTTACAGAGTCACTGAATGACAATGGTCCATTAATACAGGGAAAAATTCCAAGATCGTATATATCACTTTGGGGCCTTACTGAAGTCAGACAGGACACACAACATGGCCCATTTCTTTAAAGTCTAAGAGCTGGAAGCTGAGGTCTCACTAGTACCCACAAGCACTTTTCTGTGTTAGGGACTGATCAAGGCCTTGCACAGTACACTAGGCTAAATGGTCTACCATTTAGAGTTACTCAGGGGGCTGGAGAGATGGCTCAGTGGCTAAAAGCATTGAGTGCTCTTCCAGAGGTCCTGAGTTCAATTCCCAGTAACCACATGGTGGCTCACAGCCATCTGTAACAGGATCTGATGACCTCTTCTGGGGTGTCTGAAGACAGCTACAGAGTTACTCAGGCAAGCCTTGAACTTACAATCTTCCTGCCTAGGTCTCCAAAACAACTGGAGTTAAGTCTAGTACCACCTAGTTTGTTTAAAGGCAGTTAAAAATCAGACTAGAAGCCGGGTGTGGTGGTGCCCGCCTTTAATCCCAGCCCTGGGGGGGAGGGGCAGAGGCAGGTGGATTTCTGAGTTCTGAGAGCCAGAGCTACAGAGAGAAACCCTGTCTCTAAAAGAAAAAACAACAACAACAAAAAACAAGAAGTAATACTGACCAAGCCTGTCACCTGACACACACTAAGGATATCCCTCCCCACTACTGGAGACAACAGCGTGTGGAGCCGTCATCATACCACAGGATAAGGGGACATGCTCTGCTCTTCTCTGACAGCTTCCTGAGCCACCAACCAGGCCCTAGAAGTGTTCTGGGAAGAGGACAAACCCTGGCAGACTCATTTCAGCGTAACCACACTAGGGTAAATGTCAGCATCCCCTCGAGTGGTATTAAGGTATAACAATGAAAGATTGAACTAAATGCTGAGAGCACACTGGCTCCTATGGAAGCAAAGTGCTGCCATGACACAACCCCACGGCCTCACTTGCGCTACACCCAAGGACTGCTAGAACACCTGGAAAAAGGACAGTGCCTGATAGCAGTGGAGGCTGAGGTGGGTAGGTCTGAGCTCCAGGACAGCCAGGCCTACAGTGAGATCCTGCCAAGAAAGTTCCACAGCCAGAACACTCAAGGCAGAGGCTGAGCTCTGTTCATCTATTTGATGAGAGCACATCTCAGGGGAGTTAACAAGCCAGCAGTCAGCCCGCCATAGTGTCTATCACAAGGTACCATGCCTCTGGATCATGTGCCTGCTTCCAGGTGTTCAGACAATAACCCACAAAATACACCCACTTCGCAGCGCCATCTGCACTGACAGCTAGGGACAGACGACCAACTGAAATCTTTTCTGCTAGGACTACACAGTCTGCTACAGGGGAAGAACCTAGCCAGAGGGGCAGATTAAATGCCAAGAGACGCAAGAAGACCCTAGAGAAACAGCCAAGTGTTCCCTACACCACAGCAGTCAGGCATGTGGCGGTGCCTATAAGCCCAGCACTGAGGTCCAACTCGTGCTTCCAAGTCAAGCCTTGTCTCAAACAGCTGAGGTGTTGACCTCACAGCCCCTCCCATGTGTAGGTTATTTAGGGGCCTTAACAGCCACAGAATCAAGATCCCACCTTCTAAAACCTGGAGAATGTCTACCTTCCACCACGACATAGCTCTCCTCCCCACTCACCCTTTTTCCTTAGTTCTGGTTTGCCTTTCTTAACTGTGGCCATCACCATGTCCCCCACACCAGCAGCAGGAAGTCTGTTGAGCCGTCCCTTGATTCCCTTCACAGAGATGATATACAAGTTTTTGGCTCCTGTAGGAAAAAAAAAAAAAAGACCCATAAATTTAACATGAGACCGGCAGTATTCACAACACGGGGTCAGCCAAGGCCACACACCAAGTAACTCAAGTCTCAGAAAAGCATGAACACAAACAAACAACCCCAAACAAAAAATGTTCTCGTACAACGCATCGGGCTTGCAAGCCGTCTTTCAGAAGTGTCTTGTCACAACACCGATTGAAGTTGAACAACACAAAACACGTTGCCACTTCACCCAAAAGTGGTGTTTTTCACTCTGCCCCTTCTTGACGGCTCAGTGGGTCACTAGCAGAAGGCTCACTGAGTGCTTTTAAAAGGGGACGGTGGCAGGACGCGGCCGAAGGCCTTACCCGTGTTGTCCGCACAGTTGATCACAGCTCCGACCGGAAGACCCAGGGAAATCCGGAATTTCGCTCCGGAGGACCCACCGCGTCCTGCGGGGAGGGGGACAGACAGGAGAAGGGTCCACATTCGGGCTCACGGTTCCCAGCCATCATCCGCCGCGCGCGCGTGGGCGAGGGCCGGCCGCCCCCGGCGACCACGCACTTCTCACGGAACCTGGCCGCCCCCATTCTTAGCATCCCCCTGCGGAGGAAGGCGACTGCGACGCTCCAACCGCGCCTGCACTTTTGGGGACCTCAGAGATCGCCCAGTCCCGTCGACTCCACGTTCTCCGTCCGGCCCCATGCTCCGCGCCTACACCAGCTCAGCACCAATGGCGCCCCCCTCTTTCGGGGCTCCCTCTAGGCCTCCGCGGTGCCCCCGTCTTCTCCCTCTCCGGCCCCGGGGCTGCAAACTATCACCGCCGCCGGGGGCCGTCGCTAAGAGACGGGCGGGCCGTCCTGCGCGGCGGATGCCAACGGATCCCCAACCCCCAAATCCTCACCTCGCTTCGACATCTTGAAGGTCCGGAAAGAGTCGGAAAGGAAGTTAGTACAAGGGACACTGGGATATGAACGGGAGGCCCCGCCCACTCAGCCACGTGACCGGACCTCGTCCAGCCCGCCTCCCCCGGTCGCAGCTAGATGACGTAAAAGGCCTGGGCCTCCGTGGGACGGCTCTGCGTGGGAAAGCTGCTTGAGTTTTGGAGCCCCGAGTAATTTCGGGGCTCCCCCCAACCCAACGGCTCGGAAGTGATTGGAGATATGGACACATTGCCTTTTGGCTTTTTAAAATTTGCTTGGCAGCTTCTTTTGAGCTCTGTTGCCAAGCGCTTCTCTGCATGACAGGGATTCAAAAATCACCATTGCTGCGGGCGTGGTGGTGCTTGCAGACAATCCTGGCATCCTGGGAGCTGAAGCAGGAGGATTGCCGCGATTTCAACGTCCCCTGAGCTACCCATGAGGTCCTTTCTCAAAACAAATAAATATATGAGTAAAATAAATTCTCCTGTAAGGGTTCCTAAAGAACATACAGAGATGGGGCAAGAGCAAGTTCAGAATGGTTTCATTTGGCTATAGAACAATTAAGTGGAGCGCTACAGATGAGTCCATCTGTGTTTGGTACCATGATATTCTCTCGTCATGAGAATTAACAATACCCTCTATTAGTGACATTCACACAGCCGGTCAGGTTACCACTCAGTACCTTATTATTATTATTTTTATTATTATTATTATTATTGGTTTTTCGAGACAGGGTTACTCTGTTAGTCCTGGCTGTCCTGGAACTCACTTTGTAGACCAGGCTGGCCTCAAACTCAGAAACCCGCCTGCCTCTGCCTCCCAAATCCTGGGATTAAAGGCGTGTGTCACCACCTCCCAGCACCTTATTATTATTCTTAAACTTTACCCCACAGCTATCCGTGAACGATTGATGGGCTTTGTTGCTTCTTAAAGATGTGCAAAGTTTCATAAAACTTAAATATAGGATCGTTTATGTTTGCTTATAACCAAGATGGACATGTTTTAATTTATTAATATTAATTGCCCCTTTTACTACCTCAACCTCTCCCTATTTCTTCTGTTGATACATTTGTTCAAATGTGTGTTGAATACTTAGATTAGGGCCAGATTCTGTCCAGACTACATAAGGGAATAAAATAGAGCATTATTCTCGCCTTTATGAGTTTTCCTCTGCCAGGGCAGAGGTTGAAGACAGGTCATAGTTAGTAAATAATAGGAGTGTTTGTGAGAGTTCCAGTATATAGTTGTCAAACGGGAAAAAGTATTATGAAGAAAGGATAGTGAGGTATGGAGAGGTGAAGAAACAGATTGCAATAGAAACACTGAGCCGGGTGTGGTGGCACACGCCTTTAATCCCAGCACTCAGGAGGCAGAGGCAGGTGGATTTCTGAGTTTGAGGCCAGCCTGGTCTACAAAGTGAGTTTCAGGACAGCCAGGGCTATACAGACAAACCCTGTCTCAAAAAACAAAAGAAAAAAGAAAAAAAGAAAAGAAACATTGGTGCCTGATGCTTTGTCATCTCACCTATTCAGATGCTATCCCAAGTTCAAGGGTCACCCTGAACAATGTAGAGACCCTATCTGAAAATACCAAATACCAAGTAGGAAAATGGGCTAGAGGGTGTCTCTCAGTACTAGAATACATGCCTAACATGTGCAAGATTTGTGTTTGTGTGTTTGTTTGTTTGTTTGTTTGAGACAGGGTTTCTTTGTGTACCTGGGGCTATCCTAGAACTGCCACTGACAATCAGACTGGCCTCAAACTCAGACATTCACCTGCCTCTGCCTCCCGAGTGCTGGGAATGAAGATGTGTACTGCTGCAGCCACCAATACTAGAAAAAAAGTGCAACATTTCATTTTACTCTGTGTGTGTGTGTGTGTGTGTGTGTGTGTGTAAAATCGTGGCTAGAAAAATGACCCCAGGAGTAAGGGCGCTTGCTTTGTAAGCCAGACCACTGAATTTGATCCCCAGAACCCTTATAAAGGTGGATGGAGAGAACCAATTCCATAGAGTTGTCCTTGCCCCGTGCACAGCATGGGACATGTGCCTCTACCCGCATCATATATTCATATAATCAACAATGGTAACATTTAAAATATCAAGCAGCTGTGGCAACACCTGAAAGGCAGAAAAAGGAGTGTTGAGGGAGCTTGAATTCAGTTTGAGCTACCCTGCAACTCCCTGCCAAAAAAAAAAAAAAAAAAAAGGAAAGAAAAGAAGAGAGGAAGCTAGAGAAGTGACTCTGTGGTTAGAAAAGCAGTTCTAAACATGGGGTCACGACCCCATTGAGGTCAGACAACCCGTTCACTGGGGCACATATCAGATAAGCTTGCATATCAGATATGTTATGATTCATAACAGTAGCAAAGTTACAGTTATGAAGAAGGGAATAAAATAATTTTATGGTGTGGTCACAACATGAGGAAATGTATTAAAGGGTCACAGCATTAGGAATGTTGAGAGTCACTGGGTTAAGAGCATTTGCTCCTCTTGCAATGGACCTGGATCTGTTCCCAACACAGGTAGCAGTTCGTAACTATCTGTGAGTCCAGTTCCAGGGGCTCTGACACTCTCCTCTGGCTCTGTGGGCATCAGGCAACTATGTGCTACACATTGACACAGGCAGGCAAACACTCATATACATAAAAACCAAATAAAAATTGAAAAATAGAAAGAGGCCAGGCATGGTGGAGCACTCCTTTAATCCCAGCACTCAGGAGGCAGAGGCAGGTGGATTTCTGAGTTCGAGGCCAGCCTGGTCTACAGAGTGATTTCCAGGACAGCCAGGGCTATACAGAAAAACCCTGTCCCCTCCTCTTTTTTTTTTTTTAAAGATGTATTTATTTATTATATGCAAGTACACTCTAGTTGTCTTCAGACACTCCGGAAGAGGGCATCAGATCTCATTACGGATGGTTGTGAGCCACCATGTGGTTGCTGGGGTTTGAACTCGGTGCTCTTAACCACTGAGCCATCTCTCCAGCCCTGTCTTCCTATTCTTGTACTTCAACTCTGACCAAATAATGCCAGGCTTCTTCATCTTCCTCCCCAAGCAGGACAAACACCTGTGGATGGCTGAGAAAATGGCTGGAGTTTGTAATATTTCTATTTTCAACAATTCCTCTGTGGCTTGCTCTTTTCACTGTGTACTTAATGAGCATATATAACTGCATCTTGATTGTCTCCCTAAGTCTTGGCCTTGCGTCAGGAGCTGAGGTTGGAACACAGGTTGTTGCTTCTTTGTGCCACCTGGAAAATCCAAACCCCAGAGCCCAGATGCTTTCAGCACAAAGAGCCTCCGGAGACTTGACTTACTTGCTTATTTTTTTATTTTTGTATTTCATGTGTATGAATGTTTTATCTGTGTGTGTAGAAGAACCAGTGCATGTCCCTTAGAGACCAGAAGAGGGCATCAGATCCACCGGAACTGAAGTTCTACAAGGGCAGCAGGTAGTCTTAGCCGGCTTAGCTGGTGAGCCATTCCTCCAGCCCACAACACTTACTTTTTGTTTGTTTCTTTGTTTACTTAATTCCCTATTGGGAGATCCTGGCATTCGAGTCCATAGGCAGCTGTGCGGGGAGTCAGAGGACAACTTTTGTTAG
>NC_034603.1:65223418-65241746 GCF_900095145.1 Mus pahari
CTGGCTGTCCTGGAACTCACTCTGTAGACCAGGCTGGCCTCGAACTCAGAAATCCGCCTGCCTCTGCCTCCCAAGTGCTGGGATTAAAGGCATGAGCCACCAACGCCCAGCCTGATGACTTTTTTTTTAAAAAAAGATTTATTTACTATATTTATGTGAGTATACATAATACAGTATGTGAAAACTGTAGCTGTTCTTAGACACACCAGAAGAGGGAGCCAGATTCTAATTACAGATGGTTGTGAGCCACCATGTGGTTTCTGGGAATTGAACTCAGTGCTCTTAACAACTGAGCCATCTCTCCACTCCTTCTTTTTAGCCTTCAATTGGTGGGGTTTGTTCCTGCATCCCATAGGGATTTATCTAATAGTCACAAGGATGTGTGGTCATTTATAGACACCGATAATGGGTGGCTACTTAGAGAATAAGGTAGCTTAGCAGAATTTGGCTCTGGACCTGCAAAATTCCAATTGTCTATAAACATTGATATGTAATCAGTTAATTTTAGAATGCTTAATGCAGGAGCAGGTTTTTTTTTTTTTTTTTTTAAGATTTATTTATTTATTATATGTAATTACACTGTACTTCCTCGCCAATCTGCAGGCCAAGTAATTTGAGTTATAATATCATTCCACAATCGCACCTAGCGGCTGAGGCAGTTGGGGGAAAGCACTTGTCTGTGCCAATCTGCCTATGTCCAAATGTTTAATTAACATCCCTACACCTCTTTCACCCAAGTATGTTCACCCTTTTCCTTTCCAACGTGATCTCCCCACAGTTTCTCCTGTCTTCTGTCTACCACACTCTTCCCTCTTGCCTCTCTCAGCTGAAGACCTTGCCAGTTTCTTTCTGCAGAAAGCAGATGCTGTGCCGTGCCGTGCCGTAAACAGTAACTATTAAGAACCTATTGGTAGGGTTGCCAGCATTTGCTGTGTGGTAGAAATACACACAGCAGCCAGGTACGGTGGCACATGCATTTAATCCCAGTGCTCTGGAGGCTGAGGCAGGTGGATCTCTGTGAGTTGGAGGGCAGACTGGTCTATAGAGTTCCAGCACAGACAAAGCTACAACAGAGAAATTCTGCCTTGAAAAAAAATATCCAAAAAGAAAGAAAAAAGAAATTCAAACAGCAAAAAACAAAACAAAACAAAACAAAAAACAAACAAACAAAAAAGAAATTCAAACAGCTTGCTAGTTTTAAGCTACCTAAAGAAGTTAAGTCAATTTTCTAATTGTGACTCAGCACACTTTTGAGACAACAGCTTTCTTACCAAGTAAAGTAGCATCGATATAGTGGAAGTGACCAGAATTCTACTTTTGGACCGGACTTTCCAAATGAACTCCAACTGTATTCTCAACATGTGCCTCCAATGTTTACCCAGTGTCTCTGGTCTGTGCAGCTCAGTGGTGGAAAATTCATGCTGAACTCCTGAGTTCGATCCCCAGTCCGGCTCACATTAGTACTAGATGCTGATCTGGGGTTCTCCTCTGGTGAATGGTGGATTTTCCCAGGCTTTGGTGGCTAACTAGTGAGACTGTTTCCAAACATTAAAAGGAAGAAGAGTGGAGAGGAAGGAAGGGAGGGAAGAAGGAAGGAAAGAAGGAAGGGGGAAAGGAAGGAAAGAAGATTCGTAACAGCTCAGCTATGTGGTGTATGCTTTAATCCCAGCACTTGGGAGACAGAGGCCGATCTCTGAGTTGGAGGACAGCCTAGATCCCTGTCTTTCCATGTCTATACAACTTGAAATGGTCCTGTGGTACTTTCCTAAAAATCTTGCTTTAAATATATTCATGTATTGGCAGGGTTTTTGCTATCTAGCCAAGGCTAGGCTTGAACTCTTAACTTTCTGTCTCAGCCCACCTAAGTGCTAAGTACTCCTCCCAGGCACCACCTCAATCACTATGTATGTATGTGTGTGTGTGTGTGTGTGTGTGTGTGTGTGTGTGTGTATGTATGTATGTATGTATGTACGTGTGTATGTATGTGTATGTATGTATGTATGTGTGTGTGTATGTAGTTTCTCATTTTCACTACTGAGTATTTACTTGTTAATTCACTGTGCCTTTATATTTAGTCTGCCTCTAGGATACTAATAGAGAGCCAGAATCTATGTTTTCGTTGAAGCTTTGTGCTGCCTCTTGACGGGGTCAGCGTGCTCTATGAATTAAGAGGGAGATCTGGACCGTCTGTAAGCTGGGAACGCCTCTCAGCATTTTGCCTCTCAGCAGGTGTTTTGATTGAGGTAGTGACTGATTCTGGAGAGAGCAGGGAACAGTTTTACAAATTCAGAACTTAGATTCACGGTTTCAAATTGTTGGTGATTTTTTTGTTTGTTTTTTGTTTTAAATAAATGTCTCTTATTGTTTAAATTCAATATAATTTAGCAAAACGTTACTGGTTTTAAATGAATATAAACACTTTTCAGTGAAAAGCAAACAGGTTATGTAAAGAGAATTTTGTCAGCCTCTTACCAGCAGAGGGGGTATAGCTCAGTGGTAGAGCATTTGACTGCAGATCAAGAGGTCCCCGGTTCAAATCCGGGTGCCCCCTTGGTGAGTGCTCATGTTTTTTCATATGAGAACACTCGGGTACTCAGGAATCAGCATCGAGTAAGGAAAGGAGCTCTCTCTCGGAACACAACGGCAAGTGAACACTTTTTACCTAGTTTGTATCCCGACCCAAAAAGCTAAGGATGAATCCAGAAACAATGTTTATAATACTTGCCCATTTTTAGATATCTTACAGCCAGGTGTTGTAGAACATGCCTGTTAATCTCAGCACTAGGAAGGAGGCAGGAGGATCAGAGTCCAAGAGAGTTTAAGATTAAGCCTTGGCCTATATATCAAAATCGAGGCCAGCCTGGGCTACACGGAAACTCTGTATGGGGTGGGGGGGAACAAAAAAAACAAAAAACAAAAAAACACCACAGTCTAAACATATAAAAACGAGTGTCTTGTCTGAGAAGTTGAGGCCAGAGAATGTACAAGTTCAAGCCAGCGTGTGGGAACAGAGACTCGCTACTCTGGTATTTCTGTGCTTTGCCCCAAGCTCTGCTCTGTCCCCTTCCTTGTTCCGCTCAGCAGAGAACAGTAATGGGAACTGGGAGGGAATGCATGCGAATATTCCCCTGGGGTCCTGGGATGACACAACCAGATTCCATGTTTAAAATATCACAGCCACACCCGGACACAGGCAGCATGCCTCTCTCTGTCTCTTTTCTTTTTTCCTTTTTTTGGGCAAAACCTAGCTGAGGGGCCGCCCTTGCTTCCCTGTTCACACTTAGAGATTTCTTCCAGACCAGATACCCTAAAGCCATACACTCAGCAGCTAGATACCTGTCCCCTGTTGAGGATTTGAAACTTGATAGCGTTGTGGTAACACTCTAGTGATCCTCAAAGAGCGGTCCTTGCGTCCATGAATGATTTACCTGACAAATCCGCCAAAGAGCTAACTGCCAAGGCTTTCCTCGGCATCTACACAATCGGAAACTGGGGATGTTTTAACAAGCCCCCCAGGTCACTCTAGAGCACGCACAAGTGTGAAAAACACTGTATTCATTTATATTACTCGGCTTTGGGGTCTTGTTCATTTGCAGCGAAGGGAGCTGACAAGTGCTCCTCCCGGTTCACGGTCTCGAAGCGCTTTCACTCGGTCCACGTCATCAAGTAACAAGGAAGCGTGAGAATATAGAATATAAAGATCATAGAATGAAACAAAAAAGGAAAAAGAAAGTTTAGGTTGGCTGGGCCATGGTGGCGCACGCCTTTGATTCCAGCACTTGGGAGGCAAAGGCAGTGCGGGTTTCTGAGTTCGAGGCCAGCTTGCTCTACAGTCTGAGTTCCAGGACAGCCAGGGCTATACAGAGAAAACCCTTTCTCGAAAAACCGAAAAAACCCAACCCAGAACAAAACAAAAAAACACCTTAGGTTGGAGAAGGGCTATGTCCACGAGTTTCCCTTTTTTGATCCATCCTTAGCCCTCACCGGACACACACCGTCAACCTGGGTAGTGACCTTTGCTTCCGAACCCAAAGTATGGAACCATCCAATTCAAATTCACAAGCGTACTACGGGCAGAAATCTCCAGGATTCTGGCGCCAGTCAAATGAAGTCGTGAAACTTTTGCTTGGTACAAGGCAAAACGAAGGCTTTTCTGCTTAGATTTAAAATGAGGAGTGGTAAATATCTTTACCTGTTTTAGTAACCTAGGGTCGAATCAAGATCATATTTGTAGTGAAACGCATTTTTATTGCCATTGAAGAGAGGAAAAGACTCTGAGGGGGCACCCGGATTTGAACCAGGGACCTCTTGATCTGCAGTCAAATGCTCTACCACTGAGCTATACCCCCGCACCGCCACGCGGTGTGAAGCAATCTCTTTTCAGTCTTAAGATGCTGTCGCAGCTGCTACACAGGTAGAATAAGGGCAAGAGAAAAGGATGGAAGAGCAAAGGCGGCCAAGCTGAGAGCAGAGGATGCCTGGATCCGAAGAGCCCTTGGGAAAGCTGCAGCGCAGAGGGGCGGGGAGGGTGAACGTCCAGAGGTGCTGAGTCCAAAGGGAAAGGGACAGGTACCGATAAGAGAGAGGATGTGGGCGGGAAGGGAGCTAGCTGGGGGGCGGGGCGGGGCAGGGGTGGTTTCCCCGCAGGTTGATGCTGGGGACCCACGGGTTTAAGGAAAGTCCCCCAGTCTGGAGAATCTCTACTATCCACACCCTCGTCGGGTGCGTGGGGTTGCCCCCTCTCATGGGAAATCGGGCTCTGCCACAGTCGCGTCTGTTTCTCCAGCGCGGGAAGGGCCGTGGCCCGGGCCCGTCCTCGGTCACGGAGCCCAGGGGCACGTGCACCCGGAGAGCTCAGGGGCTCCAGCACCCCTGTCCCGCAGCCCTCCCTGGAACCCGCCCCCACGCAGCCCCACGTCGCCCGGGGAGCGCGCCTGGTCGCGCGCGCCTCTTTCCGCGCCCGAGGCGCGTCCCCGCCCCAGCCAGTGCAGCCCCTCCTCCCCACTGTGTTTATTAGGGGAAGGAGGGCGGAGGCGGAGGCCAGTTCCCCAGTTCCAGTCGCCGTCGCCTGCACAGTTGCAGCCGCCGCCTCCCACCAGCTCGCCCAAGGCAAAGGGAACGCGCACAAGCTCGGGCGTCCCCGCCCCAGTCTTTTCCCGGAACCATGAACCCTAACTGTGCCCGGTGCGGCAAGATCGTGTACCCCACGGAGAAGGTGAACTGTCTGGATAAGGTGAGCTCGGGTACCGGGCGCCGCGAGCTAGCCAGTGCTAGAGCAGCTCTCGATCGGGGAAGGAAAGAGGGGCTGGGTCTTTGCGGGCTCTTCCCTGAGCTCCCCAGAGGAGGGAAGGAAGGCGGGAGGTGACTTGGGGTGTGGGGACAGACCCCAGTCTGGAACCTGGGAGGTCCAGGGCGAGGTGGTGAGCAGCCACCGCTGGAGAAGGGTGGCTTCTGTGCATCGGGGTTAGGAGGGCTGGAAGGAAGGGCGGGAGAGCACCAGGGAACCGGGTTCCCCCGGGTGTGTGCAGGAGGTTAGAGGTGCAGTCCCGCCCCCCGGGCCGGGACTGAGAGAGGAGACGGCCGCTCCCTTTCCCCGCGGCGGCCAGCGCCAAGTAGGCGGAAGCGCGGGGCGCTGGGGGAGGGGGCGGCGGGGGCGGGGCGGAGGCTGGGGCCAGCGCTACCCGCCCGGCATGGGCTTCTGAAGGTAGCCTGGCTTCCTGGCTTGGAAGCTGCGTCGGCTCCTTCGTCCAGCGAGTGTCAATTGTGGTGAAAGGGATTTAGGGGCAGCGCCGGAATCTCACTGCGAGACTCCCTCTTTTGAACGACCTGCTGGTCCCCTCCTTGCTGTTTTTTTGTGGTTGGGGAACCCGCAGACCTGCTTCATAGCTTTCCCAACCCCCAATTCAAATTGCAAGCCACTCCGGGTGCTCGGCTGCCCAGTCGGAGCTGGGCGGGGTGGGGAGTGGGGAGGACGCTTCTTGGAGATCTGAAATTGTGCTCAGCCTGGAGACCGGCTTAGAGAACAAAGAGCTAACTTTTCAGAGCTGTTTTCTTCGATGGAGGGTGGGATTGGCCGAGTTCTGGGGAGGCAGAGGAAAAGGAGTTTTTTAAGAGGAGGGAGGGTAGCCTTCTGGAAGTCGGCTGGCCCCTAGGGGCTCTTACGCATCCCCCGGCCCAGGCTGAACCAAATCATCTGTTTGCCATTACACTTTTGCAAGGGGGACTGAGGAGTACATCTGGGTGTTTCCGGTACAGTTTGAGGTGGGACCCTCCTGCCTTGCTCTGAACCCCCTAAAGTCTAAGGCAACCCGTCTCTGTGCCTCCCTCTGCAGGGAAGCCTTTTGGCTCCTCATAGATACGTTGTACCTGGCTCTCTAAACTGGATCTGAGTTTATCTACTCCCACCTTTATGGGTTGAACTGGACAGAAGCAGGCGGCGATCTAGTTTTGTTGGAATGAATACTTTCTTGGATACTTTATCTCTCCGGGCTAGGGTTAGTTCCTTCTTAGGAACCTTTGGACATTCCGCCTCCCACCCCCCACCCCCCCGCACACCCGCCCGGTCCCCGTCAGGAGGTAGGGACTTGTAGTTTTGAAACATTTAAACTTTTTCTCGAGGAAAGAGATGTGGGACTTGGCTGGGTACCAGGATAGGAGGAGCTTAAGGGAAGGTGATGGCCTGCCCAGTTACTTGTACCGGCCTCTGGACTTGTGCTTGGCACTCCTAGATGAAGACACCCCACTCCACCTCCCCCAAAAGAAACCCTGTCCTTACATGAGGGTCTTTGTCGTCCTTAGGATCAGATATTTTGAGCCCTGCATTTGCAGCACCCTGGGCCAGCAAGTGGGCTCCCCTTTTGGTCCCCAGTAATGAATGGGGAGAGGCAATGAGTGATGGAAGGGTTTGCTGCCTTGGGGGTTGGGAGACTTGGTCTTAGTCCCACGTCTATGCCCATCAACTTTATGAATGGTTCTGGGCCTCAGTATTCCCTGTCTGTCCCCATATGGGTATGGATGATGTCATTGCCTTAGAGGTGGACAGTGCAGGGAGTGTGGTCAAGGCTGGCCATTCCTCTCTTTTCTGTCCCGCATCCAACCACTCCCCTTGTAAAGACCTTGAGTGCTGCGTGTCACAGGGAAGGGGGTGGGGATTTTATGTGATAACTTGTCCTTGCTAAAAGAGGATATTCAGGTCGGGGTTGCCCTGGAAAGAGGGGGTGGGTGATTTCTTCCTGGTTTTAGAACTCCCCCTAGCGGAAGTGGCCCTGGAGAGCCATCTGCCTTCCATACCCCTCCCCCACCCAGACTGGAAAATCCAGGTATTCTGTCTCTTCCGTCCGTGGGCCTGCAGGCAGTAGGAAGCTAGAACTGGAACCCTGGAGAATGCTGGGCAGAGACCTGGGTGCGGGCAAAGTTCAATCCCATAGGCCTGGTTGCTACCCAACTTTCCAAGGTTTCTCTACAGTCAGGGAGAATCAACTTAGACTGGCTTGATTTACCGCGGTCCCCGATGGCATGCAGCCTATCGAGGCTGGAGCGGAAGCTGTTCTTAGTGCTCAGCCTTTTCTCCTGCCTGAGCCTTATCTCTCAAAGGCATAAGTGGGTAAACCTTGTCACCAATGAAGGCCAGTCTGTCCCCAACCCATAGAACCAGTGTGCTCTGCCTGCTGGATAAATATGCAGTGCTGATGAGGGTGTTTGAGGAAGGGGGTTGAGGTTTGTTTCCCTAGAGGGTTTCTGGGATTAGAGTAGGAAAGAGAAACAGGGTGACCTCATTCACTTAACAAACGTTTATTGAACACTTACTTTGTATCCAGTGACCTACACTGTTGAGAATCTTGCCACATGTTTCTCTTTCTCCCCTCAGCTTCTAAAACCAGGTGGGGACGAAAAGGAAGGCTAGGGACTTGGTCACTGACTTGCTTTGGAATGTCCAGTTACAGGGGACCTCCTGCCCTGAATGGCTCTGAATGTACAAAGTCTATGTAGCTGAGAATAACATTTTTTTGTTTTTGTTTTTGTTGTTGTTTGTTTTATTTTACGTGTATGGATGTTTGCCTACATGTGTGTCTGTGCACCATGTGTGTGCCTGGTATCTGAGAAGGCCAGAAGAAGTGTTGCATCGCCTGGGACTGACTGGAGTTACAAAATCCTGAGAAGCCACCATGTGGGTTCTGGGAATGGAACCAGGATCCTTTGGAAGAGAAGCTTTTTCTCTTAACCACTGAGCTCTCAGCTCCAGTGCTCCCCACCCCACCCCCATCTCCTGCATCCCCCCCCCAACTCCAGGCCTCCGGTTTTTGTAGTTAAAAGTTTAGAATACCCTGCAATCACTTTAAGACCGGGCCATTCGTATTCAGGTACTACTTACTTCAGTGTACAGAGCTGACCAGCCTCAGAGTCCAGAAGGGTTAGCTCCAGTAATCTGAGCCCTATAAGCCAGGGTGTCCAGTCTTTTGACATTGGGACATGACATTGTCATCTACAAAGTTCTCTATAGAGAATATACAACCACATTGCACAAATTGCAAAAAAAAAATTTTTTTTTTCTTAAAATATTTTAAGTAAGTTATAATACTGTAATATTAGGCTACTTTCTGGCCGCACCCAGTCCCTGACTTTGTTTTGGAATATGCCTCCCTAGAACCGGAGGATGATGGATGGGATGTCCCCCTCCTTTTAGCCAAATTTTATCTTTCTTTTTTTAAAATCCTCCTACTACCTCAGCTTCCTAAGTGCTGGGATTATAGTCATATGTCACTATGACTTACAAAGTGGTTTTTTTTTGTTTTTTTTTTTTTCGACAGCGTCTTGTATAGCCCAGGTTATTTTTGAATTCCCGATCCTCTCTTACTTCCGCTTCCCAAGTGCTGGGATGACAGATGAGTTCTGCCGCCACATCCAGTTCTGCTTTGGCTTCGGATTAAACCCAGGGTTTTGTCCTTGACTGTTAGGCAAAGCCCTTTACTCACTAAACTACTGTCCTAGCTTCCAAAATTCTGGCTGTTTAGGTCTTCTGGAATATTTGCAAAAAATTATATTTTTAAAAAAATTTATATTGTCTTTTCCAAAAGTGGATCCTACTCAAGCAGGATGGTGGTATATATCTTTAATCCCAGCATTTGGGAGGCAGAGGCAGGAGGATCTCTGAGTTGGAGGCCAGTAGCTGAGGCTACATTTATAGTGTATTTCTAGGCCAGCCAGAGCTACACAACGAAACCCGTTGTGTGTGTGGTGCTGTGTCCCACCCTTCCTCATCCTGTCTGGAGGAATGTGTTGGGCCTGGGATGCTGCAGCCTGGCGCTCTGGGAGCCTCAGGTTATTAGAAAGGAATTGTGGCGGTGTGTGTGATGCCTGGCCTTTCTAAGCTGGAGGCCCTGAGTTAAGTTGATCACCCGGTCAGGGGGGTGCTGGTGTTGACCTTAAAGGACAAACAAACCCTGACCCTAGGCTAGAGGAAGGGAGGTGTCCCATACTCTAGCCCTGAGTCACTGCCACCCTAGGGAGCAGATGACAGGCTGAAGGTACAGAGACCTGAATGAAGTTCCTCTCCTTAGAGTGATGGAGTGACAGAGTGTGACTCGAGTGAGCTGGATCCTTGAGGGGCTTCTGTCCCCACTGGCTTGTTTGTCTTTCTGCAGTATCTGTTTTCTGGAATGCATTTCAGGCAGGTGAAGGAAAGAAGGAAGGAAGGAAGGAAGGAAGGAAGGAAGGAAGGAAGGAAGGAAGGAAGGAAGGGAGGGAGGGTGGGTGGTTGTCCTCTGGTACTTGGGGTCTGACTGAGCGGCCTGACAGACCTGTGACTAGGGAATTTAAGCTGCATGTCCCCAGGGGTGGGTTGCTTCCTCAGTCACAAGTCCTAGGAGTGTGTCCCTGTGCCCTTGTAAGCGGGTCCACTCTTGATGTGAACCAAGGCTCCTAGAGTCAGGGGAAGAAAGGCAGACAGACCCTCTTGGGATAATACTGTTTTCTCTCCTTAGCAGCATCCTTCCCTGATAGAGACAGGATGAAGTTTCTCTTATCCTGGAGTTGGTTCACAGGCACTACTGAATGAATGCCCATTTCCTGTCCCCCTGAATGAGTGGCTTCCCTGGGGAGGTAACAGTTGTGACCCCTTGACACAGAACCAACCCAGCAGACCCTCAACCAATTCTGGTTTCCATTCTGCCCTTGATGGATAACCATCCTCCCTGGTCCCAGACTGATGTGTCACATTGAGAACACTGGGTCCCTAAGGATCCCTGGGAGTAAACTGCTAACAGGAGCAAACTCGGGGTCAGCCTCAAGAGTGGTATGTTGAGGTGCTGCTGGTCTTCCCTCTTTCTCCACGTGACTTAGCTGGAGGGTGAGGGCCTGGCCATCTGCTCAAGATCTCTTTCCTGATCCAGAGTCAATCAATCGGGAGGTGGCCTTGGCGGTCCCTAGGCCTGGGACAGTGCATTCCTGCCAATGTGTGCGTGAAAGTGGGTCATGGTCTGGATTCTGCAGAATGTTTTTCCTGGCGGGCCCCTGCGGGGGTGGGGGAGGCAGGGGCCCAGGCAGGGGCGTGCAGGCAGAGGCCGCAGACTGGCTGGTGACAGAGTTAGGGCAATCTGCCAATGCCTCCCAGTCAGGGGAATCTATGGGGAAAGGACCACCCTGTTTTCTTCTGGGGGTTTATATGTTGGGGTTATGTGCCATTCCCAAACAGTAAGGATTCCGGAAGTTGGTGGGGGTGGGGGCAATGGCTCTAGGATGGGTCCAGGTGGGGGTGGGGTCAAGCTCAGACCAGCCAACCCTTCCAGACTTACAGCTGGCTTTCTTCCCAAAGAGTGGTTTCCTCTATCGCCTTGTTAATATTCCCTACTAGATTTTTTTTGTTTTTTTTTCTTTTGGGTCTCCTTGATAGGAAAAATGTCCCATTAGAGGGCAATCGCCTCCAGAAATAGCCCCGATGTCCGGTTTGGGGTCCCAGTGTCTGAGCCTCCTTTCTTCTGGCCCCTCCTCCAAGTGTGTCTGAAGCTCTCTTAGTTTGGAAAACATGTTTTAAAAATCACCACTTCGGGGGAGTTCTTGGACAGATGGATGAGGATCAATCTTACTGCTTGCTCAGTCAGGCACTTTCTGAGGTCTTCCCCGGGTCTCTCTCTGGCCTCTGGCTACCTCCTTTGGGGGTCAGGAGTGTCTCCGTTGACTGCTGAGAAACAGGCAGAGAGACACCCTGTCAGCCTAGATTTTTGGAATGGAGTTAGCTCACATGGTTTCTCCGTCCCTCCGTCAACCCCCCCCCCCACACCTCCGATTAACCTTGATGGCTCAGTTTTAGAACCCTAAGTTTACCGGATTCACCCCTCAGTCCCATATAGACATGTTGGAGCTCAAGCTGGGCTCTGTGCCACCTCCAGCGTCCAGCATCTGCATGGAGGTGCCAGGTGCTTTGCCAGGGGCAGAGGATTTCTCATGAATCTTTAACAGTCCGGTAGGAGAGACAGTATCCTCTGCAGTCCAGAGACAGGAAGTAGAATCAGACTCCCAGGCGTGGTGCGGACAGACTGAGGCCAAGGTCATCTAGCTCTCTGGGTGGGGTTGTCATATAGACACACCTGTGGCTTAGCTGCTGGGCTTTGAAGCCGAGCTCTCCTGACTTCACCGGTATCTCCCACCCTTATCCTGCTGTGGGTGGGAGAGACGGGTCCAGACCGGATATGGGTGTGGCTGGGGCACACTCCAGTTCTAATCTCAGGTCTCTTGAGAAGTGGGAGCCAACTGAGCTAGAGCATCATGTATGGGAGCTGAGAGACTCAGAGGCATTTAGAGGGGGCGTTAGATGTACCCTGGCCTGGGCCTGTGTACCAGGGGCGAGGCTATCCTCTGCAGGCTTAGTGGCAGAAGGACCAGCTCTTTCCATGTGCTGCTTAGCAACAGAGTGCCGCTTTGCATAAGCGATGAGGCTCCTCCAGTTCTGGGCTGGAGTGGTCTGTGGAGTTGGAACTGACCTTTCTGGGGGCTGCTACCTCCTAAGTGACTTCTCCCCTTTATGCTCAGATCAGACCCCCCTCCTGACAGCTAAATAACAGTCTGGTGGGGGATGGGGAGGGTCGTGTCGGTTATTGGCTGTCAGAGCTTGTGACCCGAAGTGGCCCTGTTCACCAGGTGTTCTTACAGCCTTGGCGTGGGACCTGGGTGGAGAACTTGGGTACCCATCCCTAGGGAAGCTCTGTTGTCTAATCGTTGTCTTCCTTCTGTCTCCACCCAGTACTGGCATAAAGCATGCTTTCACTGCGAGACCTGCAAGATGACGCTGAACATGAAGAACTACAAGGGTTATGAGAAGAAGCCTTACTGCAATGCGTGAGTCTCGGGGACACAGCAGTGTTGGGGGGTACCCAGCTTCCCTCCCTAGTTCTTCCCCCTTCTGATAGCCCAAGGTGATGTGGGTGTGTGTGCACACCCTGCTTGATAGATTGTGACCACATTGTCCCATTGTAGCAGAGGACTCTCACTGTCCCCATTTTACAGATGAGAGACCAGGGTTGGAAAGGGAGGGGGCTTTCTCAGTATCACACGACAAGGCCAATGTGAGGCTGGTTCCTGGACAGCCTATGGATGGTGAAGCCAGTCTGCTGGGTTCACTGCACAGTTGTGCAAAGGACCCAGTGGGGATTAAGACCACTCTGTGTCTGCTGCAAAGGCTCCATCCAGGCTTGGACTCTCCCCTTGGCTTCTTTTCATTTGGTGACTCTTTGACATTGTCCTTTCTAGAAGGTTCTAGACACCTCTTGATTCATTCTCTCTCTCTCTCTCTCTCTCTCTCTCTCTCTCTCTTCCTTTCTTTTTTTTGAGATGCAAAACATTTATTTATTTTAGGTGTATGAATATTTTATGTACGTGTGTGTATGGGTACCACTTGTGTGCCTGGTATCCATGGAGACCGGAAGAGGGCATCAGATCCCTTGTCATTGGAGTTATAGGTGGTTGTGAGCCTAGATGTAGGTGCTGCAAACTTAACCCACGTCCTCTGCAAAAAGTAGCCAGTGCTCTTAACCCCTCCGCCAGCTCCTTTTCTGCCTGGAAAGGGAGACTACAGACACCGTGGCCATTATCCTGAGAGCTGCTAGCTTAGGTTCTGTTCAGGCCAGCTGACACCCTCCAGGAGAGGAGTCTCCTACAGTTTCAGAGAGAGAGAGCTGAGACTCCACTTCCAAGGGGACTCATTCATTAGTAGCAAGAACAACCTCTGCACGAATGCCAGGGTTCTGGGCTTATGGGCCCTGCTTCACCATGACCAGCTGGTCTCCCAACTTAATTCTACTTAGCCAAAGTTTACCAGAAAGGGAAACTGGAGACTCAGCTCATTGAGGGCCGCCTATCATGGCCCATCTCCTGGGGGGTTTGAACATTTACCAGACACTTGCTGCCTGCCCTCTGATTTATACCAACTTCTCTCAGGTGCTGGGAACCTGATTTCTGATAACATCCCAAGCTTGAGAGGCAGCATAACTATGGTTCCTTCTGAAGGACCTGTCTCAGGCAGTTTGGAGTAGAGGAAGGGCCACAGCTTTTTTTTTGATCCCTTAGTTCTGATTTCCATGGCTTCTCTGCCTCCCCCACCCCAACTCCCAGCCAGTCCAGCCCCAAGGGAAATGGGACATTCTTTGAATTCTTAAGGGCTCACACAAACCCTGATTCTCTGCCACTTCCTCCCCCCCCCATCCCCCTTTGGAGAGTGGGGTGAGGTTCAGAGGGGAAAAAAAAAGCCCAGGGCATTTAACCCTCTGGGTGCTGAACTGCTTCAGGCTGCTCTGCCAGCCTCCTTTGGGCATCTTTAGGCTGGGCCTCCATTTCCTGGCAGAAGTCCGCATGAGTGTCTCTCTTTGCTCTCTTCTTCTCCAGTCAGCTTATCATCCTGTGAGCATCGGAAGTTGGAGAGAGAATGCTTGCTGTCAGAATTGCTGGAGTTCTAGCTTAGTCTTCTTGGGGAGACCTGCAGCAGTTAGGGGGGTGTCTGGGCGAAGCAGGAGATGAGGTCTTCCCTTCTTGGAGAGTCAACAGCTCTCTCCCCCCCTTCCTGACATTCAGCTAGGGGAGTGGGTTGGCCTCTCCCTTTGCCTCTCCTGTCATTTTTATAGACCCTGATTTCAGCCCTATCCAGGTGACCTTTTGACCTTTGACCCAGTGTTTGTTGGGAAGGATGTGCATTGGTGTATGTGCATGTGTGTGTGTGTGTGTGTGTGTGTGTGTGCTGTGCTTCATTCCAGCTGCAGCAGCCTCTTGGCCACCGCTGATGCTCCCTGATGGCTTTGTCCTTGGCGCTGTCTGCTGGACTCCTCATCTAAAGTCAAATGCAGATGTGTGGCCTCTGCACCTGCCTGAACTTGGGTTTCCCCTGCCTTAGACCAGAATTCCCGCTCTGTGCCAGTGCCAGGCCCTGTGGCAAACTTCATTCCCTCCTGTTTCCAGCTGGTCTCTGGCACTAGTTTTCAGTGGCATTAGGGTTCCTGAATCTTGGGGCTTCTGGGGAATAGCTCCCCCTGCACCCCAGACCCCTTCTAACCCAGCTGTGCTCCCCTCCCCTGGGCTAAGCCTGACTTGGGCGGGATATACAGAGCCAGGTGACATCTCCTGGCATTTTGCCAGGGCTCTAAGGCCACCCACAGAGTGTGACTCTGGTGTGCTGGGAGCTTCTGTGTGCTGCCTGTTTCTGGCCGGTGTCTGAGCCTGAGGGCAGCCAGGCTCTTGTGGAGGAAAAGGAATGAGAGCCCCCTGTCCTCCGTCTTTCTAGAATTCTAGACAGTGACCAGTGAAGGGCTTCTGTCTGTTTCCCTCCCTGCACCCCCCTCCCTGCACCCGACATGTGTGAGGAGGAGTCAGGGGCGTGAACACTGGCTAGGGCTCTCAGCCAGCCCACCTGGTGGTGTGAAGCACGGGCATGCAGTTACATAGTTCTGGAGTGGCCTCATTCATCCTCACCTGGGGACCTACTAGGCTCCCGCTGAGCTTCCTGCAGATTCCTTCTGGTAGACTCTCTACCGTGAAGCAGCGGCCACTCACACTTACCTGCACAGTAGCCCAAGGACCCCCACCCGTCCACCCCCTCACCTCTTTTTTCAAGGCAACTTTCAGGTGGGTGGGGTGGGCCTGACCTGTTGGCTAGAGAAATATTTATACCCTGAGTTATTTGTTGTGTAAATTGGATCATCGGGCGCCCTGGTTCCTGCAAACCTGTTTCCCTGGGACCAAGCCAATAGTCACTGAGGGTGGTGCTCCTCGGGGCTGGGTTTGGGATGGAGGTGGGAACAAAGTGCCAGTGGGGACCTGCAGACGAGAGGCCCACTATGGGCTAGAGGAAACTCTCTGGGGAAGGAAGAGGGGCCTCAGTGTGACCTTTCTCCTCAGACTGACAAAAGACATCTGAGTTCCTGATTCAGTTTTCCTGAGCTGTGGGGTAAGGAAGGGGCTGAGTTGGGAAGTGTGAAGACATTCTTTCTGCTGGGGACTGAATCTACCCATTTCCAGAGCCTTTACTGAGAGTAGTCAATGTGTCAGTACATTCATTCCAGTGTACTAATCCCAGTTGCACTTTCTTTGGCTTTGGTTTGAGAAACAGTGTCAGGTAGTTACGTCTGATCTTAAGCTATGTAGCCAAGAATGATGTTGAACTTACATAGTTTTTTTTTTTTAATTGTGTATGTGTGACGGGGGGGGGGGAGAGGGAGAGGTCGGTGTGTGAGGTGTGAGTCCAGGCAGTCACAAGCCAAGGCGTGCATGCAATACAGGTCAAGTCAGGAGTTGGTTCTCTCTTCTCCATTGTAGGTTTGGAAGTTCTCAGGCTTGAGTCATCTTGCTCCCTTGCCTGACCTTGAACTTCCGCTCCTCCTACCTCCACCCAGGGATGACATGACAGGTGTGTGCCATGTGGTTAAGCGGGGCAGGAGGTCTTGGGCTTGGTGCATGCTAGCTAGGATGAACCTTCTACCGGCCGAGCTACCTCTAGGCACAGATGGGCCTTGCTTTGTATGTAGATCTGGTTGGCCTTGCCACGGTCCTGGGTGGAGCATTTGTGGCATCTGAGGCTTGTCTACCTCTCCCAAGTTCTCTTCCTCTTACAGGGGGAATTTGAATCAATTATCTCAGGGAAGCTGGAAGCAACGCAGCGGTGAGGGCGTGTTATATTCCGGGTGAAGGAGGCAGCCCGAATGTCAAAGCCAGCCATCAAACACCTCCTGTCTCGCTCACCCCGCAGTAGCTCCACACTTAGACATGTCGGGGCTTCAAGGAATTTGGGGGATCACTTCCTTCTCACACCTGGGTCCTATTTACTGATAAGAAAATTGAGACCCAATATTTCCATGCCTTATTTAAGCTTGGCAGAATCTTTTGAAATATCACCAACAGAGAGAAAGTGTGGACATTGTTTAAAGTTGTTAGCAAATGAAAAAAAAAAAAAAAAGAAGAAGAAGAAGAAGAAGAAAGAAAAGGCTGTGGTTTTTCATTTGTCTGCAAAGCCAAGGGGCTGGTAAGTTCTTCCTCCGGTCTACACTTAATCTTTTGGACTGCTCATTTTCGCCCATCTGGTCAAACAATGCCTCCTTGTGTTTTCTTATCCCTGCCACATTAGGCCTGAAGGCCTGGAGCTGGACTTGTAAGAATCAAGGCTAACACACGGAGCCTGCCCTCTCTTGCCAGCCTGTGGGCAGTGTTCCTAGCAGGGGATTGGGGATCCACAGCTCTAACCAGAGCCAGGATGTTAGGGTTTTTTTTTCTTTTCCCCCTTCCTTTTGGCCAAACCAACAGTTTCTTATTTTTGGCTGATGTATTTTTATTCCTCTTTGAACACAAAGCTGTGGTGTTTTTTTTTTTTTTTTAAGTGGTCCCAGCCTGGAAGGGGTAATGTTCCCTGCAAAAATGAGCAGCTGCATGTTCAGGATCTGTGAGCCTGGCCTTGTTCTGCCCGGGATACAGCTCCTATGCACACTGTCCCTGTCCCGCACACTCCCTGTCAAGCAATTCATAAAAGTCTTCCTGCCTTAAAACAGCACAGCACAGACCCTCGGGGTTAGCTTATCTCCTGGGATGGAGGCTGCTTCTCTTGATCCCTTATGCCATTGTCCTCTCAAGGGTTTCAGAGGTCGGGCTGGGCTTCAGGGATGAAGGGCTTTGGCAGTTGCTCTGCCAGTTATACCTTCTTCGTCGGAGCTGGAGCCGGGCCAGAGCCCATCTGCCCCAACAGGTCTGCATGTCCTCATCTGGCCCGGCAGCTGTCCTTGAATCCAAGCCTCAGGTTCCCTATATGCAAAATGGGCACTCTGGATTAAAGCTGACTTTTCTAGCCTAGAGCCTGTGGGGTGTTTGGGGAGAGGTGGTATTCCTGATAGCCTATAGAGGAGCTGAACAGTGAGCCAGCCTGTGGGTTTTCCCCAGCCGCTGCCCTGCTCCCCACCTACCTTCTGGCTACCACAGGCTCTTCCTGCTTTTACCTTCCAGATGCCAGGTCCTTGTCCCTCCCTCTCCACTCAGCTTTCTGCTCTATTGGCCTGTGTTCTCCCCCCCGCCCCCCACCCCCGCTATCATTGGCAAAGACAGGTCTATGACAAGGCCCCTATCGAAGGCATCATACTCTTTGGGAATGATTAATAAGAGGCTAGCCCAGGAAGGGACAAAGAGCGGCTGTTCTCTGTGGACTCCGCTCTATCTCTGCCTCTTCCTTACGCTGTCGCCTCATTTTGTTTCTGTGGGGGCCTGAAGGTCTGGCTGGGGTGGAGGTTAGGTGAGTGGACTTGTGGTCTAAACTGTTTCCAAAGCGACACTGATGTGTCCACATTGCGCCCCCCCCTCGCCCCAGCCCCCTAAATCCGAAGGTGAAGGCATGGCTTCATCCTGGGGTCTAAGAGGGGCAGAGGAAGGTCAAATGCTGAGCCATCAGTTTCTGCAGGATCACCTGGAGTTCTCCTCAAAGACCACCCTGTTGGGGGCGGGGAGCGGCACCAATAGATACTCTGGTATCCTTCCTTCTAGCGACAAATCTGAGCAGAGCTGTCTGCAAGAAACCAGCCCAGGCCCCTTGGGCATCTCCTCGGTGGAGGATACTCCTATAGTCTGTCTTCCCCTGCCCCCACACCCCATAGACCTCTCCCTCCTTCCTCTCTCCCTGTCTCTGCTCTCCTGCCTGGAGCTGAGAATGAGGTTGCCATGGGAACCTGAAACACAGAAGCTAGCAGGAGAAGGGAAAGGCAGGGTTGTCTCACCCAGGGTTGGGGGCTGTGTGTGTGTGTGTGTGTGTGTGTGTGTGTGTGTGTGTGTGGAGCGGGGACTGAGCTGACCCATCAGAAGGAATGTAGTCCTTGTGGTG
>NC_034603.1:65242651-65301111 GCF_900095145.1 Mus pahari
AAAGATTTATTTATTTATTATTATATGTAAGTACACTGTAGCTGTCTTTAGACACTCCAGAAGAGGGCATCATATCTCATTCAGATGGTTGTGAGCCACCATGTGGTTGCTGGGATTTGAACTCAGGACCTTTGGAAGAGCAGTCAGTGTTCTTACACTGTGAGCCATCTCTCCAGCCCCAATCAGCTCTTCTAGAGATCTTTCTTCCGATCCCTCTGTTCATGTCTTGTCTCTAGGAACGGAGTCCACCTTAATCCTCCCTGCATGGGATGGAAGCAGGAATTTTGGATGGGCTCCTGAGCCGTGGTGTGTGACTTGGCTGTGCAGGGCACCTGCCAGACCTGGGGGTGGGACCTTGCCTTTGCTTGTCTTCATCCGTGTCCGTGTCTGCTGCCAGCTGCGGGCACCTGCAGGTGTTTGCTTTTCTCGTCCAGCTCCCTCATTTTACTGAGGGAGTTGTTTATCTGGCTGACAGGAATGGCTGGAACTCATCGCCAAGGCCTAAGACAGTGACATCAGCATGAAGGTGAAACTGGTCCCCTAGGAAGAGCCCGTCACTTGTCCCTTCTAGTCAGGCCTTCCTTGGTTGAATCCGCTCTATCCTAGGTGACCCGGAGGGATATAATACATTCACAGGGTGGTGCAGGTGGCAGCTCATGACTTCCTGTGGGCACGTTGGCCAGCCGGGGTGGGCATCGTTACCCGGTGCTTGTGAGTCTGTGAGTCAGGGGGTCTGCACTGGTTACAGCTGTGGTAGGTGTAGTCACCCAGTGCTGAACATGGCCAGGTCAGACTTTTCAATACAGTATCTGCTTGGAGAAGCCACCCATCAGGTGTCTGAGGTGGGCGAAGGTCACGTGGGCCCCAGCTCTTCCATAAACACAGACCTGCCTATCCTCTGGCTGGTTCACCTGAGGATCTCAGGGGGATACAAAGGGTGAAGAGCTCCCCGGTCCTGGATCAACTTCAGCGCCTGGTGTGACGTTTGTTAACTCGAGTGTTTGTTGAGCTTCAACCAGCTTCCTTTCTGGAAGCGTGGATAATTCAATGGACAAATGATCAAAAGTCTCTCGGCCCCTGGAGGATCGAGAAGAGAGAGAGAGAGAGTCCATGCAATAAGAGCAGGAACTCAGAGACGGCTGCGTGACGGCTGGGCATAGGTGACTACCTCTCTGGGCAGTCAGGATGACATCCTTCAAGTCCCCGCAGGCTACATTCTGGGCCACCTCTAGACCAGCTTCTTCTAGGGGTTAGAATTCTCATCTGTTTCTGAGTGTTGACGGCTCTAGCGTGTCTGTCCTCCTGTCTGTCAAAGGGGGACAGTAGCAACACTGAGGTGAGGTGACTGCCAATTCGATAACTAAGTCACAGAAATAGCCCCTAGCACAGGGTAACCCCAGCTGCACTTATCTATCACTTACGTGTGACTGGACACAAACACAGATCTTCCCAGCTACCTGTGAGTTGGGCCATGTTGGACAGACAAGGTATTCCCTCTGTCTTGTCTTTTTCTCTTGGTTTTCTTGGTTTCAGGGTTGCTCTGTGTAGCCCTGGCTGTCCTGGAACTCACTCTGTAGACCAGGCTGGCCTCCAACTCACTGATCCACCTGCCTCTGCCTCCTGAGGGCTGGGATTAAAGGCGCCATCACCCTCCTGCACATGTGTTCTCTTATCCCAATGACTGGGAGCCTCCTGGGTATTTTTGTCCATTTTTCCTTCAGTCTTGAGTCCCTCATGCTCCTCTGTGTGTTTGATCTCTACTGCTTTAGAAGTCTCAGCTCTGGCCGGGCGTGGTGGCACGCCTTTAATCCCAGCACTCGGGAGGCAGAGGCAGGCGGATTTCTGAGATCGAGGCCAGCTTGGTCTACAAAGTGAGTTCCAGGACAGCCAGGGCTATACAGAGAAACCCTGTCTCGAAAAACCAAAAAAAAAAAAAAAAAAAAAGAAGTCTCAGCTCTGACCCTGTATGGACCCATCTCCTGCATGTCTGCCGAGGCTGGCTCCCTGGGGTGGCCTGTCCCTGGGATCCTCTATGGGGGAACTCCAAGGTGTGGATTCTGTGAAACAAGTCACCTGAAATCCTCAGAAGCCTCCCTGTAGGCCAGGACCGTTCTGTCTGCCTGGCAGCTACTCACACCTGCTATGTCTTGCCCTCGGAGCCTGGGAAGGCCCCCATTCGCTTCAGCATTGGCAGGCCAGCAGGGGCTGCTCAGAGAAGCTCAGAATTTCCTGTCTTTGCCCTGAATGACGCCTGATCCATTCTCTGTCCCACAGACACTATCCCAAGCAGTCCTTCACCATGGTGGCCGACACTCCGGAAAACCTCCGCCTCAAGCAACAGAGCGAGCTGCAGAGTCAGGTGAGAGCCTGGAGCTCTGGGGCTGGTGGAAGGAAGGGGTGGGGGTTGTGTAACCGGATTGAGCCAGGGCCCTTGTGGTCTCTGTAAAGCCTCCGGTGCTGAAATCCCAGGCTGGCCAGTCTCCCCATCCCCTCTCTTGCTCAGTTACTTCACACTTCCTGACTTCTGCAGAGGTCGGGTGTGTGTGTGTGTGTGTGTGTGTGTGTGTGTGTGTGTGTAAATACTGCCTTCCTACCTGAAGTTGGTTGGGGAGGTGTGGGCATGTGTTTGACTCTCCTGGGCTCTTAGAGCCTTCTGCTCTGTCCCTTGCCTGCCACTCCCTTTACACGGGACACAGAAGGGCTTGGGAGCCAAACTGAAAACTGTATCAGTCTGTGATGCACAGCCTGTCCTCCGTAACCTTGTCTTGAGACCTTTCGGATGTCTTGGAGGGAGGGCGGAGGGAGGGACCCATCCGCCCACCTCTTTAGCTTGGCTTTCCTGAGTGATACAGGTTGTTCCAACAGTAGAGGAGGAGGCATGATATGCCCTGGCTCCGAGGGGAAGACTTTGTCCTTCAGGGACTCCGAGCTGCACCAGCTAGGTGGCCTGGAGCTCCAAGAGCCTGCCTGGAACCAGCCTGGCCTGCCTCAGTGAGGATTAAAGGATTAGATGAGAGAATACAGTGGGGCAATTTACTGAGTTGGCAAGGGGCCCAGGCTGGTGCCACCTGGGCCACAAGGGCTCACTCAGCACAGACCCTTGCAGGACTGTGTCAGGTGGTTTTTGGTTTGTTTGTTCTGGTTGTCCTGAGATGATAATGCCATATAACCCTTTTAAGATTGCCTTGGGGGCTGGAAAGACAGCGCAGAACTCACGTCATTACGACGTTTGCATCTCTAGCTCTGGGGGAATCTGAAGCCTTCCAGCGTCTGCGCTCACGTGCATTCACGTGCACATAACCTCATGGAAGCACGCACCTACGTATAATTAAACATAAAAAAAAAATCTTAGGAGGAAAAAGAGAGAGAGAGAGAATAGCATTGAATCCCCCCTGAAGTCTCCATCCCCCAAGTGCCAAGATTGCAGGTCACACCGCATGTGGCTTTATGGTCTCCTGTCTACTACCTGAAGGGAACAGTTTGCTTTGCTTAAGCAGCACAGTAGACCCCCGAGGCTGCTGAGAATGTGGGAAACGGTGGTTACTTAGGAAGCGGTGTGGTTACTTCTCCTTTCTGGTCCTGGATGCAACTCCAAGGGCAGGTTTGGGATCAGTTCCCTCCCTGTCCCTTCTTGGAAGTGAGCCCTAAAGAGTTCAAGGCCACATGGAGCAAGGCTTCCTGCCGTATCTGGGCTCTTCACTCCCACACACCAGTGTGAGCCTTGAGTGTGTAGCCCTCCAGTGTGTCCCACAGCACAGGCAGCTGCTTGCCCCTTAGCATTTCCTGGTGAAGCTGCTCTGAATGACTCCTGATGACAGTGGAATGGTCCAGCAGGGCCAGATGCCTGGACCAGGGGAGAGGTCTCCCCCTCCTCCCCCTCCTCCCCCTCCTCCCCCTCCCCCTCCTCCTCCTCCTCCTCCTCCCCCTCTTCCTTCTTCCTCCTCTTCTTGCTCTTTTTCCTCCTCTTTTTCTCTCTTCCTACATCCTACTTTAAGGAGAAACCCAACCCACTTGCCCTTGGGAGCCCACAAGAGCTCCACCTCAGCTTTTTTTTTTTTTTTTGCTTCTGGAATCTGACCCCAGTAGGGTGGGGCTGATATCAGAAGGCCGCCAGCCAGCCAGCCCTACTACCCGTGCCTGTGTACAGGGGCATCAGGGTTGCCCTTGCTGTTTGTAGGGCTGCCCTGCTCTCCACACACAGACTTGGAGGTTCCTCCTAGCCTATCCAGGGTCTGCTGTGGGCTGCCGTTGCGTTCTCTCAGCTTCTTACTGAGAGGCAGGCCCCGTGTGTGTCAGTTCTCACAACCGTATTCTCAACAAGGGAAGAGCTGCTTCTATGGGGTTACCTCTTTGGTTGTTGACTTCTCTCTTTGTTGTTGTTGTTGTTGTTGTTTTGAGCCGGGGTCTCACTGTATCCTTGGCTGGGCTGGAATTACCTATGTAGTTTGAGATGGCATTCTCCTGCCTCAGCCTCCTGGGTGCTGGAATTTTAGGTGAGAGTCCCTACTCCTAGATTAAGAAGAGGGGTGTTCTTATTACGTAGGTGGGATCACTGAGGTCTGGAGAAGCCACACTGATGAAAGCTCACCATCTTTCTTATCTAGCCACGGCCCCCTGTCTGTCTGTCTGTCCGTCCGTCCGTCCGTCCGTCCGTCCATCTGTCGGTCTGCCTGTCTGGGACTCTTTGTCTCTCAGCACCACTTGCCCAGCCCACAGGCAGGCAGGTTTTGAGCTTAGCTGGTGGGGCCTTGGTACACAGCTGGAACTGTTCTATCGGACTTACTGCCCATCACACCAACTCGAAGGAGGTTAACCCAGGCCAGCCTCAAACCCCTGCTAGTCCTTCCAACCCAGCCTCCTGGGGGTTGGGATTACAGGTGTTTGCGCCTGCACCCAGGCCAGGCAGGGGTGCCCTGCAGACTTCCTCTGCTGGGCTGCTAAATTAGGCGCAAGCAGGGTGGAGCTAGTAAAGCCAACAGGTGGCAGCTTCGGGATGGTGACACACTGGAGGGTCTGTGTGACCCCAGTCAACGGGGGGTGGGAGGTGAAGGAATTGTCTACATTAGGGGCATAGATCTGTTCCTGGACCTGGGGACCTGCAGGACCACGTGGAAAAGAAAGCTCTGTGCTGGTGTGTCTCTCCCACCATCTACCATCTGTGCAGTCTGAGCCCTTTGTTTGTTTGTTTGTTTGTGTTTCTTTCCCCCTCATAGTTTTTTTCCCCCCTCTATAGTGAAATAGAAATAGAGACCCATTTGCCTGGAAGCTGGGGGCTGGGCCTGTCGCTAAGGGCTTGGCAGGACCAGCCTGGCTAGTGATGGATCTGTGGCTGCTGTGGGGGCAGGGCTGCCTAGGGCTTTGTGTGGCTGGAAGCAAAATGGGGGAACCTTCCCCCCCCTTCCCTGCCCCGCTCCAGCAGGGCACCCAGGGCTCCTTCCAGGGCTGCCTGCTTCCTGGCCTGGCTTCCTGTGTGAGTTCTTTCCTTTGGGGAGCTGCCTGGGGCCGTTTCTGCTTTGTTCCCCCACTGCTGCCATTGGTCCCGAGACCGGTGCTTTGGGTGTTTGGGGTATCTGTAACCCCCCCAACCACAGAGCTGCCCAGAAGTAACACTCTGAGCCGTGCTGTCAAAGCTGGCAGTTGTCCCCAGCTCCCCTCTTCTCACTGTACCCCCACTAGAGACAGTATCCTTGGGGTAGGGTTGAAATAGAGGATGTGTGCGACCAAGTCCACGCCCTCTCCCTGCCAGATGTGCTGGGAGTCTCTCTGTTCTTCTGTTCCTTGTCACCTTCATAGAGTGTTTCAGGAAATGCCCTCTGTGTGTGTGTGTGTGTGTGCGCGCACGCGCGCGTGTGTGTGTGTGTGTGTGTGTGTGTGTGTGTATGTGTATGCGTATGTGCATGCACACAGTGCCTCTCCCTCACTCATCTTGGGGCAGGGTTCTCACTCCTGTCTTGGATCCTGTGACCTGCACGCCAGCCACACCCTGACGAGTGACACTCTTCCTGGGTGTAGTAGCACCTATGTGTCATCTCGAATGAAAAAGACTGGGAGACAGCTCCCTTGGTAAAGTTCTTGCCCCCCTCAAGTTCTCAGCACCTAGGTAAAAAACAAAAGAAAACAAACAAACAAACAAACAAACGGCAGATGCTCCTGACCATAATCCCTCTGTGGGGAGGTTAAGACCAGAGGATTCTGGGGGCTCTGTCTTAAAGGAGGTGGGTAGTCTTCCCGAAGAAGACATCTGAGCTTGCGTGTGATCATAAACAATGAAGTTATGCATACATGTACACATAGCTTAAAAATGCTCTAATAATCTGAGCCAGGTATGACAGTGGGTACATTCAGGAATCCAAGGCCATCCTTGTTTGCATGGTTGAGTTTAAGAGAAGCCTAGTGTATGTGTGTGTGTGTGTGTGTGTGTGTGTGTGTATGTGTATAAACAGAGGCAGGTGGATCTCTGTGAGTTCCAGGCACTCTTGGGCTATATAGCAAGTCCCAGGCCAGTCAGGGATATGTAGCGAAAATGTCAAAAAATAAATAAAAACAAACAAATAAATAAATAAACCAGAAACACTCTACCAAAAACACAAGCAGAAACTACTTGTGTTGGATCCTGCCCGGAACAGAGGCCCCGGCAAATGCCACCACCTGGCAGCCCTTATTTTATTGCCAGAAGCAGCAGCCCAAAGTTGAATCTCAGATTGTCACCTCTGGCTGTGTCTTTGGTGTTGTGTTGTCATTTAACACTCTGCCACAGGGCGGGGCCTCCATGTATAAAATGGCCATCATCTCTCGGGTTTGCCTGTGGGAGCATTAGCATGTACTAGGTGTTTGCCACTCTTGGCCTGGTGTCAGAGCTTAGCACATTTCCTTTTCCTGTTCTCTGCGAAGGGAGAGGAAGTGGAGGCGATGACTTTGACCTCCACTCCCGGCTCTGATCTTTCCTTAGCTCCTCACATCTGTGGGCCTGATGGGAAATCCAATTTCTTTTTCAGAGGGGAATTGACTACACAGTAAGGGTCCAACACAAGGAGTTTCTGCTTGTGTTTTTGGTAGAGTGTTTTGGTTTTGGTTTTTTTTGTTGTTGTTGTTTGTTTGTTTTTGACAGCTTCACTATATATCCCTACTGGCCTGGGACTTGCTATATAGCCCAAGAGTGCCTGGAACTCAAAAGAGCTCCACCTGCCTCTGCCTGGGGATAGAGGTGTGCACATCCCCCTGCTCCCCCTGCCCACCTTTTGAGAGAGAGATTGAGTGTTTTGCTCTGTAGCACAGGCTGGCCTAGAACTTTCAATCCTGCCCATGTCTCACTGTGTGCTGCCAAGCTACTGGCTGCTTCTGCTTCTTGATCCCAAGAGATGATGGGTCTGCGTTCAGTTCATTCTTTTTCATCTGGCAGACACTGGTGTGTGGCTGCTCTCTGCAGGGATAAATGCGAGAGGCTAACCAAACCTACCCAGCAAAGGTAGATTTTCATGGATCCTGGCTGTCTGGGCATCACGCCCAGTGCTGCTGTGGGAATTTCCAGAGAGGGAGGCCCAGGCAGCACCAAGCAGGGATAGAGTCATCTGGCCAAAGTTCAGGCCCTGTTGTGGCCAAACTGACAAGAGGCTTGAGTGACCTGGCAGGCCATCCAAATGCAAGCACTCTTGCGTGGGTGAAGGGAGAGTCTGATTGGGGGCCTCCAGGCTGCCCCCCCCTTTAGCAAAATCAAATAATAAGATAAAAAGCTCTCAAAGAAATTTCTCCACCACTATTCCCCAGTTAAATCCAAAAACTGCTTAGATCTAGGGTCATAGGCTCCAGATGGAGTGGGCCTTTAGAGGCTGGCCAGCCTGTTCTCCTTCCCTGCACACCAACCTCAAGAGGAGCACTGGCTTGCCTTGGAACCTGTGGTCACACTGTGGCACCCAGGCTTCCCTGCCCCCTCCCACCCCACCTTCTCTGCCTCCTGTCAGTGTGAAATGGATTATCCTTTCCCAGTGAGGAGGAAAGGCGGGTCCCTAAGCCTGGGAACCAGTTGATGTCACTGCAGCGTAGACATGGCAACTGTTCCCTGGATTAGGGGCCTGACCCTTGCCAAGCCAGGAGACTGGAGGGAGTGGGGCTTGGCATTGGTTCAGCACAGTCACCCTCCTGTGGTGTGCAGCACAGCACTTCCGCCTCAGCACAGTTGACACCATTGCTTTCCCATTTAACAGATGTGGAACCTGAGGCTTCAGAGGTGAAGTCACTGGCCCAAGATAACACAGGAGGTTGGAGATTGGGCCTATCAGTCCAAGCTCCTTCTGGCTCTAGGCCCATATTTAGTGATAGGAAAGTCTCCTATCTTTTGACATGAGAGGGGGGGGGGAGGGAGGGAGGGAGAGAGAGAGAGGATCCTCACACTGTATATTTGGCTTGCTTCAAACTCATGATCTTCCTGTGATTAGTCATAAGAGTATAGGCAGCTGTCACCGGGCTCAGCCTGTGTGTGTGTGTGTGTGTGTGTGCTCACGTGTGCATGCATGTGCACGTACATATTTTGAGATAGTCTCATGTAGCCCAGGCTGGCTTCAAATATATATGTATATATGTCACCTCACAGATTGTCCCCTACCTCCCTAGTGTTGGGATTCTAGCTGTCATTACCATCCTGGGTCTCCTGTGCTTTTTGTTGTTGTTGTTGTTGTTGTTTTTGTTTTTGTTTGGTTTGGGGTTTTTTGTTTGTTTTTGTTTTGCTTTTAATTTTTGTTTCTTTGAGACAGGGTTTCTCTGTGTAGCCCTGGCTGTCCTGGAACTCCCTCTGTAGACCAGGCTGGCCTCAAACTCAGAAACCCGCCTGCCTCTGCCTCCCAAGGGCTGGCTGGAAGTACAGGCGCGGGCGCCACCACTGCCTGGCTTTGATTTTTGATTTTCGAGACAGGGTTTTTCTTTTGTATTGACTACGCTGGCCTCAAACTCACTAAGATCAATCTGCCTTTGTCACCAAACTCTGGGATTAATGGCATTCACCACTACTGCCTGGCATTTCTTTATGTTTTCACTCATATCTGTTATCTGTGATATGCTCTTTAACAGGAAACTGAGGCCTAGTGGGACCCTTCTGGATTCCTGCAGTCTCCATTCTTTGCAGATGTCTTTTTTTTCCCGAAGGGTTTCTTAGTAGTTGTGCTGTTTGGGGGCCTTCTAGGAGGGGGTAGATGACAGGCTCTGGGTGGTTCCTGTGTCAGTCCAGGTCCACATCCCAGTCACTGGCTTCTAGTGTGAACCAAGTACATTCAAACCCCTGGATCTTTTTGGTCTCACTCTGTGGCTCTGTCCTAATTTAGCAGCCCGTCAAATGTTGGATTACGGGCCTGAGCTCCCAAACCCATCTCCATCAAAGGAGGAAAGATCCACCCAAATGGTAATCCTGACCCTGGAAGGCCTGACCGGAAAGCCCAGGAGCTCCGAGTCCTCAGTGCTCTGACCAATGCCTCGGGCTTCACATTCTGGAAACTCCCCACATCCTGGCTCCCGTGTCCTGGACTGACCTGGTTCAGGATAGTGCAGTCGTTGTAGAGGAAAACCAGACAGCTGGTGAGGCCTGACACAGATGGTTGCTGAGGTGGACAGTGAGCTGCTACAGCCAAGAAACGGTTCCCAGCCTCGGCTCTCCAGAATCCCCAGAGGAGGATGAGCGATGAGCTGTTCCTTAGACCTGACTTCCGTTCCTGTTGGGGAAGTCCTTTCTGTAGTGTGCCCTGCGTGCCTCTAGTTTTTTCATACAGTTCTCAGGAGAGCGGGGCAGCAGTGCATGGTGGGGCTCTCCTCGGAGCTTGGACCTCTCTTCTGAGGTTCTTTGCATGCAGAACTCCCTCTCAGAGGCCGGCTTGGCAGAGGGTCACTGATGGGCTCACCGCTCTCTTGGGCAATGACTTTGTCCTTTGGCACACACAGCCTTATTAGCTCAGCTAGTCGCTTTGAGATGCTCCCACACTCTTGGTGGGTCCAGCCATCTCCTGGCTGGGATGCAGGCTGCTGACACTCAGATTTGGCAAGGGCATTTTTTAATAGTTGTAGGCAGGAGTGTAGGGTTAGGAGCCAGGCATCCCGACGCCTCCGGACATTTGCTGCTAAGCCATGTGACCTCAGGCAGTAGAAATGACCTTGTTTTTTTAAAGAAATAGTGACTTAAAAAAAAAAAAACAATTTATTTGTTTATTTATTTACTTATTTATTTTTGGTTTTTCGAGACAGGGTTTTTCTGTGTAGCCCTGGCTATCCTGGAACTCACTCTGTAGACCAGACTGGCCTTGAACTCAGAAATTCGCCTGCCTCTGCCTCCCAAGGGCTGGGATTAAAGGCGTGCGCTACCACTGCCTGGTTTATTTATTTGCTTATGTATTTATTGTATGTATGTGAGTACACTGTAGCTATCTTCAGACACACCAAAAGAGGGCATCAGATCTCATTACAGGTGGTTGTGAGCCACCATGTGGTTGCTGGTAATTCATCTCAGGACCTCTGGAAGAGCAGTCAGTGTGCTCTTAACCACTGAGCCATCTCTTCAGCCCAGAAATGACCTTTTTACTTAAAACTTTTTTTTGGCTTTTTTTTTTTTTTTTTTTTTTAAACCCAGCCTGGTTTTTCAAGAGGGTTTCTCTCTGTAGTTGTCTCTGGCTATTTGAAACTCTGGCCTCGAATTTATAGAGATCCGTCTGCCTCTGCTTCCCAAGCACTGGGATTAAAGGCATGTGCCACTACCACTTAGCACATAGATAGATAGATAGATAGATAGATAGATAGATAGATAGATAGATAGATTTGTGTGCTGGTGTTTTGCCTATATGCTATGTACCATGTGTATGTCCTGCTCCCTCAGAGACGCTAAGAAGGCCTCAGACCTCCTAGAGCTGGGGTTACAGATGACTGTGAGTCTCCACATGGTGCTAGGGATTGACATGCGTTACATGTCACAGAGAGGTGGGCGGTCTGGTGTCTGTTTTGAATGTACAGTTTATTCACACGCCTCACTTTAGGAAGAGGGAGAGAAACTCACGGGGAATGAAGCTAACGATCTAGCTCCAAGTCAATGCCGCAGCCATCTAGAGACAGTTCACTCCCAGACAGTGAGTGGGTAGCGTTGGCATGATCAGGTTGCAAGGCCTGTGCAAGCCTGCTCGGTGCACAACAAGCCATCATGACCATGTTCACTGCGTGCACCACCATGCCCAGCTAATGCTCTCTTCGGATGCATTCTGATGTCGGGAGTTTGAGCCGAAGTGCCTCCATTTTTGTTTTCTTTCTTTTGTGTTCTATGTATTTATTGCAGGTCCTCTGGAAGAGCAGCTAGTATTCGTAACCATTGAGCCATCTTTCCTCCCATAAGATATTGCTTCTTTACAGGCATTCAATGTGTGGCCTTCCTTCAGAGCCCACTAGATATGTCTTAATGGGGTTATTATTGCTCTGACGCCTCTGGCTTAGGCTTCTGCATTGAGTGTGTGTATGCCTGCGTGGGGGGGGGGGAGGCTTGTTTCTGACCAGTCGCCTCAGGATGGGCAAGCCCATCTTCATGTCCACCTGAACCCAGGCTCTCCTTTTCCTCTTGGCCTCCAGGTGCGCTACAAGGAGGAGTTTGAGAAGAATAAGGGCAAAGGTTTCAGCGTGGTGGCAGACACGCCCGAGCTTCAGAGAATCAAGAAGACCCAGGACCAGATCAGCAATGTGAGCCCCTGCCCTAGTGCCCAGGCACCCTCTGCCCTCCTTTCTCATCCATCCCCGACAGCCTCAGCAAAGGCCCACTCGGCAGTGGTCTGATCAGAGGCAAGGGAGAGGTTGAGCTACCCGGGGGGCCTTTTCTTTCTTCTCCCTCTTTGGTGGGCACTCTGCCCAAATGGCATTTCCTCCTTAAAGAGACTGCTCTTTTAGAGGCAGACAGACAGACAGACACACACACAGAGACAGACACACAAACACATACAGAGTGTCTGAGTCACCTCCCATTCTCTGGAGCTGACCCCATTCCCTGGTCATGGTGGGGGTGGGGTCAGACGCCTGCTTTTAGCACCAGGGGCAAGGCTGGAGTTGGGGGTTGAGCCTCCTGTCTGCCTCTGGGTGCTAACACAGCAGTCATTTCCGCCCTCCCTCGACCGCCTCCCACCTCAGTTTGCTCTTCCTTCCTGTGTGAAAACCCAGCTGGCTTTGCCCACAGGCCCTACACCCCCTCCAGGCCCTTTCAGGCCCAGTCAGGGACTGGTCATTGGTGTCTGTTTGTTAGACATAGGCGTGGAGAGTGGGTGGTGGAGTGACAGTCTCTATGGTTCTGTAGAGCAGCTGGGGCTAGGGAACATCCCTCGGTTCCTCCTTTACATAGCCGCAGACCAGCAGCTTGTATGGCTCCGGGCTGTCAGGGGCCTGGTTGGGAGTATGTGGGTAGGTGCTGCTGGGAGTGACGTCACAGAACATGGGCACAAGCCTGAACGGCGAGTTATAGAACATGCCCCGTCAGCTGCAACAGACTCCTCTTATAAGTGAAGGCTGAGGCGGGCCAATACCCTCATGTCTGTCACAGGAAAGGGTCTACCAGTTTGCCTGTGTCATTCTGGACTGGGGGATGGGGGAGACAGGATCCAGATTCAGATGGCTTGCCTTGTTCACACCCTCCAGGATCATCTCACCCCATACTGTCTCATAGCTCACTGGGCTGTCATAGCTCACTGGGCTGTGCCCCCAGTGAGCTAGTGTGGAGGGTCAGGTGGCTCCCATAAACACCACACAGAAGCACCCTCTCGTGGTAACTCTCTTATTCTGCCCTCTGTCTTGTTTAGTGGCACATGCCTGTAACTCCTAACATTTGGGAGGCTGAGGCAGGAGAGTCATGGATTCAAAGCCACTTGAGGCTGAGGCACGATCAAGAGGTCAAAGCCATCCTGGGCTTTATAATAAAACACACGCATGCACGCGCACGCACACACATACACACTCTTTCACACGCACACGAAACAAAGAAAACTTCTTAAAGGAGGGAGGGCTGAAGTTTAGTGATAGAGTATGCACAGGGCCCAGAGTCCCCTCCCTCGAACTACAAAGAGGAAGCATAAATAACTGCTTTTGGGGGGTGGGGCTGGAGGGGGAGCTTGGAAAGTTCATTCAGTATTTTCTACTCTTGTTTCATTAAAAATGCTAGGGACTGTCTAACCAAGTGGGTTTTGCAACCCAGTTGTTATCGGGCATGGTGGCACACGCCTTTAATCCCAGTACTCAGGAGGCAGAGGCAGGTGGATTTCTGAGTTCGAGACCAGCCTGGTCTACAAAGTGAGTTCCAGGACAGCCAGGGCTATACAGAGAAACCCTGTCTTGAGAAAAAACAAACAAACAAACAAACAAACAACAACAACAAAAAACTCCCAAACAACCCAGTTGTTGAGCTGAAGTTTAAAGTGAACACCCCGATGACATGACTTCTCCTGAGCTGGAGGGCCTGCCTCAGAAGGCTTCAAAGCCTTTTTGGCCCCCAGGAAGGCCTGGTACAGTTTGCCCTCTTCCAGTCTGGGCCTGGCTCACATCCTGGACTTTCCTTTCTGGCTCAGACCACATAAAGGGTAAAAGGGTGTATCGGGGTGTCCCAAATCGAAAGAGGGGAAGTGGTGTGGCCTTGGGTGATTGGGAAATTGGGATGGCTCACAAAGCTGGAATCATGTGGCTTTGTGTCTTGAGACGCTTCCGGTCAACCTTTGGGACGTTCAGTCATTGATTTACCAGGTTAGTTTGGAGGAGACAAGCAAGCCGTAGCCATCTCTGCCTGGCTTTCTTGGAAGGTTTCCAGCGTGTCCTGACACCCAGTCTCTTTCGCCTACCTTCCTGCACCCTGTTACTGGACATTGGGCACATTAAATGCCTGAGGAGTTCTGGTAACAAAAAACCCACTGTAGCCACGGTATCTACACTACCGATAGCATCTTATCAGCCCCTTCAGGGAGGCAATTAGCTGATGGCCCTGGCTCTGGACTGAGGGAGGTGCTTTGTATCTGACTTGGGCTTCCAGAGCAGCCGAAGCCTGAGCTGGCAAGTGGCAAAGCTGGAAGTCTTTCTCTTGGTTTTAGGGAGTGTGACCAGGGTCTGTCTCTGTCAGAGCCCCGCACAGTCAGCTGGACTGCAGAGCTGCCTAGCGTGCGTCCATCCACAAGGACCCATGGGTTCAGTTTTCCCCACACACAAAGGATTCCCTTCCATCATCTGGGCACTGAGTGAAACCTCAGGCCTCTGTTTCCCAGCATTCCAGATTGGCACCCCTGGACCGGGGCCTAAGATTCAGCATCAGCAGCCCACCTTGGGGCTTACTGTGGTACTAATGGAAACTTATCGCTTAAACTCAAATGGTCTTACCAGCAGCCCCTCGGTCCAAGGACACTGGGCATGACTGTGTCCCAGAACCCTGAGGGAACTTTAAACCACAGGCAGAACGGTGGCTTAGTTGGGTCAACCTCCAGCATCCTTCTCTGAGAAAGGTGCTGTTCAGAGCCACACTGTATTTTGGTTCCAAAATAGCATCCTTGTGTGTGGCTCATCTTCCCAGTTTAGCACCTAATGACTAGTGGTCAATTCCGAAGGTCAGACTTGTCTTCTAGAGATGGAGACTGGCTTCCCTGGAGAAATCACTTCAGACAAAGGACTTTCACCAGCTAGAGCAGTTGAAAACCAAGTGCCTATTTTCTTGGAGTGGTCATGTTTGTTTGGGGATGTGATGTCTACCTCAGTCCTGTGTAAGGCAAGAGAGTGAGAGAGAGACACGTGGCCTTGTTCTGGGCACGCTGGGCTCCCACTTTCTGTCCCACAGATGCTGGGATGCTCAGGAAGTGCCCAGTGCTTCAGTAGTGATGTGTCAACAGGAGTGTTCAAGGCAGGATTATCTGCTCTACACTCTTGCATAGAGAAGAGTCACGAAGAGCCTGGGGTACAGCTCAGTGACAGGATATGGATTTAGCATGTGTGGAGGCCATGAGGCTCATCTCTAGGGGAGAGGGAGACAATGAAGACAGAGTTATAACACTTGCTTCACAGGTATGGGGTCTCGGGTTAATCTTCAGAGTCAGAGAGAGAGAGGGAGAGAGGTGGGGGAAGAGGGAGAGGGGGAAAGGAAAGGAAAGGAAAGGAAAGGAAAGGAAAGGAAAGGAAAGGAAAGGAAAGGAAAGGAAAGGAAAGGAAAGGAAAGGAAAGAATCCTCTTAGCCCCTGTCCCAGGTTTATCAGTAGCTAGAGACTCCTGGGCTAGAGAGAGGCAGAGGTGGGGCCAAGCCTTGCTGGTTCCACACTGGCTAATGACCCACAGGACAGTAAAACCATGAACTCTGCAGATACCTTTGCTCCAGGGGAGAATCCTTTGCTTTCCTGTTAGCTAAAAATAATCTACATTCTATGCAGTAGATTAGTCTTAGTCTCCTAGCTAAAAATAATCCACATTCTATGCAGTAGATTAGTCTTAGTCTCCAGTGTCTGGGCCTGATCAATAGATAGTAGTTAGTTGTGGGGTAGCTCTTGTGAGACATATCTGCAATTTAGTGCCCTGTAGGCTGAGGCAGGAAAGATGCTGAGAATTCAAGGTCACCTAGACAACACAGTGAGACCTTGGATGGATGGATGGATGGATGGATGGATGGAAAGACAGACAGACAGACAGACAGATGGACAAACAGAATAGAAAGGAGAGAGAGAGAGAGAGAGAGAGAGAGAGAGAGAGAGAGAGAGAGAGAGAGAAGTAATTGTAAATTTTCATTTCCTCCCCAGAGTTAAATGGTCAGGAGGCAGGCTCGTTAGACGATCCTTTAGATTTCTCAATTATAAAGATTTGCTTTGTTTTTATTTATGTGCATGTGTTTCTATGCCACTTGCGTGGGCTGCTCTCAGGCTGGAGGAAGGTGTGGATTCCCTTAGAACTAGACTTACACAGGAGGTTGAGAAGCCACCTCATAGGAATGGAGGCTATAGGGACCAAACTGGAGTCCCCTGGGAGAGAAAGCAGCCTATGCTCTTTCCCACTGAGCCTTCTCTGTGGTCCTAATTCTCGAGTTTGATTTGGAAAGACCGCATTTATCCATAGCTATTTCCATCTTTCAAGATGTGTCGTTACGGAATTGTTGGCTCGCCTGTGTACCTGTGTACCATGCTGTGTGTCTGCTGCTCTAAGAGGCCAGAATGGGCCATGGAAATCTCTAGACCTATAGTTTATAGGCAACTGTGGATTGCCTGTGGACAATGAGAACTGAGCCCAGGACCTCAGCATGAGCAGTGGGCACTCGTAACTGCCGAGCCATCTCACGTGCCGCATAAGCCAAGTTTGGCATCAAAATGGTCCTTCCTGCTTGAGTGCTGGGGTTACATGCCCAGCTTATAAATACCATGAGTCTCTCACCAATTGCCTTTAATCCCAACACTCTGGAGACAGAGGTAGGTGGATCTCTAAGTTCAAGGCCAGCCTGGACTACAGAGGGAATTCTGGGACAGCCAGGGCTACACAGAGAAAAGACACTCTGTCTCAAACCAAAACCAAACCCTGAATCTCATAGGAAGTCAGGCTGTGTGTTGGTGGAGAACTAAGGCTCTTATGTACTAACAGTAGATTCTGTCATGATCCATTTAACCTAGCCCATCTTCAGCCTTGGTTTTCCCGTCTATGAAATGGGCACAACAGCAACATGTTATTCTTGGGCTGGGTGAGAAAAAGGGGTGACATATAAGGCCACAAAGCAGGGGTTCACCCTCTCAGCCCCCTCCCCCTCCCCGAGTGGGCTGGCTCGTGAGAGTGAGCTGATCATTCCATTTAACTCTTCATGTTAGTAAGCTGTGATGCAGCATCATGTGGGGAGGGACGCGTGTGGCCTGGTCAGGCTTTTTGTCAACCACAGACAGGAAGCAGGTAGTCAGAAAGCAGAAGCTAAGCCAGCCAGCCTTGAGGGCACCCGACCTAGTCACACAGAAGGACTGCCCGACAGCCGGCCTCAAGGGCACCCGGCCTAGTCACACAGAAGGACTGCCCGACAGCGGGCCTCAAGGGCACCCGGCCTAGTCACACAGAAGGCCTGCCCGACAGGGGTCCTTCAGCTCCAGTCTCTGGACCGTTGTGCACAGAGACTTGATGGTGCAGGAAGGGTTGGCTCCCTTCTATGGAGGTCCAGCATTTGGGGACTGACTCAGCACGGGAGAACATTTCTTGCTCTTCCAGAGAACCTAGGATCAGTTCCCAGCACCCACATGATAGCTCCTGACCCTCGGGAGCGTGTTTCTCTGACTGTTTTCTTGGGAAACTGCTAGGTGGGCCAGGAGAAATCACACAGCTTCCCCTTCTCGCTGAGGGGGAAGTGGAGGGCAGAGGGCAGCCTGAACAGGGCCTCCCGTTTTAGCCACTATACCCCATGCTTCTGGGTCCTCCCCAGGGTAGGGTGATCCGGTGATTATCCCCCGTTTTTAAGGGGCCCTGAGGTACTCTAGACGTTTGGACAGAGTTGAGAGAACAGGGAGGGGTATGTGGTCCTGCCTCACACTTACCCTAAGGCCTGTCTGGGTGGGGCTCTGTCCACTGTTCCAGTGAAAGGCCCCACATACAGCTCTCCAGGTTCCACTTCCTCTTGCTGGATTTGAAAGTGTGCATCCGGCTTGAATGATCACTTATTTAGTGCGTGTGTTGTGGAGGTCAGAGGGTAACTTGCAACTCAGCTTTCTCCTTGTGTTTGATCTGGGAATCGGGCTCAAGTCATCAGGCGAGTGCCCTGACTTTCTGAGTCATCTTGCCAGCCCCCTTCTTTGAGTTCAGGGGAGATACTGTGTGGAATGCGTTTACGGCCTTGGTGTTAAGCGCTACCGAGATGTTAAGGCTGTTAACACTGACGGTGGCGAGTGGTGACGTCTGTGCGTCCAAGGAAGATGAGATTGTCTTCCACTGTTCAAGATGCCTGAGTCTTTGGGGGGGGGATCTCATTTTATACGCATCTTCCCTCAAGACTCTGACTTCGTTAGACGGGGCCTTGCTGCGTAGCCCTGTCAGGCCCAAGGCTCACTGTCTAGACCAGGCTGGCCTTGAAAGTTGGTGGCATCCTGCGACTGCCTCCCGAGTGCTAGGTTTATAAGCCTATGCCTCCCTTCCAGGCTGCACACTGGGGTGGGTGGAGCTAACCTGGACATACACATGTCCACATACCGGCCCTCAGAACTGATGGGCAGCCTCAGGATCACAGGGGAGTGGGTAGTAATTAGAAATTAAAAACATTTTTTTTTTTTTAATATGAGAAGGTTGTAGACAAAAAACCTTGGAAGAGCAGTTGTCTTGTGAACCTTTCAGGTGGCGTTCTCTACTGCTTCCTATTGGGCACAGAGCAGGCTCCCCGGCGTCTGTGCGTACCTCACACCTGGGTGTCCTCCTAGGCGGTGTGAGGGGTACACCCCTGTGAAGTGTTAGTCCAGCTTCCTTGTTCCGGACTGTTTCAGCATGTGGGTATGTGTCCCTGCTTGGTCCTGAAGGATAGGGCAGAGAAAGGGAGAGAGAGGTTGGACTCTACCCAGACTCAGTGAGTGGGCAGCTCTCTGCTTCTAGACGACACCCCTCCCACACTCCACTGTCGTGCTGACTGCTGCCCTGCCTGTCCGCCAGCCCAGACTGCAGCAATAACCATTATTTAGCCAGCGGTAGTGACCCAGGTATTCCCAGTTGGCCGACTATGTGCGGAGAATGCCAAGGCTGAGAGGAAACAGCCGAGAAAGCCTAGAAAGGGATAACCTAGGCCCTCACCAGGACTCCGAGGTCTGCAGAGCTCTGGGTTTGGCTCCTTTTCTGCTGTAAGAACATGAGTGAGTTTGCCCAACTCCCTTACTCATCCCTTCCACTGCCCTTCTCCAGGGCTAAGGAGAGGGCAGGGCAGAGTCCTGGTAAACAAGCCAGAAGCAACATCTGGGGCAGATGCTGAAGCCTCCCGAGGATGGAACAGTCACCCTGATGTTGTCTCCGTCTCATTCCTCCTCCGTTCCCCTTGGTTGATCTCCTCCCAACCCCCAGTTTCCTCTGGGAGAACAGGGAGTAGACCTCACGGAGGTTTTTCGGGCGGGGAGGATGTGGCTCCTGAGGGTGCAGGCAGGACACAGAGAATCTCTGCCTGTCGCTTCTCTGCCTCATGTTTTGTCCATCACTTAGTGTGCATTTTACCCTTTCCCTGTTTGTACAGTGATAGTTCTGTATCCTTATTCTAAAGCGCTCTGTGCTTTGTGGGGGATTGCGCTAAAGTCACCCAGGGGAGTATTTGGCCTGTCTTTAGGCAATCCAGGGACTGGCACAGTCATTGTGTTACATGCTGACCATATAAAATGAGCCTGTGACGCTAAGCCTGCAGCCGAGGGCCTGGCTCACGGGAAGGGCCGGTAAATAGGAGCAGCTGTGGTGGTTACTGTTGACTGGAGGGGGAGCGAGAAAGGTTCAGACCCTGCCACCAGGAAGCAAGCTCTCCTTTCTTTCTCCCTCCTCGTCTTCTCTCTTTTCTTTCTTTAGAGACAGGGTCTCGTGTAGCCAAGCCATTTTGCACTTTTTGTTTTGAGATAGGGTCTCACTGTGTAGCCCTAGATGGCCTAGAACTAACTGGCAAAGTAGACCAGGATGGCCTTACACTCAGATCTACCTGTCTGGGCCTCTGGAGTGGTGATGTCTTATGTACTGCGCCTGATTTTGTGCAGAATTTGTGACCAGCCAGTCCTTGCATGGACTTCTTATAGCTGGTATCTCCTTGTACTGTGCTATATAGCACATAGCATTAAGGAGGTGAATGTCTGAGTTGTAGGGCAACCTGGTCTACATAGTGAGACGTTCTCACCAAAAAAAAAAAAAAAGATTTAGCTGAGCAGCTGAGCTTGTCATGGTCAAGTCACTTAGACAGCTGCGCGCGCTCACACACACAAACACACACACACACACACACACACGTACACGCACAACACGGTCTCACTGTTGCTCAGACTGGCCTCACTCTTCCCGCTGCCTCGGTAGCTAGGACAACGGGCACTTACCACCACCCCACCCAGCTTGAGTGGCAACAGGAGAGAACTGGTTGGTTCGCAGCAGAACCCTTCACCCATTCCTTCTGCCCCACAGATCAAATACCATGAGGAGTTTGAGAAGAGCCGCATGGGGCCCAGTGGAGGTGAAGGTGTGGAACCAGAGCGCCGAGAACCCCAGGACAGCAGCAGCTACCGGAGGCCCGCAGAGCAGCAGCAGCCGCAGCCTCACCACATCCCGACCAGTGCCCCCGGTGAGTGCCAGCGAGGGAGCTGGGGACGGGAGGAGGGGGCGGTAAGAAACTGGCTACATACATAGGCATCTATGCGTGGAGGGCTGCTCCCCCAAAATCTCATCCCCATCCCTGCTAAGGATGAGAGAGCAGGAGACCTGGAAAAGCAGATTGAGGTGTGAAGGGGCATACAGCCCTGGCATGAATGCGCATGCCTAGCCACAACAAGCCTTTGCTTTGGAGGGCCCAGGGAAGGGGAACACCAGTGGTGAGCAAGGCCCAAGTGGGGCTGGAAATTCATACCTTTGACCTTATAGGGGGCGAGGGAATGAGTTTGGCAAGGTACTTTCTGAAGTGTCTCTTCCATCTTCTAGTGTACCAGCAGCCGCAGCAGCCGCAGATGGCCTCGTCCTATGGTGGGTACAAGGAGCCAGCAGCCCCTGTCTCCATACAGCGCAGTGCCCCAGGTGGCGGTGGGGTGAGTAACTGTCTGGAATAGAGGGGCCCTGGGTGGAAGAGGTCACAGTCATGTGCACCTGTATACAGAGACACACACACACACACACACACACACACACACACACGGTAAAGGCTAAGGATATAGCTCAGTGGTAGAGTACTCGCCTAATATGCACAGGATCTTGGGGTTCTTCTGATCCCCAGTACCATGTCCCTCCCCCCAGAAAAGGATTATACTAACTTGTGTCTCTGTGTTAGCAGGAAGTAGCTTCGGCTGCTCTCTTGAGCCAGCCTATAGTAGGACTCAGCAGTTTTGCGGGATGAGAAAATGAGCGCCAGGACATTGGGCGGCCCTGGGTTTGAAGTTCTGGCCTGGGGGGTGGGGGTGGGGGTTCCAGGATACATCCCGCCAGGGTGTGTGCACTAGGCTGATCTCCACACTGGGATTTAAAGTAATTCATGTCAGCCTAGAAGAGAGATAAAGCGGCCTGGGAGAAGTGACTTCTCTTTAGGGAGGAGGCAACAGGAGGCTGCATGAAGGGTAAGGTGATGAATGACCTGACCCACGCAGGGTAAGAGACATAGAACAGCAGAGTCAGACTGTGATATTCATGGTGGGGGGGGCAGCTGATGCAAAGACCCTCTAACAGAACATCCTTGGAGGGTCAGTGTCCTGTGGGAAGGCTCAGGTTCCTGGAAACAGGAAGGGGAAGGAGATGAGCTCAAGCCCTTTGGGGACTCGTGGGCCCAGGAGAAGGAAGGCCTCTGAGACTAGTGATCTACACTACACTGCACTGCACTCCTCTACCCTGTACTACACTACACTGATGTTTGACTTTTGATTTATAAAGATCACCCTGGCAGTTGGGTGTGGGTGTAACCTCAGCATGTGGAGGGGTGTGTGGCAGGAGACTCACCACCCGTTCAAGGCTAGCCTGGTTATATAGCTAGACTTTTTTTCTCTTTTTTAAAAAAAGGGAGGCATTTACCATGTGGGGTGAATAGAAAGATGGCAGACTGAGGGAGTGGGTGTGTTGGGGCGTGGTATAGAGCTTAGCTGTAGACCGCAGTGGCAGCAGCTTGGTTGGAGATGAAGATAGTCAGTATACAGACCAGGATCTGCTGGCTTCTCATAGTAGGTTTGGCGTCTTAGAAGCCTTTTGTTCCCCATTGGGACTGAAGTCAGACTAATAATGGTTTCAGAAACCATTGGTACTAATAGCCCTTCAAATAACAGTGGTTAGACGATACCTCTTTCTTGTCTTGTGGTGTTGAGAATCAAACCCAAGACCCAAGGATACAAGGGTTTTTATTTAAAAGAGCTATGTAGCCCAGGCTGGCCTTGAACTCAGGATCTTGTCTTGTTTTGAATCTCAGTCTCTTGAGTTCTATGATTCAGAAATCTATGTTACCATGCCCAGTATGGTATATCACATTTTTTTCTTAGTAATTTATTACTTTTTCTCTCTCTCTTTTTTTTTTGGTTTTTCGAGACAGGGTTTCTCTGTATAGCCCTGGTTGTCCTGGAACTCACTTCTGTAGACCAGGCTAGCCTCGAACTCAGAAATCCGCCTGCCTCTGCCTCCCCAGTGTGCCACCACGCCCGGCCCATATTACTTCTTCTTAAGTGCGTTGTCATTTCGCCTGCATGTATGTCGGTGTAAGGGTGTCAGGTCCCCTGGAACTGGGATTACAGACAGCCATGAGCTGCCAGGTGGTGCCAAGAATTGAACTCAGGTCCTCTAGAAGAACAGTCAGTGCTCTCACTCGCTGGGCCATCTCTCCAGTCCCTGCATAACACATTTTAAAGCCACTATTTGTGTCAAGCCTCTGGGACTTTACTGCTGCTGTGTGTAAACAGGTCCAAGAAACTCCTCCACACCCCAGGCTGCATCTTCCGGTTCATTGTCTTTCCCCCAAGGTCCCTGAGAGGTAGAGAGAAACCTGGGGCCTGGGAGTGACTTGGTAGAGCCCTGCCCGGCACAGGAGAGGGTCTCGGTGTGGGGGAGCCTACATCCGATGCCCGGGCTAACTATCGGCTGTGCTCCCCAGAAACGGTACCGTGCAGTGTATGACTACAGCGCTGCCGACGAGGACGAGGTCTCCTTCCAGGATGGGGATACCATCGTCAATGTGCAGCAGATCGATGACGGCTGGATGTATGGAACCGTAGAGCGCACCGGTGACACGGGGATGCTGCCAGCCAACTACGTGGAGGCCATCTGAACCCCGTGCCGCCCCGCCCTGTCTTCAATGCATTCCATGGCATCACATCTGTCCTGGGGCCTGACCCGTCCACCCTTCAGTGTCTCTGTCTTTTAAGATCTTCAACTGCTTCTTTATCCCCGCCCCTCCAGCTTCTTTTACCATCCCAAGCCTTGTTCTGCCCCTGTCATGGGCTCCTTCCTCTGGCAGGTTTTCCCTTGGGCCAATCAACTGATTGATTTTTTTTCTCTGGATGGAACAGGCTGGGGCGCTCTGGGGAGGGCGGGATTGTTCTGAGCAGGGTAGGCTCATAGGGCTGGGCTGAACTAGGAGACCCATTAAGGAGATCAGTTAGACTGGGTGTAGTTGCATACACCCTTAATCCCAGCGAAGGGAGGCAGAGGCAGGCAGATCTGCGACTTTGAAGCCAGCCTGGTCTACATCGTGAGTTTCAGGACAGCCAGAGCTATGTAGTGAGGCCCAGTCTCGGAGGAAGAGGGAGGGTTGGTTAGCTCTCAGCTTCACTTCCTGCCTTAGGCTCCTCAGAACCCCTGGCCCAGCTCCCCTGACTCTCTTCCTCCTAGAGCTGGGGGGAGCTGCGTACTCCTCATACCTCCAGGTGTGGCTCCACACGTTCCCAGGTCCCAGGGCTGGGTATTAAGGCAGAGGACCACCATGCGGTGACCTTTCCCCTAGTCCATCTTCCTGACTCTCTGCCTCCTCGGGGCATCCAAAGGAGAGCAGAGTTCCTGCTTCAGGCTGATTCCCTGCCCCTCTGTGCAATCCTCCACATAACAGTGTGCCATTCTGCCCACATACACCTAGGGTGGCCAGAGAGCTCCCCAGAAATCCCAGCTTGGGCCAGATTCTTGCCTTAGTTCTAGGGGCAGCAGCAGCAGGAAGGAAGGAACAGGGTGTTCTCCCCTCCCCGGGCCTGTTTGCTCCCCTCCTCCCTGGCTGGGAGCCTGCAGTGAAGGGTAGAGCAAAGGGTGCCTTTGGGACCTGATTGAACTGTTTCTTCCTGCTCCCCTGGGAAAAGGACTCCATGTCTCCTGTGGCCTTCCTTCCCCAGAACAAGGCTGGACTGGCTTAGAGCTCTGCCAAGCCAGAAATTGGCCAGAGTCCTCTGGAGCCCAGGAGGCCCTCCCGCCTCGCTGGGGAGGTGGGAGAAGGCATCTGGCCTAGACAGGTGCGTTCCTGTCTTTGTGTCTGAGGCTACAGAGTCCGGTACCAGAAGGGCCGAGTCACCTACACTGTGGTACCTCTCACCTGAGGCTCTCCTGTCCTTGAAGCGAAGGAGAGAGTCCAGGGCTCCAAAGCTGGCGGCACCATCTCTGGGCTGGTGCTAAACTCAAGTTCCTTCTTTGCCTCTGGGGCCGGGGACAGTACTCACTCGACGACTTCATTCATCTCTGGGTTTTCTTGTCCCTCCTCCTGGGTCCCCCGATCCTCATCTTTACCCTGAGTCTGATATCAGGTTCCTTTACATACTCAGACCCTGCTGCAGGTGAGGTGTGAACCTGAAGACCTTGGTCAGGCCAGCAACGTGGTTGTCATGAGGGCTTGCTAGAGTTTTGCCTGCCTGGTCGATCCCTTTACTTCCGACCCTCGCCTGGGGGAAGGCAGGGAGTGTTTTGGTGGGCAGCATGGGGAAGAGCCTTGTGGGGGCATCTCAGGAGCCACGGGGGAGGTGCCAGTCCATTCCATTTCCTCTTATCTCAAAGCACAATGTGGTTCTGGGGACCAGAGGGAGCTAGCTCTTGGAGGGCCTGTGTTCAGGAGGTGCTGCGAGCCTCCTGGTTCCTCTCAGCCGAACCTCCCTCCCTCGACGTCAAGTCAGCTGTTCTTCTAGCGCCCTAGAAATGGGGGGGGGACTTCCACACACCTGCAGAGGGGAGAGGAGCTACCTAAGGTGCTGAGGGCCCCCGAGCCTGCTGGAGTCCATACTTTTCCAGAAACATCTACCCCTAGAAGAGCACAGAATCCACCAAGCCCATGGCCCCTTCCTTTGTAAAGGTCTTTTCAGCCAATCCAAACCCAGGAAAGACGGCACATTGGCTAGACTGTGAACTGAACTTTTGTGGACCAATCCTGTAATGCAAGAAGCCCCATGGTGAGCGACATGGATCCTCCCCGGGCTGCTTCCTGTTCTCCCTTCTCACATTCCTTCGGGGACATTTTATTTCCTAATAGCTGGACACAAGACAGAAAGTGCCACCCCACAGAGCCCATATTTAAACAGAAACAGAAGTGACCCTGTGAAGTCCGCCTCTGTCCAACATTTCATCTGTGTGTGAGTGTGAGTATGTGTGTGTGTGTGTGTGTGCGCGCGCGCGTGCGAAGCCACCCACTCATCTTTTATATCGGGTTGTCATCTTTCTTTGGTCTGTTTGGTCCCCTCCCTCCTGGTCTTGTCCTTGGGATCAATTCTTTCTGGCCTGTTATGATTTTGAACATTGACTTGAGCCACAAAGTGAATCTTTATCCTGGTGAGTCAAATAAAAATGTAATTTTTACCTGCGGACTAGGCTTCTTCCTCTTTGACTTCTGAAGTAACTTCTGCGTGTGTCCCGTTTGCCAGGGGACATTGACCTGTCCCTCGCAGTGAACCCTGCTACCACTCAAAGAGAGCAAGACTACTCTAGTTGCAATCCCAGCAGAGGCAGGCGGATTTCTGAGTTCAAGGCCAGCCTGGTCTACAGAGTGAGTTCCAGGACAGCCAGGGCTACACAGAGAAAACCCTGTCTTGAAAAAACCAAAAAAGAAAAGAAAGAAAGAAACCAGAGTCGCTCGCTCTTCCTACCCTGACACTTGCTTTCTCCTTAAAGACATAGCCGGGCCCTTTCCTTTCGTGGTATCACCAGTGACCGCTCTGCCCAGCCTGGGGTACTGTCACGCTCCAGACTGGCATTCCCTGAATTCAGAGGGCCTCTTACACTGTCCCCCCTCTTCAGTTAAGCATCTTCCTTCATTCAAGTTCCTGCTGGCCTTGGGAAGCAGGCTGCTCTACAAGATTTCAAGCCAACCAATGAGCTCAGCCCAGGCGTTCTAGCCCAGTGCTTACTGCCACGTTTGAATTGTAAATCGATAGCAAGTAGGACAGCCCGCAGTGCCATGGAGCCTGGAAAAACCCTCCACAGGGTGGTCTGGCAGGCAACAAGAGGCAGTCTTCCCTCTCCTCGCCCATCTCCCAGCCTTGGGACGGCCCATCCCCAGCCAGCTTGACTGCAAACCCTGCAGCCTCTTGGCTCCTAGGGAGGCGCCTGTGCTGAGCAATACAGCACCCCTGGACCCTGACTCCTGGCCGGCAGCCACCTGGCCGGAGGCTTTGTGGAGATTTCCTACCTGGGTTTCACATGAAAGCATTCTCTAGCCTTGGGAACAGCCGGGAGAGGCGAGGGCTAAGTGTAATCAGGAGAACCGCGTGGCTGAGTAAGCAGAGCGTGGGGAGTGCTTCAGGCAACGGAAGGAGCTGGCAGCTCCCAACAGCAGCCCAAGAGCCTGTGACCCAGTGTGGCCTTGTCGCCTGCTCAGGAGGGCTCCCCTCTTGAGAGTGGGCTAAGTTCCTGTTAGAAAGGGGGTTACTAAGATCTGGAGGCCTGGGCCCTTCAAAGAAAACATTTGGGGTGAGGCTAGAGACGCCAGACCTTAGGAACTGGCCTACAGAATTTCCTTTTTAATAAGAAACAGTTGGTGCACAACACACAGCAGAAAGTATTAAAATACATCACTGTGGGGTGTGGGATTTTTGTAAATGTGATTGTTTATGTATGTGTGTGTGTGTGTGTGTGTACACCAAAGGGCATGTGTGGACATCACAGAACAACTTAGAGGAGTCTCTTTTTCCACTGTGGGCCCCAGGGATTGAAATCAGGTCGTCAGATTTGGTGTAAGTCACCCTTACCCTTTGAACCCTAGCACTGAGTTTTTGTAAGATTTTCCGTTCCCTCAGAAGAAACCACGTGAAAGCCAGCTGTAATGCCAGTGCTCAGGAGGTTGAGAGGTAGAGGCAGGAGAATCCAGTCAAGGGCCAGCCTGGGCTAACTGAGACTATCTCAAGACAAAATAAAACAACAATAATAATAAGACAAAAAGAAAACGAAACTATGCTTGGATTTGCATCTCTAGACACTAGGAGTGGGGTGTGCGGTTTTTTTGGGTTTTTTTTTGTTTGTTTGTTTGTTTGTTTTTTTGCTGTTTTCTCTGAGGATAACACGGGGTATAAGTTCGGAAGATCCAGAGAAAACAAATGGGGGAGACGGCAGCACAGAAGGGAAGGAGAGACCTCCTGTGACAGCTTAGGCTTCGAGTATCTCCCAGACCTACAAGGCAATCCAGTGTCGGGTGGATGGTGAGACTCGCTTTGACTCCTGCCCCCTATTGACAAGTTGTTAAATTTATCAGGCAAGCTCCTGACCACCCTTGAGCTCAGGCTATAAAAGACTTCAGACTGGTTGAAATGACCCCACGTGTGCAATACCCAGCCCAGTGGAAAAACTCACGTCCATGCCCAGGGTCGCCCCACCCTCACCCCGCCTCCCGAGACCCACATGAGACCTTCCTCTCTGTTCTCTGAATTAGCCGATGGCCCACAAAACTGGCAACAATTTGTCTTCTGAGATAGATTACCAGAGATGTGTGAGAGGAAGAAGGAAAAAGGGAGGCAGAAGAATCCATTCCTAAGGGGTCTGTAGAGATCCTCCGCTCACACCTTCCGGAGCAGCCCACTCAGTGCAGAAACTGCATCTAAATAGAGATAGCTTTTTTTTTTTTTTTTTTTTCTTTCCACACAAAGGGGCGGGGCTGGCTTCCTGGGAAGAAATTAAACCTCTCCGGTTTTGCCAGGTCTAAAAGTAGCTGCTCCCTGGTTACCCACCGTGGACTTTGTGATTGGCTGGCCGTGATGGTGGAGGTGGAGAGTAAGCTGCTGATGGAGTTGCAGCATCCCTTAGTCTCGGGTCCCCGGGAGGGGGAGGGAACAGGAAGCGGGAGGGAAGAGGAGCCATTTCTCCGCGCTGACCGATCTCCTCCTTGCAGCTCCCACTTCCCCGGAATCGAGGGGACTCCTCTGCTTAGTTCTGAGCCATGCTGGATATTTTCATCCTCATGTTCTTTGCCATCATAGGCCTGGTGGTTCTGTCCTACATAATTTACCTGCTCTAGTGGCCTGGAGCTGCAGGGGCTGGCTGCGAGGGGAAGGATGGAGATGAAGGGCCGAGCATCCTGCTTGCTGACGCACCGGTGGAGTTTTGCTTCTGGTCATTATTCGGGTATTGATTAAAACAACAACAACAACAAAATGAAAAGAGAGCTTGTTTTTGTATCTATTTGTCATACACATTGACGTAGCATTTCTTGGATCAATCTGAAAATAAGAAAGGCCAGCTTTCTTTGGGAATTGATTTAAAATGTGTTTTCTTAAAAATAAACTTCACTACAAATAAGTAAATAAATATAAATAAAATGCACTAGGTTTTAGGTAGGACGGGAGGGAGTGTGCGGGGAGGTGGGGTGGGGATGGGCGGACAGACTTATTTTCTGATTTCCTTCCAGGTAGATGCAAAACCAAGTTATCCATTCTCTCCTGACAGTGACTGCAGTACATCCTTATGTATGGACAAGGCAGTTTTCAAATCTGTTGGCATAATTGTATTCATTAATTCACCTCTGCCGCCATAACTGCATTCATTAATTCACTAGTGATTAACTCCCACTTGAGAAAAAATAGCAAATGAAACTTCCTTGGGGTAAGGAGTGGGGGAGGTGCCCACTTTCCCCAGTTTTTGGTGTAGAGGAATGGGGAGGATCCTCAGAGCTCATGCTCCAGTAGGGGTACCCCTGCTACAGTTTGCAGCTGACCACTGTGTTTTTGGGTTTCCCACAGCTCCTGTGTCGGGTCCAGCAAGAGGCCTCTTCCCACCAGCAGCAATCCTGAGGCCCATCTGACCTCCTCCAGTGTATCCGGATGTGGCTGACCCTTGGCATGAAGGCATTCTGTGAGGCAGGGGCACTCCTGGGGACACCAGGAGTTAGTCCAAGAACGCCAGCCACTGGCAGCTGCTGCATGCGATTGAGCTGTAGACAGCCAGTATTGAGAATATGGAAGGTTGGGACAGTGAAGTCAGAGTGGAGAATGGCCAAACATTCATATGGTTAGCCTTTCCTTAGGTCTAAATGCAACTGCACATGATGCTAAAATATTCTTTCCTTTCTGCTTCACAAGCAGGCATTCCCTTGTAACCCCAAGAGCAAACACTGATCGGTAATTTACAGTTTGTACAGCCTAAGGTTGTGTGGTTTCCCTTGATCTACAACCCACCTCCACCCTCAAAACTCCCGTTATTTGCATTCTTTAAGATTTATCATTTCTTCCCTCCTTTTCTCATTTGCTCCAGCTCCTTAGTTGATTAGAGGCACAGGACTGTAAAGTCCTTATTCTTCTTGCCTACCTATAAAGCATTGAAACAAAATGGCTATATTAATTTAGAAGAAAAAATTTATCCTAAATAGAAGGGTTTGAAAACTTTTTTAAAAATTTTAAATGTTCCTTTATCTTAAAAAAACAAAACAAAACAAAACAAAAACCTGTTATTTCCTTGTCCAATTAAGGTTGAAAAAAACTGTGTTTTAGGATACAGAGTGGATTTGACCCCAAATCTGTGGTATCTATTATTCCCTTAAAGACTCTATCATAATTGTTTTGGCATTGATTTTCTTTTTTTTTTTTAGGTTAAAATAAATAAGGAAAAAAGAATGAATGAATAATTCTTGTAGTAATATTTTGTTCAATTGCTGTTTTAAGAAGGAATGAGCTGAGTACGGTAGTACACGCCTGTAATGCCAGCACTTGGGAATAGAGACAGAAGGATGAGGAGTTCAAGGCTTGCCTTGACTACATGAGATCCTATCTTCTAGAGAGGGGCTGGAGAGATGACTCAGCTGTTAAGAGAGCACTTGTTGCTTTTGCAGGGGACCCTGTATTGGTTCCCAGCACCTAGATGGTGGCTCACAGTCATCTGTAACTCCAGTTCCAGAAAATCTGATATTTTCTGGGTTTTGCATGCACTGTACACACAAGTGGGGTACAGACATACAGGAAGACAGAACACCTGTATACATAAAATAAAAATAAATAAAGAGAGAGGTTAGAAATTGAGATTGTATAATTTATGCTACAAGTTTGTATCTTAAATTCCTTCCTGGACAAACCTTCTTGTGGTTACCCTGTAGTCCTGGGGATGAGGCAGGAGGACTACCGACAGCAGCAGGGATAGAGCTCACCTCTTCCCATTCTTTATCTCTACAGTGCTCAGGATTAAACCCAGGGCTTCCCCCATGCTAGCCAAGTACTCTACCAGGTCCAGCCCAAGACCCTCACATCTTAAAATTAATGGTGATAGCCGGGCAGTGGTGGCACATGCCTTTAGGCCTAGCACTCATGAGGCAGAGACAAGCAGATCCCTGTTAGTTCGAGGCCAGCCTGGTCTGTAAAGTGAATTCCAGAACATCCAGGGCTACTCAGAGACACTGTAAAAAAACCAAAAACTAAAAAGACACAATCCAGAGAAGAAAGAAACATCAATCCTGCCTAGGTCACAGAGCCATTTCAATGCTACAGCTTTAGTTTATTTAGTTTATTCCCAGACTGGAAAAGATTTCCTATCTCTTCCCATGTTAAAATTCTAAAACAGCCAGGTGCAGTAGCATACTCAGGAGGCAGAGGCAGGCGGATCTCTGAGTTTGAGGCCAGCCTGGTCTACAGAGTGAGTTCCAGGACAGCCAGGGTAACACAGGGAAACCTTGTCTTGAAACAAAACAGACAAATCTAGAACTCTACCTGAGTAACTGTGGACGACTGAGTCGTTACCAGGGCAGGGTCTTGCTATGGAGCCCAGGCTGGCCTCAAATTCACTGTCTTCTAGGCTGGCCTCCTGCCTCAGCCTCCTGGGTATGGAAATTACAGGTGTGTGACCATCTTCACATAAGACTTTATAGTGAAAATTGAACTGCGAGAAAATTTGAGGAGAAAATATATTTATTTACTGCAAATATATATCACCGGTAATTTGTCGAAGGTGTTAGGACATATTAAGAAACCTAATACTATGTGACAACATGGCATTAAGACAAGTAATGGGCAGATTCACTGCTGTGATGAGCATGACCCTGAGCATTGATATATTTAGGGGTAATCTTCAGGGGCACCCTGACATTTCCCTCTCAAGTATTTCTCTGACTCTAGCATAATCTTATTATTTCAAACTCCAGTTCCTTCCCTCCTTCCTTCCTTCCTTCTTCCTCTCCTCCCTCTTTCCTTCCTTCTTCCTTTCCTCCCTTCTCCTTCCTTTCTTCCTCCTCTCCTCTCTCCTTCCTTCCTTCTTCCTCTCCTCCCTCCTTCCTTCCTTCCTTCCTCCTCTCCTTCCTTCCTTCTTCCTCTCCTCCCTCCCTCCTTCCTTCCTTTCTCTTCTCCTTCCTTCCTTCTTCCTCTCCTCCCTCCTTCCTTCCTTCCTTCCTTCCTTCTTCTTCTCCTCCCTTTCTTCCTTCTTCCTGTCCCTCCTTCCTTCCTTCCTTCTTCCTCTCCTCCCTCCTTCCTTCCCTCCTTGGGAGAAGAGTACTTTTATGCAGCTCAGGCTGCCTCAAACCTGAAATCCTAACAGCCTCCACTCCCACAGCGCTGGGATTACAGGCCTGAAGCTCTCTGCCTGGTCCAAACTACAGTTGTCTACCAAGATAGCAGTTCTGTATCCTTACCTAAGCAACTACCGAGGTCTGAAGGGATCCAAAGTACAGAGTTAATTACGGTGATTAAATCTTTATGGCAAAGTCTCTCTAATCAAGTTTCACTCTGAAGTTCTATGAAACCGAAGCTCTTCAGTCTGTATCCATATAAAATTGAAACAACTTGTCAGTAAGCCCATGAAAGGGCAAAGAGGCTTACCTCAGAGAAGGTTCATATGCCTCCAGACCAGGGCACAACGTCAGATCAGACAAATTATCCTTTCTTTTTTTTTTTGGGGGGGGGGGCTTTTCGAGACAGGCTTTCTCTGTATAGCCCCAGCTGTCCTGGAACTCACTTTGTAGACCAGGCTGGCCTTGAACTCAGAAATCCGCCTGCCTCTGCCTCCCGAGTGCTGGGATTAAAGGCATGCGCCACTATCCTTTAATTTTTAAAAAATTTATTTTATCTTGTATTTATGTGTTGCATGCCTGAGTGTATGTTTATGTACCAGGAACTGCAAGAACCCAGGAAGGTCAAAATATGTCAGATCCCCTGGAACAGGAAGCCAGATGGCTGTGAGCCTCCCTGTGGGTGCTGGGAACTGACTGAACCTGAGTCCCCTGCAACAGCAGTAAATACTCTTAACCATTGAACCATCTCTCTAGGCCTAGACTAGGCTTTAAAAAAAAATGTTACTTATAAAATATCATAGTTTAAAAAAACATTTTGCTGGGCGTGGTGACGCACAACTTTAATCCCAGCACTTGGGAGGCAGAGGCAGGCGGATTTCTGAGTTCGAGGCCAGCCTGGTCTACAGAGTGAGTTCCGGGACAGCCAGGGTTATACAGAGAAACCCTGTCTCAAAAAAACAAAAAACAAAAAAAATGTTTTGTTTTTTGTTTTTTTTTAAATTCTAGCTGGTTTGGAATCAACTGTTGTGTTGATTTAAATAGGTTTGGCCTCCTTAGACTTGTGTGTTTGAATGCTTGGCCCACAGGGAGTGACACTATTAGGAGGTGTGTCCTTGTTGGAGGAATTGTGTCACTGTGTAGGTAGTCTTTTCGGGTTCCTAGTGTTCAAGCTCTGCCCAGTGTGGAAGAGACAGTCTCTCCTAGCTGTCTTTGGATCAAGACGCTCGACTCCTTGTCTGCACCATGTCGGCCTGCACACTGCTATGCTTCCTGCCATGATGATAACGGACTGTAAGCCAGCCCCAATGAAATGTTTGCCCTTCTAAGAGTTGCCATGGTCATGGTGTCTCTTCACAGCAATGAAACCCTAAGACAAGTATGTACCATATGTACTTGAACGAGTGGCAATCCTCTTGCCTCTGTCTCCTGAGTACTGGAATTACAGACATGAGCTACTATGTCTAGCTAGAAAATGTTTTATTCATATTTAAACTACATGTAAGTTGAGATTCTCAAGCACAATAAAATATTAAAAAATTTGTGTAATGTAAAATTTTCTATACATGTCACATATCTGTTACAATACCATCATGTAAAATGGAGCTTATATTTGGCTTATACCAGTGTAATAAAATGTATCTAAATAACTCTAAATTATGCTGCAAAAATTAAGATGACATAATGCTAAGAATCATTATGCTATTTTTTTTTTTTTTTCGAGACAGGGTTTCTCTGTATAGCCCTGACTGTCCTGGAACTCACTTTGTAGACCAGGCTGGCCTCGAACTCAGAAATCTGCCTGCCTCTGCCTCCCAAGTGCTGGGATTAAAGGCGTGTGCCACCACGCCCAGCTGCACTCTTGGTTTTTTAAGACAGGGTTTCTCTGTGTAGCCCTGGCTGTCCTGGAACTCACTTCATAGAAGAGGCTGGCCTTGAACTCAGATCCACCTGTCTCTATTTCCTAAATGCTGGGATTAAAAGTTTGTACCACCATGCCATCTTCAAACATGTAAGGATAACTTACCTATTTTGGACAATACCCTGGGTTGTATCTGTTCCCTCCATGAAGGAGAAAGGGAGGGAGGGAGACACTGGAATCATGACATTGGGAAGTTGCTGGTAATAACAGTAACATTTGCTTATTTAGGGATTTGGAACTGGTGTTAAACTGATAATTATAACATCTCTTTTAGCAGCATCTGGAATCATGCTTGGGGACTTTTTCTCTGAACCAAAGAGAACCTTGTACAATGTTGCTCTACTTACAGATCACTGTTCAATTTATGAGTAGTTACTAGTAAATTCAGTTAATGTTTGCATGCTACACCGTTAAAGATTGATATATTAAAACTGTCTGTAGCACTGTTTATATTAAGACAATTCCCTGGAGCCCGTGGTGCAGCTTAGTAGTGGAGTGTGTGTAGCATGCTTGAGGCCCTAAGTTCCTTCCTCAGCACCTGAACAAACACAAAGACCTGGGACATACTCAGTGGTACAGGGCTTGCCTACCATATGCAAGGTGCTGGCTTCAGTTCCCCATTCCCAGTGTTTGAAAACAAGTGCTAGCTTTTGTCTTGTTTTGGGACAAGGTCTTGCTGTGTATACAGTTCCGACTGGCTTGGAACTTGATATGTACAACAAGCTGGCTTCAAATTAACGGCAGCCTTCCTGCCCTTGCCCCTACCTCTCAAGTGCTGGCATTATAGACATGCAACCAGCTCTGACAACTCATTTTTAAAAATCACTGTAGGGTTTAATTGATAGCTTAGCCAGGCATGATGACCCAAGTCTTTCATTCCAGGACTCAGGAAGCAGAGAGAGCTCTGTGAGTTTGAGGCCACTCCACTCTACATAGTGAGTTCTAGGCCATCCTAGGTAGTGAGGCCCTGTCTTTAAAAAAGAGAAAAAAAGCCGGGCGTGGTGGCACATACCTTTAATCCCAGCATTTGGGAGGTAGAGGCAGGCGGATTTCTGAGTTCGAGGCCAGTCTGTTTTACACAGTGAGTTCCAGGACAGCCAGGGCTATACAGAGAAACCCTGTCTCAAAAAACAAAAAAAACAAAAAAAAAAAACAAAAGAGAGAGAGAGAGAGAGAGAGAGAGAGAGAGAGAGAGAGAGAGAGAGAAATAAACAGCTTAAATAAATATGAGTACACTGCAGAAGTTCAATGAATGGAACAATAAGAAACTCTGAACATATTAAAAGTATTTCCAGATTAAACTTAATTTTATTAGAATGAATAAGATATTAAAGTTAAACAAATACAATATTAGTTTTCAAATATGTTTAGCACAACACAATGTCTTTGAGATAACACCGCACACAGCTAGTGAAGTGCTAATGCAATTTCCAGTAAGCACAGAGGCTGTCAAAGGCATGTACATATCTATAATCATGTGACTGAGTACTATTCCCATGAGGATGCTGACCTTGAAGCTAACCACACACAGAGGGTAGTGTTTATTTCTCAGACATGAACTGGTTCTGTCATTACACCTTCTACTGGGCACCTCCTGCTTGCTCTGTTCTCCAAAGGTAAACAGTTACCCTAGCAATAAACTGTTATTAACAAAGACCTAGGAGTGCAAACAGTGGACCAGGTACACGGGATAAGGACTTTCTAAGCAGGTGCCGGTTGAACAGTGCTGACCTTTGCCACTGGAATGCACAAGCCACCACTTAGGGACTGAGAGGACAGATGGCATCACCACAACAGTGTGCTACAAGTGCATCATTTCACACAGTCAACATAGTCATCACAAGATATAAACTTCAGTCCCTAAAATGAGTGGCAACATGGTATGCTGTGTGTACAGAAGTAACAATAACAGCAGTGTAGTGATGTCATTGGCTTTCCCTTCTAGTAAAAGGAGATCCACACACAGAGGAAAAGACATTCTGGGAGCCTGGGTCTCCAGTGATCACAGTGACTTGAGATGATTTGGAAAAAGACAGGAGAAATTATCTGCTCATTGGAAAGTTTACCGTGTTTTTGTGACTATTCAAGTTAACTCTAGTCTAGCCAGTTCTAGCATTTCAGTCTACTTATTCTCTGTCTCTGACTCTCTCTCTTTCTCTCTCTCTTCAAGGCAGGTTTTTTCTGTGTAGCCCTGGCTGTCCTGGAACTCACTCTGTAGACCAGGCTGGCCTTGAACTCAGAAATCCGCCTGCCTATGCCTCCCTAGTGCTGGGATTAAAAGCGTGCGCCACCACTGCTCTGACAGTCTACTCATTTTCAAAAGTTCCACTTTGTGTGTTTGTGTGTGTGTGTGTGTGTATGTGTGTGTGATTAAACTGCCTGTTAAACATCTGCTATACAAATGTCTCTTACAAGTTAATGTCTTTCTCTCTCTTTTTTAAAAGATTTATTTATTTTATTTATATGAGTACACTGTAGCTGTCTTCTGACAGACCAGAAGAAGGTATTAGATCCCATTGCAGATGGTTGTGAACTATCATGTGGTTGCTAGGAATTGAATGGGAATTGAACTCAGGACCCAGAGCAGTCAGTGCTTTTAACCACTGAGCAATCTCTCCAGCCCTTCGGCCCCTTAATGTCTCTCTTTAAGACTCAAAATCACTTTTTTTTTTTATGACAAATGTACTTAGCAAAATCAATAACTAGATCACTGAATTGTGGAAATTTCAGATTTGTTCCCAAATTAACTTTATCTATTAATAATTAGATGAAGAATTTGCCAATTTAGTTTTTAGAGACAGAAAAAAGGAGTCAGGCAATTGTGGCACACACCTTTAGTCCCAACACTTGGAAGGCAAAAGCAGGTGAATCTCATGAGTTCAAGGTCAGCCTGGTCTACAGAGCAAGTTCTAGGACAGTCAGGACTACACAGAAAAACCCTGTCTCAGGAAGAAGAAAAGCCATTACTGCATTCATGGCTTAATTTTTTTTTCAGATTTAAACCCAGAAGTGGGGAAAGCAACCAAGATTAACAAAATTAGATGAATTTAAAAGAATTTATAGCAATGAGTTATGTCAACAAAGATGCAAAGAGTCAAATCCCAATAAAAGAAAATTTAAATGATCAGAATGATAGCTCAGTAGCAGGTGTGAGGCTCTGCGTTCAATTTCCAGTACAGACAATAAACTGTCTTAATTAAAACATGTTTCTTGCCGGGCGTGGTGGCCCACGCCTTTATTCTCAGCACTCAGGAGGCAGAGGTAGGCGGATTTCTGAGTTCGAGGTCAGCCTGGTCTACAAAGTGAGTTCCAGGACAGCCAGAGCTATACAGAGAAACCCTGTCTCGAAAAAAAACAAAACAAAACAAAAAACAAAAACATGCTTCTTTGGTAAATTGTCTGAATTGTGGAGACTTACATTATTCAAAGCAAACTTCATACTGATACATTTTTTCTCTAAGAAAATGAAATTATCTTGAAAAGGTTTATATTTATTCTATGTGTATGGGTATTCTGACTGGATGAATGAATGGATGTGCACAATGTATAAAATGCCCGAACAGTCCAGAAGAGGACAAAGGGTCCCGGGAACAGGAGATACAGTGGTGTTGCCATGTGGGTGCTAGAGACTGAACGGGCTCTCTGTAAGAGCAACTTGTAGTACTCTTAGCCTCCTGAAATGAAATTATCTACTTATCAAGATCTTTAGACCTAGATGTGGTGGCACACAATTTTAATCCCAGCACTCAGGAGGCAGAAGCAGGTAGATCTCTGTGAGTTCAAAGCCAACTTGGTCTGCATAGTGTTTCAAGACAGCCAGGGATATGTAGAGAAACCGTAATTCAAGAAACCTAAAATAAATAGTAAATGAAAATAATAAGTGGGACATGCCTTTAATCCCAGTACTTGGGAGGCAGAAGCAGGCAGATTTCTGAGTTCAAGGCCAGCCTGGTCTACAAAGTGAGTTCCAGGACAGCCGAGGCTATACAGAGAAACTCTGTCTTTAAAAGAAAAGAATAAGTATAATCTTTAAAATACTGTTCCCAGTAACATTTCCTTTCTTTTTTCCCCTTTCTTTTTTTTTTTTTTTTAAGATTTATNTATTTATTATATGTAAGCACACTGTAGCTGTCTTCAGACACTCCAGAAGAGGGCGTCAGATCTTGTTACGGATGGTTATGAGCCACCATGTGGTTGCTGGGATTTGAACTCCAGACCTTTGGAAGAGCAGTCGGGTGCTCTTACCCACTGAGCCATCTCACCAGCCCCTTTTTTCCCCTTTCTTTCCAAGAAAATGTCAACTTGAAATCACTAGTGTTTTGATAAGTAAATTTAGTTATCTTTCCAAAGTAAGTATGGGACTATCAGAGATAGAGAAAGAATGAACCACTCTGAGGTGTGACTTTGTACTCTACCACTTGCTGTTACTGTAGGCTGCCCAGGCTGTGGGTTACAGATCAATTCTTCAACTGGACAGAAGAAAATTAAATGAGCAACAAAAGCAAGAATGTTTCCCTCCCTAAATCCTCAAATAAACTCTGGAGGAAAAAAACCCCAAAATCTTCCCACTAATAGAATTATACTTGGACAACAAAAAGGCAATTAATTTTGATCCTTCCATATTAAGTGTGGTTTTGCTATTGAGACATAATAAAATCCTGATATTACAATTTTTATTTCTCCACAATTTTCACTGTCCTCAGTACTATCAGATGTTCACTGAGCCTTCTGTTAAAATTCATGGATTTTCTTTATACCACCCTGCTGAAGGTGATTTCCTGATCTCCCAGTATGCTGAGGAAAAGAAAGAAGGTCAGCCTCTGAGAACTCAGTGGGCAGGTGAGTGTTGGTTGGGGAAACTCAGTGGCGAAGTCCTTGCTTAGCTGCACAAAGCCCTGGGTTTGAGTGGAGAAGAGGAAGAGAAGCTACAGGAGGCCCCTGCATTATAGCCACTTTGACGTAAGTGGAGGTGAAGGTAGGAGGTTGGTCGACTATATGGGCCTAGGGTTTCTGGGGAATCCACAAACTCTCTCTCTCCTCCTGCCCTGTCCCCTCTCTTTGGATACTCTACAGACTGTGCTTCCAGTCTATGTCATCAGCCCCATTGTCTGTCTGAGGCTGGGAGGAAAGTCTTACAGAAGACAAGTGACTTGTAAGGATTGTTCTGGCAGCAGGAGAGCTACTTATTTCTATTATGTTTTTCTTCTGCTTGCAATTTTCTGCTCTAATCCCCAGGGAAGTTACAAGATGATTCCATTATCTGAAAACTATAGTTCACACACACACACACACACACACACACACACACACACACACATCTTCCTCCATTTGTAGACCTTTTGTATGATTGTCTTGCAGGAAATATATGAAAGTGTGTCTATACATATATAAATATACATATATATTATCTATACATACTTATTTTGAATTTCTATTAGTTTATACAAATATAAATGAAATATAAAATTGTTTTGTAACCATATGTTAAGAAGGTGGTAAAGAATGTGACTTACATAATGTACATTCTGACAGTATTACAAATCCTTAGAGAACATGTGAGCTGTCCCTGCTCACAGTAAGCAGAGTGAATAGAGAACACTACTCACTGAGTGCAGATCTGCTCTTAAAAAGTAGAATTACCTCTTGCTTCAAAGAGCCATATAGATAGGATGAGCCAGCTGCAGATTCTTGGACAGTTAACACTCTGATTTGGTTTGATGTTATATTTACCAAGACCTGGAGAGCCAGAACTTGTTTTCCAGAAAAGTTGCAATATATTCTTGGGTTTGCCTGCTATTTTGTAATAATCAGAGTGAAACAGTTATAGCTAAAGTCTTGTGCAACTGAGTTTCTGCTTAATCAGATTCTCAAGAGTCCAACAGGTACTACCCTTGGATGTGAAAAAGCATCACTTTCCAGAATGACAGCCCAGGGGGACATACTCTTAAAGAGACAAGCTTCCTGACCTAGGAAGAGACAGCATTCATGGTCAGATACAGCACCTCCTTATGGAAGTTCGCCTGAGCATGGAGAAGATGGAACAAATTCAGGAAACCTCTGTCATCGTCATCGTGATCTCCTGTGATACATACACAAGGACAGACAGCAGGGAAAGGAGAAAGTTAAACATTTTAGCATGCAATTCAGGAACATATGTTCTAAGTGTCCCTAATAATATTTAAACAAAAATTTTTGTTGGTAATTTTTTTTACTAAGCCAGACATTAACCACTAAAGCCATGAAATTAGACTAGAGAGAAAACATGGAAAAGGACCCTGGTCTACACTTCAGTACCTCTCAACTTTATGTCCTTGGGTAAGTCAAGTTATATGTGTGCTTCCTTTTTCTCAGCTATGAGACAGGGATAGTGAAGAGCGCATGATTAGGAGACTCACAATGCTCTTTTGAAGAAGATCCTGGCTCTGTTCTCAGCACCCCCATGGTGGCTCACAACCATCTATAATACCCTCTTCTGACCTCTGTGTGTCAGGTATGCACATGGTGCACAAACAAAATAAAATAAAATAAAAATGACAATAATTTTTTAAAATGTTTAAAAAATGGTCATGCACACCCTTAATTAGAGCTCTGGGGAGATAGAGGCAGGTGGATCTCCATGAATTCCAAAAAAGGCTTAAAATAACAAACAACCCCCCCCCCAAATAGTGTAAATTGTGTTAGCCACCAAACTAAATTAATATCTATTAATTAGGCCTATAGTGGTGGTGCATGCCTTTAGTCTCAGCATTTGGAAAGCAGTGGCAGTCAGTAGAGATCCATGAGTTAAGGCTATTCTGGTCTCTACATAGAGTTCCAGGGCAACGAGGACTACGTGGAAAGAGACCCTATCTCAAAAGAACCAGGATCAACCTCCCCCATAGGATCTCACTCCTGTGCACTGTCTACATGCTAACTTACCCGACGTAACGGGCTGCAGCATTTCCATCGTGACACAGGCAAAAGCATTTGCTATGCTCTGCAGGAAGCTCTTTCTCTCTGCCGCAGTGCTGAAGACTTTGCAGACTTTCTGCATCATTCTAACTGTCCAGTCCATGCAGTACAACTCTTTCTCACACACCTGATTCACAGGCACAAAGCACTATCAGTCTCCATGTGAATAAAGCAGTAGAGCTTCACAGTGGCAATGATAATGACAGTTTATGATGCAGCATAGTTTATCACATAGGGCAGGCTTGTGATATAGCATAGCTTATTACATAGGGCAGGCTTGTGAGATAGCATAGCTTATTACATAGGGCAGACTTGTGATATAGCATAGTTTATTACATAGGGCAGGCTTGTGAGATAGCATAGCTTATTACATAGGGCAGGCTTGTGAGATAGCATAGCTTATTACATAGGGCAGGCTTGTAATATAGCATAGCTTATTACATAGGGCAGGATTGTGATATAGCATAGCTTATTGCTTAGAGCACCCCACTGAGTCATAAATGGGAAATACTCAGTAAGTGAATAACATGGAGTGTGATGGCACATGCCTATAATCCCAGCACTCAGAAAATTCAAGGCCACCTTAGCTACATATTGAATTTGGGGCCAGCCCAGGTTGAATGAAACCCTGTCTCAAAAATCAAAGGCAAACAAATAAAGTATATACTTTAATACTTACTTTTTCTATAACATTTTAGTATATTTCAGTTCTTGGTAGTGTGCCTCCCCCTACCCCCCCCACCATGTATGTGTGTGTGTGGTGTGTGTGTGTGTGTGTGTGTGTGTGTGTGTGTGAGAGAGAGAGAGAGAGAGAGAGAGAGACAGACAGACAGACAGACAGACAGAGCTGGGGCTTTGGATAAAGTGGAATGCTAAATAACTCGCTAGAGAAAAAGTTTTTACTTACCAATGCCAAAAAGACTACAAGTCTTGCCAGTTCAACGGTTCGTCCATTTACAGCTTTACTGGCCATGAAAGTGAAGCAGATGTTGTTCCCGCTCAGGATTAGGAGGCGTGCATTATTCTCCAGAAGCCACTCCCGGGGAACCACTTTTATTAGAGGAAGAACAGTTATTTAATGAGAAATTATATAATTGCTGTAGTAAACATCTTTTTTTTTTTTTATGTAAGTACACTGTAGCTGTCTTCAGATACTCCAGAAGAGGGCGTCAGATCTTGTTACGGATGGTTATGAGCCACCATGTGGTTGCTAGGATTTGAAGAACAGTCGGGTGCTCTTACCCACTGAGCCATCTCACCAACCCCTGTAGTAAACATCTTTAAACACATTCAATATTATATTGGTTTATTGGAAATGTAATTAGTGAAAAGAGACTCAGAAATAATGTTTTAGGGTTTTCCTTTTTTTTTTGAACAGGGTTTCTTTGTGTAGCCCTGGCTGTTCTGGAACTCACTCTGTAGACCAGTCTGGCCTTGGAGATCTGCCTGCCTCATTGAGCTATGAAGTGATCTAATAATACATACATATCTATAAAACTGGGCATTGACTCCCTCCTAGGGAACTGGAGGCAGCTGATGGGTGCTGTGGGGAGGGAGCCATTGTTTCCAGTTGTGTACCTGCTGTGAGTCCGCTAGGCTCCAAGGAACAGTTCCATACCCATGCTCATGTGGACAGCCCTGGCTAAACTTAGAGGGTCCCAAAACAAAAAGACACAATGCAGAGAAAGTCTTATGGGGGGAGGGGGCAGTTTAAGGGAGTGGGAGGGAGCTATGAGAGGAATAATCAGAATGCATTATATAAACACATGAATTGTCAAAGAACAAATTTAATTTAAAACTAAGGAAATGGGGCTGGTGAGATATCTCAGTGGTTAAGAGCGCCAACTGTTCTTCCAAAGGTCCTGAGTTCAAATCCCAGCAACCACATGGTGGCTCACAACCATCCATAACGAAATCTGATGCCCTCTTCTGGAGTGTCTGAAGACAGCTACAGTGTACTTAAATATAGTAAATAAATAAATAAATGTTTAAAAAGAAAAACCTAAGGAAAGTAAGATAAACACATTCTTACACCACAGAATTTACATACTCCAAATGCACACACACCACAAACAAACAAACAAAAATCATAATACAAAACTAGAAATGTGAGCTGGGCGTGGTAGTACATGCCTTTAACCCCAGCACTCGGGAGGCAGAGACAGGCAGATTTCTGAGTCCGAGTCCAGCCTGGTCTACAGAGTGAGTTCCAGGACAGCCAGGGCTACACAGAGAAACCCTGTCTTAAAAACCAAAAAAAAAAAAAAAAAAAAAAAAAAAACTAGAAATGTTTTGGAGCAGTAAATAACAAAACAAATTTAAAACTACAAGTTGAGCAACTAGTGACTTTTAATAATCATTTAATTTTATGTGCATTGGTATTTTTGTCTATATTCTTGTCTGTGTGAGGGTGTCAGATCTCAGACAGTTGTGAGCTGCCATGTGGGTGCTAGGAATTAAACCCCAGACCTCTGGAAGAGCAGCCAGTGCTCTTAACCACCGAGCTATCTCTCTAGTCCCACAATTCGTAATTTCTAAAATGTTCTTTGTTACCTAGAGAATTGTCTGTATACCTTTATGTTTGTATTCTAATAATAAATTTCTATTATTCCATATTAGCAAGTATATATTTTACCTGATAGTTCATCTACAAGACTGATGACATCATCTGCTGTCCAGCCTTTGGCACCTGTGTCATATAGTAACTTAATGGCATTAGCCAAACCTTTCAGACTGGATTCATCTGTAGGTCCTTCTATCATTTCCTGCCAAATCACCTGCCCTGGAATGAAACAAAGTGTAGAATATGATCAAAGAGATTGTTTTGAGATAAAGACTTCAGGAATTGTTTAGAATGAAAAGGATTATACAATCCTATGCATGGGAACAGCACTGAGACTGGCTGACACATGAAAGGGTCTATGCGTAGCAAATAAATCTTGTTGGTTACAGAGTCCTTAGAACTTATCATGCCGCCCTTTCAAAGGACAAGGATGAAAATTTATATTACAGCTTGGTTATATAGTCCAAACTAACTTATAAAGAAAAACAGATGCCTTACCTGTTCAAACAAAAGGCAAAGAATCACCTTTAGTTCATCTGTGCATACTGCACATTCCATGCATGTGTTAATGCATAAATGTACAATATCTTTGAAAATTTATATGTTCACAAAGAAAAAAAAAACAAACACCAGTAAAGTTAAAGCAGCAAGATTCACCCTCAAGGATGCTGAAAAGGATGCCGAGACACTGAGACATATTTATTCCAGCATCGTGCTGCTCCAACCGCAGACTGCCTCAGTTACTGTTTCATCAAAACTTGCTTCTAGGACAGCTTCAAAGCAGCTGACCCCAGTCTACCCAGCCTCTCAGGCTGTTCCAGTCAGCTCTTCCGCTGCACTTTTATATCACACAGACACAGACACAGACTGGACAACAAATGTTACAGCTAGATTTTTTTTTTGTTTTTTTTTCAAGACAGTGTTTCTCTGTGTAGCCCTGGCTGTCCTGGAACTCACTCTGTAGACCAGGCTGGCCTCAAACTCAGAAATTCGCCTGCCTCTGTGTTCCAAGTGCTGGGATTAAAGGTGTGGGCCACCACACCTGGCTCTGCTAGATTTCTTAAGACTGACCAATATCCCAATTTTTAGGGCCTCCCAAAGAGAGGTCATCCCCAGACAGTAGGAAGCAATTTTAAGAAGATGATCCTCTCTGGGATCAGAAGTCCCACCTCTAGAGCTAGAGCTAGAGTGGGTGTAGAAAAGCCAGAGTTACTTCTATATATATTAACATATCTTTTTAATTAACTTTGTTGGTACTAAGGATTATAGAGATTTTGTTTATATTATTACATATGAATGAATGTTTCCCTGAATATATGTCTGTGTATCATATGCATGCCTGGTGTCACAGAATTCAGAAGAGGGCATTGGATCCCCTGGGATGGGAGTTACAGGTGATTGTGGGCCACCATGTGGGCGCTAGGAAACAAACCTGGGTCTTCTGGAAGAGCAGTCAGTGCTCTTGACCACTAAGCCATCTCTCCAGTCCTCTGTATTAAAATATCTTTATTAAGTCACAACTGGGCTTCATACAAAAGAATAGTGCTTTTATCTACTTATTATTGTACCCTTTTTATGTGTGAGTGTGTGTGCATACGGAAGCCAGGGGTCGTTCCGTAGGAATCAGCTTTAAGTTTTGAGATAGAGTGTGTCACTGAGACAGACCTGTGGCTCACTGATCAGGTGAAGATGGCTGGGAGCCTCAGGGAGAAGTCATTCATTGCTGCATCCTCAGTGCTGGGATGACAAGGACAGCCCACTACATGCAACTTATGACCTGGGCTGGGATCAAAGTCAGATCTTCATGTTTATACAGTAAGCATATTACCTACTGAACTATCTTCCAGCTTCAATCAGCACTTTTGTTCAAAAATGACATTACCCTGTGATACAGATTGTAACATCAATTGCTACAATTTTACTAAAGTCAAGTAAAATCCACTAGCATCCTTCTAGAAAGGATGCATGGTTCTGTTACCATCTTTCAAACATTTATATTGCACTAGAGCAGCCCAGTTATATTCTTTTTTTTTTGTTTTGTTTTGTTTTTTGTTTTGTTTTGTTTTTCGAGACAGGGTTTCTCTGTGTAGCCCTGGCTGTCCCAGAACTCACTCTGTAGACCAGGCTGGCCTCGAACTCAGAAATCTGCCTGCCTCTGCCTCCCGAATGCTGGGATTAAAGGCATGCACCACCATGCCCGGCCTCAGTTATCTTCTATCTGTTCATCTATCACCAATCTTCTCTGTGGCATATACACAAGATTTTAATTTCAAAATAAAATTCCTGGCTGCTAGCCAATGTGCATCAAAATTGATTATCTATTGATAAAGGTGGAATAAAGAAATGTCAGATAATTTTTAACACTAATCTAAGCACAACCTATATAATAAAAAAATCCAATTCTGAATCTGAAAATCTAAAACTAAGTCAATCACCGACGCAGGCTGCTGCTGTTTTCTTCCTTAGCATCATCTGTCCTCCATAGCAGCAAGCATGGGTTGGAATCACATTAATGTTTGAAATGGAAAAGCAGTACTCAGGTAAATACGAGATGACAGGAACATATCTGGTTCTGTACTAGAGCAGAACAGTGTCTGTCTTGAAGCTTTGGGTATGCATCAGTTAATGTAGTCTGTCTTTGAAATTATGAAGCACACTTTAAGCACTAGCAGTGATGAAGCTGAGTAAAGACAGAAGGCCTTCCTAGGACTGCTATAAGCTCAGTGGATAATGGTGTAATGGTGCTTGTTGTCAAGCCTGCTGACCTGAGATCCATCCCCAGAACTCTACAGTACAAAGGGAGAAGTGATTCCTGCATATTGCCCTATGACCTCCTCAAACACACCATGTTACACACACACACTATCAATCAATTAATCAATCAACCAATCAATCAATGTACGTTTATTTGTCTGTTTGGTTCTGTATTTATTTTTGAGGCAGAGTCTTACTGGTATCTCTGACTGGTCTGGAACTCAATATATGTCAGAATACAGTAGTTCAAGAATGGAGTCCTGTTGAGAATTCTGAGTACTTGTAAAAAAAACTCCAAAAAAACAAAACATGATGAGAGTCTTGTGACCTCAGTTTCTTCAAAAACATGAAATTGTTCCTGGAATGTGTTTTCATGCTCCTCCCAGGTGAATCAGTTAAGAGTAAAACTTCAGATTACACATTACACTGCCTATTGTTATTGTTCACTTGCCTGTATATAAAACCTGTATATAAAAACCCTGTATATAAAACTGTATATAAAAACCCCCAGAGTTATAAATTGTCTGATGCTCTGAATAAAGTTGGCTATTGTGTTAGGCTACTGTATGGATCTGCCTAGATTTTAGGCTCCATTTTTCTAGGTTCCACTGCCTCTAGAGCAGTAAACAGATATGTAGATCAGCCTGGCCTTGAACCCACAAAGCTCTACTATCTCTACCTCCTGAGTGTTGAGATTAAAAGGGTGTACCAACCAGTGAAGATGGGTTGGGTTTTTTGTTTGTTTGTTTGTGGTGGTGATGGGATTGTTTATTTGTTTTTGTTTTTTCAAGACAGGGTTTCACTGTGTAGCCCTGGCTGTCCTGGAACTCACTCTGTAGACCAGGCAGGCCTCAAACTTTAGAAGATACACCTGTCTCTGCCTCCCAAGTGCTGGGACTAAAGGTATGTGACATCATGCTTGCTACCAGTAAAGTTTTTAAAAAGCCTCTCTAAAGAAAAATTAACCAGGTGTATAACGCACATTCCCCCCACCCTCAAAAAATGGTGCTTACCATCATGAGGAGATGTTGGTCCAAAGATAATATATAGCAATCTTGCCTGATTCACCATTGGCCATGGCTTTAAAATTCGAGTTAACCAAAATGCAGAATCACTTCGATGTGTCCAGTGATCAAGTAGGACATTCCGACAGAATAGTCTAACCCTTAACTCTAGTTTTCGAGCACTTCCTATGAGGAAAAAAGAGTTATAGGCCTTTTTGTTGTTGTTGTTTTTGTTTTTTGTTTTTGTTTTTCGAGACAGGTATAGCCATGGCTGTCCTGGAACTCACTCTGTAGACCAGGCTGGCCTCGAAATCCGCCTGCCTCTGCCTCCCGAGTGCTGGGATTAAAGGCGTGCGCCACCACGCCCAGCTTATAGACCTTTTTTTTTTTAATTTTATTTTTTTTTCTTATAGACCATTTTTTAAAGAAAGGTAAATTGCATACTAGATATTGATCAGAGCCAAGCATTAACTCCTGTGGTTAAAAGAGAGATTATAAGATGAGTGCATAAACAGGGATTCACCAAGAAGTAAAAGGTGCCCCTAACTTTTTAGTTTATCTTCTTGTGTTTACTTTATTTATCTTCAATAATCTGAAAAATGGGTAAATCAAAATTCATGCTGTAATTTTACCAGAATCTTACATAGTTTTAGATTTATTTATTTTGGTCTTTTATATCCCAGACTGGCTTTGAATTCCTTATGTGGTCAATGCTGACCTTAAACTTCAGATCCTCCTGCTTCCACTTCCTAAATACTGAGGTTACAGGTCTGTCACTGCACCCAATTTATGTGGTGGCAGGTACTCTTGCCAGCTGAACTGCATCTTCAGCCAGATTTTAGTTTTAAAAGGAAATAAATGTAAAGAATGACCAGACATACATCATCACTATAGCTGTACTAAAATTGGTACTCTGCTTTCTTCCATAAAAATTTTAAGAAGTTATATGATTTATTTATATTTTGACTTAATAATTTTTCAATTGTATTTGTTTTTATTTATGTGTATGGGTGTTTTGACTGCATATATATACGTGTATATCACATGTATGGTTAAAAAATTATTACATTTAAAATTCTGTGTGTGTGTGTGTGTGTGTGTGTGTGTGTGTTCTCCAGTTCTCTTCTCTCTCTCATGCAGATTCTGGGGAAGTTAGGTTCAACTACCTTTACCTGCCAAGTCCCACAATTTTTGTTTTTTGAAACTGGATCTTATATAGCCTAGATTTTATTTTAATATACATAGTAAAAAAAAACCATGAGACTCCAAATAAGCAAGTACATAACTAAATCTGCTCTTTTATCTATACCCTTTTTTTATACTGGAATGTTTGAATTTGGCAGAAAAGAAAAAATATAGTAACAAATACAGTATACAAATCAAGTAGCTTAGTCTAAGCTTTACAGCTTTCTGTTTGCTTTGGGAGTTATAAAATAAATAAGCATTACAAATATTGAGTTTCTTGTTTATAAATTCCAGTCACTTTCCTCAGAAGAATTATCTTGGATTTAGGGCTCGCCCCGTCCCTCCTGTGTTAGTCAAGGTTCTCCAGAGAAGCGACCAATAAGAAGTGGAGCACACCCATATGGCATGGCAGTTCATGTGGCACTGGAGATAGAGCCCACTACTAGCTGAGGTACAGCCCAGCCCCTCCACAATTTGCCTTAAATATACTCTTGAACTCTACCTCTTCTTAACATTTCATCTCTACACAATATTATCTCTGAACTGAAGGTCTTTACCTGGTTTGATGCAAACAACTGTCTGCATCTTTCGGGAGAGATTAGTCAGCTCACATAAGAAGTTGTACACACGATGGCATTCAAGTTCATCCCAACCTGCTGTTAAGGTCTGAAGAAAATAGAAGAAATGGTGTACAAATTCAGACACAAATTGGAAGGGTAAGCCACTACTTCTTAATATAAATAAGCTATTTTTAGCGTATGACCTAGGTGATATGCAATATTTACCCTCTCTGGAGCAATTCAAATTCACAAGAAATTTACATAATTACAACCTAAAACTTCTTCAAAATCTTTCTTTTTGGTTGAGAAGGAAGTATCTTTTAAGAGATTTTTTTTCTTTTTTTAGATTTATTTATTTATTATATGTGAACACACTGTAACTGTCTTCAGACACACCAGAAGAGGGCATCAGATCCCATTATGGATGGTTGTGAGCCACCATGTAGTTGCTGGGATTTGAACTCATGACCTTCGGAAGAGCAGTCAGCACTCTTAACCGCTGAGCCATCTCTTCAGCCCCTCTTTTTTTTTTTTTTTTTTTAAAGACAGGGTTTTTCTATGTAGCCCTGGCTGTCCTGGTACTTACTCTAGACCAGGCTGGCCTCGAACTCAAACATCCAATTTCCTCTGCCTCCCAAGTGCTGGGATTAAAGGTATGTACCACCACCATCCAACAAATTTTAAATTTTTTTTATAAATGCTTTTATTCCTATTTATGTTTATGTGTCTCTGTGAGGTTATGCTACACGAGTGTAGATATTTGTGAAAGCCAGAAGAGTTGACGCTACAGGCAATTTTGAGCTGCCCTGATGTGGTGCTGGGAACCAAACTTTGGTGTTCTACCAGAGCATCAAGTACTCTTTTTGTTGTTGTTTTGTTTTTTTTGTTTTGGTTTGGTTTTTGGTTTTTTCGAGACAGGGTTTCTCTGTGTAGCTCTGGCTGTCCTGGAACTCACTGTGTAGACCAGTCTGGCCTCGAACTTAGAAATCCACCTGCCTCTGCCTCCCGAGTGCTGGGATTACAGGCATGCGCCACCACCATCCGGCACCAATAACTGTATTTTTTTTTTTTTTTTTAGATTTATTGTTTTTTGAATCTGAGTACACTGTCTTTCAAACACACCAGAAGAGGGCATCAGATCCCATTACAGATGTTATGAGCCATCATGTGGTTGCTGGGAATTAAACTCAGGACCTCTGAAAGATCAGTCAGTGCTCTTAAACTCTGAGCCATCTCTCCAGCCTTATGATAACTGTATTTGATTATGACTTGTTGTTTTTAAGAAATGAGACAAGGTCTCACTATGTAACCTTGGTTGGCCTTCAGAAGTCGATAGGTAGACCAGTGTGGCCTCTAACTCAAAGAGACTGACCTCTGCCTCTGCCTCCAGAGCACTAGGATTAAAGGTGTGTGCCACCATTCTTGGCCCCATACATAAATCCTTAAAATATTTAACTGGGTTTTAGTGGTTTAAAAAAATAATCTTCTGAGATAGTGAGACTGCTCAGCAGGTAAAGGGGTAAAACCTAAGCCACGGGCAAAAGGAACTTTCCTTTCTTTGGCTTCCTAAGTTGTCCCTCTGATATTTATACATTCATACATTCAAATAATACATGAATGTGAACCATGTGTGTGCATGGTACCCACAGAGGTCAGAAGAGAGCTGAAAGGACTCCTACACTGTAGTTGGGATGGTTGTGAGCCAGCATAGGCATGCTGGGAATTGAACCTGGGTCCTCTGGAAGAGCAGCCAGTCCCTCTAACTGCTGAGACATCTCTCCAGACTCACACATTAAAAAAAAAAAATCAGGTGGGTGATGGTTGTGCCCAGCACTTGGGAGTCAGAGAGGTGGGTGATCTCTGAGTATGAGGCCTACCTGATCTAAAGAGCAAGTTCCAGGATAACCTGGACTACACAGAGAAACCCTATCTAGAAAAGCCAAAACAATCAATCAATCAATCGTTAATCCCAGTACCCTACAATTTAACATTATTCCTTCTAGAATGAGGAAAATTGCTAAGCAGTGATTATTTCTGGTGAAAGGAAATTGGTAGACAGGAGACAGGCCTAGGAGGGAGGCTTTTTACTTTATACGTTTTGTTCCTTTTGAATTATACATGAATCCATATTTTAATACTTAATCCAAAAATAGAAAGTACAAAACAAATAAGAAAAAGTAAAAGTCTATCATGGAAGAGTGTTAGTAGGAAGTCCTAGAATTTGGGTGTGTGGGAGCAGGTTGCTGACAGCCTGGATACAGCATATGACTCTCAGGTGGAGTCCTGAGGTGTGTGCTAAGCGCCTAAGGTAGCGATAGATTTTAATTAGGTAATTCATGTAGACAGTTTAGGAGAGTGTCTGCCACATAGTACAAGACTTAACAGATGACACATTTCATTTTTATTTGTTTATCATTTTACCTGTAAGATATTAGTGAAGATTTTGATATAATAAATTGATTTCTAAAGTCACGTTTCAAAAAACTAGTCCACAAATTTAAATTCAAAATGTTCATAAAACAGTTAAATGTAGTGGTGAATGCCTTTAATCTCATCACTTAGGACACAGGAGCAGCAAATCTCTGAGTTCAAGGTCATCTCGGTTTACCAAATGAGTTCCAAGACAACCAGAGCTACATAGTGACTCAAAAAGCAAATAAAAAAGACAAAACAAACAAACAAAAAAAATTATAAACACATGTACATATATACCACCTTTAGTCTCTTACACTGGCTATGGGTTTGGGTTGCAGCTTAGTGGTAGAGTTCTTACCTAGTATTCCTAAGGACCTAGGTTCAATTCCCCAGGTCACAAAAAGCAAACAAAAAAAGTTTTAGTACACTTGTGTAGAGTAAATAAATGCTAGGCATTTCTCAGCAGTTACAAAACCAAACAGACCCTTAACAAAGTGTAACACTGTTACTTTGCTTTAAGACTATTATACCTTCTATAACTCACACAGGAATTCCAATGCTCTATTTGTTAACAGTTCAAAGTCATTCCTTTCATTCTTTCATTAAACAATGTACCTGTAAAAACATGCCGTAACATGATAATCCTAAACACTGCAAAGGAGCTGTGCAGCCACTGAATTTAAAGCAGGATACCTGTAAAGAGAGCAACTGTTAGAAGACATATACAACAAATAACTTGACACTCAGGTTTACTGTAGAAATCACACACAGCTGCCCCTTGACACGGGGCTTCAGAGATTCACCTATACCTCCCTCTGCTGAGATTAATGGCATGCACTACCACGCCTGGCTACTGGAGACATCTTGAAACAAGAGTGTAACTCTCATTAAAGAAAAAAACTCTGGGCTAGAGGGATGGCTCTGCAGTTAAAAGCACTGGCTGCTCTTTCAGAGGTCCTGAGTTCAGTTCCCAGCACCCAATTGATTGATGGCTCACAACCATCTATGACTATAGTCCCATGGGATCCGATGATCAAATGTGGTACAGATAGATAAAACATCCACATACATAACATAAATCTTTTATAGCCAGGCATGGTGGTACTTGCCTTTAATCCCCAAAATTGGGAGGCAGAAGCAGTCAGATCTTTGTGTGTTCAGCTTTATCTACAGAGCAAGTACCAGGACAGCCAGAGCTATTTTACAGAAAAAAAAAACTTCCGGAGGCAGAGGCAGGTGGATTTCTAAGTTCAAGGCCAGCATGGTCTACAAAATGAGTTCCAGGACAGCCAGGGCTATACAGAGAAACCCTGTCTCGAAAAACAAAAACAAACAAACAAACAAACAAACAAAAAACCTGTCTCAAAAAACCCCTCCAAACAAAACAAAACAAAAGGTGGTAACACACACCACATTTAACTCCAGTTCTTGGGAGGCAGAGGCAAGCAGAATGCCCAGCATCTATGTAAAAACAGCTGAGTATGGGATAATTTTGGAGAGAGACAGGTGGATGGATCTCCAGGGCTCTCAGTTCAGCTAGACTACCTGAAACAGGAAGCTGGAGCTCCAGGTTCAACAAGAGATGTTTCCAAAACATAAGGCAGAGCCAAGTGTAATTACACACACCTTTAATCTTATCAGTCAAGATGCTAGCCTAGTCTACATAGTGAGTTCCAGGCTACCCAAGGCTACATACTAAAACCCTATCTCAAAAACAAACAAACAAACAAACACTAACACTAAGACCTCCTCTCCTAAAACAATACAAAATATAAAGTAAAGGGGTTGGAGAGGTGGCTCAGCCAATTAGAGCACTGGCTAAGTTTACAGAGAACCTGTGCTCAGTTCCCAGAACCCCCATGGTGATTCACAAACATCCACAGGCTCCAGTTCCAGGGGAGCTATGACCTCTTCTGACTTTATTTGACTTTGACTTTAGCACTCTCCAGACATGTACATTACACACACACACACACACACACACACACACACACACACACACACACACACATATATAAATGTATAGGGCTGGAGAGATGGCTCAGTGGTTAAGAGCACTGACTGATCTTCCAGAGGTCATGAGTTCAATTCCTAGCAACCACATGGTGGCTCACAACCATCTGTAATGGGATCTGATGCCCTCTTCTGGTGTGTCTGAAGACAGCTACAGTGTACTGATATAAATAAAATAAATCTTAAAAAAATAAATGTATATACATATGTACATATACATACACATATACATACATATATTATACACACACATATACATATACACTCAGGCAATATATTCATGTTCATAAAAATAAATCTCATTAAAAGAAATAATGTGGAGAGGCAGGCCTGCTGGTATACACCATTAATCCCAGAACTTAAGAGGCAGACCCAGCTGGATATCTGTGAGAGGCCAGTCCTTTTTCTTTTTCTTTTTTCTTTTCTTTTATGTATGTGGTTGCTGGGAATTGAACTCAAGACCTTTGGAATAGCAAGTCAGTGCTCTTAACTGCTGAACCACTTCTCCAGCCCCAAGGCAAACAACAACAACAAAAATGTAAACAAGTTTTCAGACATTAACTTAGGGTCCTGACATGAACATATAGGTAAAGACATGCATATGTACATGCACACACACACACACACACACACACACACACACACACTTTTATACCTGAAGATATAACTCAGTTATTGTCATATGGCATACAAGAGGCTTGAGGTTCCATTTCCAGAATAGTAAAAAACAAAAATACCAATTCTCTACTGTTTTGTACATTTACATAAAAGATTTTAACATTTAGAAATTATTTCATTTTAATAAAATACCTAAAGCATTAGGTTTGTTGTTGTAGTTGTAATGGTATTTGATTGTTTTTACTTATTTTTTTTTTTGAATTTTATTAGATTTTAAAAGAAAAGCACCAAGCCAGGCAGCACACCTTTAACGCCTTTAGTTCCAGGACAGCCAGAGCTACACAGAGAAACCCTGTCTCGAAAAAACCAAAAAAAAAAAAAAAAAAAAAAAAAGGGAGGGGGAAAATGAAAAGAAAAGCACCCAGGGGAGGCAAGCTATAATCTTAGCAGCCGAGGAGCATGGAGGGGAGAGAAAAGGCATTTAAACTGGCATGGTGGTCCGCTACATGCAGACAAGCAACTAAATGGAGGAGGGAGGCTTTAGAGAAATACAAAGGAAGCCCAAGGTATTGGGAAAAATCCTATGAGGTTCTGGGAGAAAGAAGCAGAAGAGGAAAAGCTGCCCCTTTCTGAGTCTTCAGCCAGGTTCCCCGTGGCTCTTAGGACCACTTTGTTTTATTCTTTGAGACAAGGTTCAGCCTGGCCTTGAATTGGTTCCATAGGAGAGACGACTCTGATTTCCTGATCCTCAAGCCTCTGCCTCTTGATTGCTGGGTTTGCAGACTTGCACTGCTGCCCTGGGTAAGAAGTGCTAGGGATCAAATCAGTCTAAGCAAATAATCTACCAACTGAGCTACAGCCCCTAAGTCAACGCTTTCAACAACATTGGCAGCTGTGAATGAGATGATGGCTCAGAAGATAAAGTGCTTGCCTCATAAGCCTGAGGACCTGAATTAAATCCCGGAACCATGTGAAGAAAAAGATGACTGCCATAAAGTGTACTCTGACCTCCACATGTGCACCATGGCATATACATCCTGACACACAAATAAATACCACAAACTACTCATAGATTTATTGTTCTTGTGTGGTGTAAAATATACTGTACAGCCACTCATGGTGCACAGTGTAACACTCACAAAGTCTTTTTGTCTAACATTTCACATAGTTTCATAGAAGTTGGTTGTGGATAACTGAAATTGTGGACAAAAGAGATAACTATACTATATTACATCATGTTATGTAATCTCCAAGTTATTGGTAAAGTGTTAGATCATCATTGGTCAATTACTGGTGCTAATTCATGAAATATTATTAGTTATAGATTTAGGGAGCTGGGCAGTGGTGGCACAGCCTCTACTCCCACCACTTAGGAGGCAGACACAGATGGATCTGAAGCCATCCCAGTCCAGAGCTTATTCCAAGACAGCCAAGGCTACACAGAGAAGCACTGTCTTTAAAAATATATATATATTTAGGAGTTAGAGAGATAGTTTAGTGGTTAAGAGAGCCTGCTCAGGGAATATGAGCTGGACCCCAGTACCCACATCAGGTGGTTCATAACCACCTACAGCTTCAGAGGATCTGACATCTTCTTTTGATTTCAATGGGCACCCACAAACATAAACATACACATGCACACAATTGAAAAATAAAATAAATCCTGTCTTTAAAAGAGGTTTGGGGTTGGAGAGATGACTCAGCAGTTAAGAGCACTTGCTATTCTTGCAGAGGATCCAGGTTTGACTCCCAGCATCCATATAGTGGCTCACAACTGCCTGCAGATCCAGTTCCAGGGATGCCTTCTTTTGGCTTTCATGGCCACCAGGCACACATGATACATATGCACACACACAGGCAAACCATTCACACATACATAAATTTGAAAAGATAGGCTTATAAAGAATATATGACACTAGTGAAAAGTTATCTTTGCTGGAAATCGAGATTGTGAACTAATTCTGGCGTGTGACCTTACTTCTGAGAGTATCTTGTGAATGTACTTCAGTCTTTCCTTGGTGGGAAGCAGCAAGGTACATCTTTTAAATAGTAGGCCTGAGAAAGGAAAGAGACATAAGAAAAAAGTGACAATGAAAGTTATACTTATCAACAGCATAGCACAACATTCCTTAAAAATTAAGTATGCTAAAAAAATTATGTCGCACCACTATGGACAGTTTTTACACAAATATTTGGGAGGAACAATAAAAAAAAAATCCACTGCATGACAGTCACCAAGTGGTGCTGATGTCCATCTGGCTTTAGAAAAAGCCAAAAACTTGTGATATTTATAAATAATATAGGACACATGTCAGGGTAATTTAAAAAGATAAAATAATAAGGCATAAAGATATATTAGGGAAACTTTACTCTGTAGAAAATACATTCTAGTATCTCCTGGGATTAATCTCATGTTATCAAAGGAAAACATTATGAAAACTGCAACATATGGAACGAATAGGAAGAGATTATGTTTTTCTTTCTCAAAATATAAAAATGTAGCTGGGTGTGGTGACTCACACCTTTAAATAAATCCTATCATTTGGGAGGCAGAGGCAGGCAGAACTCTGAGTTTGAGGTCAGCCTGTTCTACAGAGCTAGTTGTTTCAGTACAGCCAAGGCTATACAAAAAAAGTGTCTCAAAAAAACAAAAGAAGAAAGAAAAAAATTATCAATGTGTGCCTTTAATGCCAGTACTTGGAAGGCAGAGACAGAGGGATCTCTGTGAGTTTGAGGCCAGACTAGTCTACATACTGTGTTCCAATCACAGACCCGATTAGTCTACATACTGTGTTCCAATCACAGACCGGACTAGTCTACATACTGTGTTCCAAGACACAGGGATACACAGAGGACCTGTCTCGAAAAACAAAACTAAAAGGAATATTTTTATGTCATCATTTAAAATTTCAGAGGTTAAAGTCAGTTTTGCTCACAGAAATTATATAGATTGGATTAAATAACCATCTCTCTCTTCAAAGCTCAAACTTCTTTTTTTCTTTTTGAGACAGGGTTTCTATATGCATCCTTGCTTGTACTGGAACGAGCTATACAGACCAGGTTGGCCTTCAACTCATAACGATCTGCCTGCCCTTGCCTCTGGGTACTGGGATTAAACATATGTACCACCACATTAGGTTTAATACACCACATTAGGTTTTATTAAACCTTTATGTGTGTAAGTGTTTTGCCAGCATGTGCCATGTACACAGGGGTTTAGATCACCTGGAACTGGAGTTACAGATAGTGAACCACTATGTGGGTGCTAGGAAACAAACCCCAGTCTTAGTAAGAGCAGTAAGTGCTCCTAACCACTGAACCAACCCTTCAGCCCCTCAGAGATACTTTATAGGGCTAGTGTATTAATACTGTGTAGGATTCTGTATCATGACATTGAAAGAAAAAATACTTTCCAATTTTTCAGTAAAATGTTCTTTGAACTTTAGTGTCAGTGACCTATAATGTACGATTTATTTCCCCTAAGTATTATGTCTTCTTAAAATGGCAATACATTACTAACATTCCTGTAAGGACAAAGGCATTCAACTGAAAATGATATATATGGTAGGGAAAGATATACTTGAATATCACTTTCTCCAGTTTTTTTTTTTGTTTGTTTTTGTTTTTGTTTTTTTTCGAGACAGGGTTTCTCTGATAGCCTTGGCTGTCCTGGAACTCACTCTGTAGACCAGGCTGGCCTCGAACTCAGAAATCTGCCTGCCTCTGCCTCCCAAGTGCTGGGATTAAAGGCGTGCGCCACCACGCCCGGCTTACTTTCTCCAGTTTTTATTCTTTATATAATCACCACTTTTCTACATTTAGCCCTTACATAATAAAATGATTATATAATCCTGAAGAATCTATAGGAACCAAGTTTATTTTTAGAATTTGCTATGTTTGGGTAACATATGTCCAGAATTGGATTTTAAACATGAAGCCTTATTTTTGCTTATAGGGAGTTATTCTCGGTGTTTGGCTTTAGTCTGAGTTCTTTTTCTTCCATGTCTTGGCATCATGTCTCATGTTATATCATAGCTGGAACTGCAAGATACAACTGCATACTGGTTGCCTTTTCTACTGCAAATCTCTTATTTTTAAGAGTTTCAGTTTACCATAAAACCCTTGCATTTGGCTGACTGTTTTTTCTAAACACAGGTACTCTTTTTCTTAAAAGAGACCAGCTTCTTTTAAGTTCTTGAAGTAAAATAATGTCAGATGCAGTATTCTTTCTACATTGGCCATCTGCTGCTCTATTCAGCAGAAAATGCAAATTAAAATTTACAATGTTCAAAGTTAAGATTTTGAAAAATGTTATTTTAATATCTAAAAACAGGAACAGATCACATGGGAATGAAAGCATGGGAAAACACTGAGTATGTCAAATGTTTACCAAAATAATCAACCATAAAACAGGTGTCTACAAAACAATGATTAGAAAATTAAAGCTAATATATAATCAAACCTGTTTTGAAGATTTGGTGTTCAAGATCAACTTTTTAAATTGAATTACCCATATAATTATCATTTTTTGTTGTTGTTTTCAATGTGGAATTGAGGATGGAACCTAGGGCCTTATTTATTTGTTTGAGACTATAGCCCAGGCTGCCCTCAGACTCACTATGTAACCGAGATGGCCTTGAACTTCTCATTCTACTCCCTTCATTTCTCCAGTGCTATGATTAACAAGCTTGGGCCATAACCTAGGCAAGTACTCTGCCACTGGGCTCTATTCACAGACAATATAGTTAGGTTTGCTAAGCAGTGGAGAATTGATCAGAAAAAAAAATCCTTTAGTGCAAACCCAAAAGACAAAAATCAAATACTTACCAGATTCAGTTATAGGCTTTACCAAATTCCTTATAAATACTGAAACCAACAACACTGTATTCAGACTTTAAATATATATATATATATATATATATATATATATATATATATATATATATGTGTGTGTGTG
>NC_034603.1:65301206-65316788 GCF_900095145.1 Mus pahari
ATTTCTGAATTTGAGGCCAGGCTGGTCTTCAAAGTGAGTTCCAGGACAGTCAGGGCTATACAGAGAAACCCTGTCTCAAAAATAAATAAATAAATAAATAAATACCAAAATAAAAAAAATTAAAAACATTTATTTATTTATCCATCTATATGTTTTCCCTGCATGTATCTGAGGCAGTCAGTAGAGGGTGTTGAATCCCCTGGATCTGGCATTACAGAGGGCTATAAGTAACCATGTAGATGCTGAGAACTGAACACAGGTCCTCCAGAAGAACAGTCAGGACTCTTATTAATTTCTGAGCCTTCTCTCCAGTCCTACACTATTTTCTTCTTTTTTCTTTTTCTTTTCTCTTTTTGTGCTATTAGAGATTGAACCTAGAGCCTTTGTTTTGCTTTTGCTTTTGTTGTTTGAGACAGGGTTTCTCTGTATAGCCCTGGTTGTCCTGGAACTCACTCTCTTACTCTGTAGACCAGGCTGGCCTGGAACTCAGAAATCCGCCTGCCTCTGTTCCCAAGTGCTGGGATTAAAGGTGTGGGCCACCACAGCCTGGCTGAACCTAGGTCTTTATGTTATGTTTAAATGTATTCCTGTGTTTCTAAAAGGCAAGATTCACTCAACTTACTACATCTTTATTTTCTAACAACACCCTGATATTTGGTTTTATTGTCACGTTTTGGATAATTATATTTTAGTTTCATAGTTAAATGGGTATCATTAGTCAAACTGAAATTAAAATTTTATTTCTGCACTATAGGGAAAATGAAATCAATGAGTGAAGTAAAAGATACAAATTATTTTATATCAAGGGAAAAAAGTGGGGCTGGAGAGATGGCTCAGCAGTTAAGAGCACTGACTGCTCTCCCAGAGGTCCTGAGTTCAATTCCCAGCAACCACATGGTGGCTCACAACCATCTGTAATGGGATACGACACCCTCTTCTGGTGTGTCTGACGATAGCTATAGCGTACTCATATAAAATAAATTTTTCAAAAAGGAAAGAAAAATGCTATAGCACTTCCTTTGATAAGGTCAATTTAGTTACAGCATAATGATTTGTGAGTAAATGTGTAGAGTACTTAAAAAAGAAAATCAGATTCTGAGAATAATGATTTTCCTATAGTGTGTTTAAATGTATGCATTCAAGAACTAGATTATGCCTGAAAAGGACTATAAGTACAGTCTAAAATTTAGCTGGATATGGTGATACATGCTTTTAACCCTAGCACTCAGGAGACAGAGGCAGGCAGATCTTTGTGAATTCAAGGCCAGCCTGGTCTAGAGAATGAGTTTCAAGACAGCCAAACAACAGACAGAGAAACCCTGTCAAAAAAACCAAAAAAGCAAAAAAACAAACAAAAAACAGCCAACAACCAAAACCCCTCTAAGTCATAAGGAACAGAGGCAAAACACAGAGAAAAGACATCAATTCCCTAAGCTGCTATACTACCTGAACAACAGCATCTGTTACACTATATCTTTGTGTACTCATTAGGACAGGCACTTTACATTAAAGATAATTTAACTAGTTAGGGCTAGGTATCTGCCCCTTTCCCCCAGACAAGGTTTCAAGATGCTGTTTATGGCCATTATGACTGTGAACTTGTGATCCTACTGCGTCCACTTCCTAAGTACTGGGACAACTGGCAAGTGTCACAAACACCCAGTTTATGGGTTGCTAGGGATGAAACACAATTTGTTGCTAGGCAATACTCAACCTACTGAGCTGCATTCTCAGTCCTATAAAGGTGTTTTGAGAAGAGTCTCATGCCTTTCTTCAGGCTGACCTGGAACTCAGGAACTCACTATGGGGTGCAGGCTAGGCTCGAAGTGTGATTCTCTGGTTTTGTTTTTTTCAAATGCTAGACTTACAAGTGTGAGCCACCTTGTTCAGCTTTCATCTTTAAAGTATGTAGGAATAATGTTAAGGTCTTTACACTGAAAATAAAAATATTATAGAAAAAAGGAAATTTTCCAGGAAACAATCTATAAGCCACTAGCATTTCCGAATTATATAATAAAATATGGCTACCAATACTCTTTGTTACAGTGTGTGTTTCATAAATTACCTAGAGCTCTGTAATGCTCCAGTAGAGCAGTCTCTTCTTTTGTGCCAGGCAGATCAAGGTCGTGAAAGTTCTGTAGTAAAAGTCTCCTACTTCCAGATGAGGTTGAGATATAATTAATTATGTGCTGGCTGACTGTTTTGGACACCATACTTAACATGCCAATATCTTTCACTGTTAAAAAGAAATAAATGTATATATATATATATGAATGTAAATTATTTAAATCACTGTTAGCAAATTTTATCAACTTATGTTAACTCACAATAATACAAATTACTTAAAAGAAAGCATCATGATTCGTACAGTATATTAACTTGTAAACTAACTTAATAATAAACCTAGTGACAGTACTTGGGATGCTGAGGAGGCAAATTGCCAGGTGTTTGAAGCCAGTCTGAGTTGTAGAGTAAGTTCCAGGACAGCCTGGGCTATAAGAGAGAGCCTGTTTCAAAAATCCAAAAATGATAAATACACTGCCTGCTTTTAAAAAAATCTTAATATTGTTTTAAATCTAGTTCTTAATAATTAAAAACTAATATTGCAAAATATTACATAATAATTATTGTAAAATAACAAGCTACCCTTTTATTACTGTTCAGATAATTTAGAGGTGGTAGTATTTTTTTGGGTTTTGGTAATTTTTTTGTTTTTGTTTTCTTTGTGTAGCCCTGGAACTTACTCTGTATACCATGCTTGCATAGGACTCAAGAGATCTACCTGCTTCTGCCTCCCAAGTGCTGGATTTAAAGGCATGTGCCACTACACAAGTTTTTTCCAAGTTTTGTTTGTTTTGTTTTTGGGTTTTTTTTTTAATTTACTTATTTATTTTACATATTATTTTCTGCTGTCTTCAGACACAGCAGAAGAGGGCATCGGATCCCATGACACATGGTTGTGAGGCACCATGTGGTTGCTGGGAATTGAACTCAGGACCTCTGGAAGAGCAGTCAGTGCTCGTAACCACTGAGCCATCTCTCCAGCACCCTGTTTTGTTTTGTTTTNTTTTNTTTTTTAAGATTTATTTATTTATTATATGTAAGTACACTGTAGCTGTCTCAGACACTCCAGAAGAGGGACTCAGATCTTGTTAAGGATGGTTGTGAGCCACCATGTGGTTGCTGGGATTTGAACTCTGCACCTTTGGAAGAGCAGTCAGGTGCTCTTACACACTGAGCCATCTCACTAGCCCGTTTTGTTTTTTAGTAGCCCGACTGGCCTGATTTTTTTTTTTTTTTTTTTTTGGTTTTTCGAGACAGTGTTTCTCTGTGTAGCCCTGGCTGTCCTGGAACTCACTCTATAGACCAGGCTGGCCTTGAACTCAGAAATCCGCTTGCCTCTGCTTCCCAAGTGCTAGGATTAAAGGCATGTGCCACATCTGGCTTGGCCTGATATTTGTAATCTTGCCTTAGCTCCTTGGTGCTGAACTTCATGTATGTGCTGCTTTATCCAGCCTACAGTATCTTTACAAAACTTGAACATTATGGTGGGCAGAGCTCATGGAGTTGCCAAGCCTGCTGACTTTTGTAGTCTACTAAATAAATGTTTCTGTTGAATAGAGAGACAGAGAGAGGAAAGAGACAGAGAAAGAGGGAAAGTGAATAGAATTTTACATTTAATTTTAGCTAAAAGAGAAGCCGTTGGTGGACCCTTAGAAAATAAGTTCAAGGGGGCTGGAGAGATGGCTTAGTGGTTTAGGGCACTGACTGCTCTTCCAAAGGTCCTGAGTTCAATTTCCAACAACCACATGGTGGCTGACAACCATTTGTGATGGGATCTTATGCCCTCTTTTGGTGGGTCAAAGACAGCTACAATGTATTAATATAAATGAATACATCTTTAAAGAAAAAAAAAAAGAAACTCAATATAAATGTTATTAATATTCCAGAATGGTATTAACATAGACAAAATAAAGTGAACAAGATAATATTTGGGGTAAAGTATAATATTCTAATATCTTATATAACCTACTTTTAGGTCCCAAACCTCACCTGACAAGTATCTTAAAATTATGTGTAATATTTCCAATGGTAAGACTTTAAAATTTCCAAGTGTAGATAAGAAGAGTTCAGGATCTGAATCAAGGGTGTTGCAAAAATAGCTGGATTGATGATTAGAACGTCTACATTTTTGGTTGGGTATCAAAGTGAAACTGGTATTTACTCTAGATGCCATCTTCTTTTACCCCATGAATTTTTCCTGGTTAGGAAAATAAAGCACAAGACACAAAGAAAGAAAATTAAGGCAATGAAGTTATTTCTTTTTAAATTAAGAGTCACATTTTCTGTTCTTTTTCCCCATCTTGTTTTTCTCATCAAGCCCAGGGCCTGGAGCATGGCAGAAAGCACTCTACCAAGTGAGATATAGTCCACAGTGTACATTTTGATGGGTAACACATGTCTGTCTGTCTTTCTTTCTTTCTTTCTTTTTCCTTTTTTTTTTTTTTTTTTTGGTTTTTCGAGACAGGGTTTCTCTGTATAGCCCTGGCTATCCTGGAACTCACTTTGTAGAGCAGGCTGGACTCGAACTCAGAAATCTGCCTGCCTCTGCCTCCTGAGTGCTGGGATTAGAGGCGTGCACCACCACGCCCGGCTCAGAATAAGACTTTTAATAAGAAATTAAAATATTTAAAATTAGCTGTGGAAGAAAATCCCAGAGTTGGAGACAGAAGGATTACAAGTTCACAGCCAGACAGGGTTGTTGAGACCCTGTGTGAAAATCTAACAAACCAAAAAGAAATCAAACATGTAACTGCATGAAATATATTCTAAGAAAAGAAAAAAGCAAAATAGGAAAAACATAAAGATTCAATACAGTTTAACTTGTGGGCAAACTAATAAGACTACTGTAAAAATAAATCCTTTTGCAACCTGAATTCACAGTCCAATATGAATTTTTGTAAGGATGAGGAACATGGTGGGGAAGGAAAGAGAAAAAAAAAGCTATTACAGCATAAAATATGCTAAATACCCTTAAGTCCCTGGGGTTTAATCACAGTTCTACAAGATTAAAAGGACAAGACAAATCCCTGTAATATAACATCTGTCATCAGTATATTTCAGTTACTGCCTTTTTTTTGAGACAGGGTCTCTCTACTTAGCACTGGCTATTCTGGAACTCTCTGTGTAGATCAGGCTGTAGTGGAACTCATAGAGATCTACCTGCCTTTGCCTCCTGAGTGTTGGGAATAAAGGCATGTACTATCAGGTCTGGCTGACTTTTACAATTTTTATAGACTAAAAAAATTAGAATATTAATATGGCTTTAAATATTTGTAAGAATTAAAAAAAAATTATTTCATTAAAACTAGATACCTCCCAGCACTTGGGAGGCAGAAGCAGGCAGATTACTGAGTTCAAGGCCAGCCTGGTTTACAGAGTGAGTTCCAGGACAGCCATGGCTACACAGAGAAACCCTGTCTCAAAAAAAAAAAAAAAAAAAAAAAGAAAAGAAAAGAAAAAGAAAAACAACAACAACAAAACAAACAAACAAAAACAACTAGGTACAGATAGCTTCTGTTACAAACTAAGTAAAAACAGCTGGGCAGTGGTTGGGAGGCAGAGGCAGGCAGATTTCTGAGTTTGAAGCTTAGTCTAGTCTACAGAATGAGTTCCAGGACAGCCAGGGCTACACAGAGTAACCCTGTCTCAAATAACCAAAACCAAACCAAACAAACAAAAAACAACAAACAACCCCAAACAATAAAAACAAAGAAAAACAAACATTTTAATTTTAGAGCAATTTAATTGTACCACCTAATCTAATCTAATAGATTTAAATGTACCACCTGAATATAATAGACCAAAACTGGTAATAATACTATTATTAGTCATGTGCTGCATAATAAAATAAGCAGTGACATTGAAGTTTTCGAAATTTCTTATCAAATTCTTTTTGTAGATTTGGGAAAAGGGCATAACTAAGTGGGTCCTGCTTCAGTCTTCCAAGTACTGGGATTAAAGGTATATTACCACTGCATCTCACTTAAAATTAAATTTATACTGTCAAATAAGAGGTGAATAATACAATTTCTTCCTTTCCAGTTTTTGTTACTAACAGTTACAGATAAGTCTTAGGAAGGGCTTATAGGGCTTGATTTTACAGTCATTTCTTAAAGGGAATTTGTTAAATATGATATTAAAATCATTGATTATTTGCTTATACCAAACAATAACACTTTAAAGGCAAAGTAAGCATCACACAGTGGCTTTGTATTAGCCTACTCTTCTAGTTAGAAAACCGTACATTTTATTTTGGAACTCTAATCTCAGGACTCTGAAGGAACAGGAGGCAACAACTAAGACATTCCATCGAAGAGTTACAATATAACTGAGAAAAATATTGTTTTTCTTTTCTATACAAAGTAACTTAAAAACCACATTGATACTTACCTAACTTGTAATGTTACATCTTAGTTTACATCAAGTCAAAATTGTTACACATTTGAAAACATACAAACTACTCAGTTAAAAACATAATTTGAACCTTCATTAAAATAATTGTGAAGCAGGGTGGTTGTGGGAGGCAGAGGCAGAGGCAGAGGCAGGCAGATCTCTGGGTCTGAGGCTAGCCTGATCTACAAAACTATTTCCAGGATACCTAGGACTACCCAGAAAAATCCTGTCTCAAAAACCAACCAAACAGGGCTGGTGAGATGGCTCAGTGGGTAAGAGCACCCAATTGCTCTTCCGAAGGTCCGGAGTTCAAGTCCCAGCAACCACATGGTGGCTCATAACCATTCATAACAAGATCTGACTCCCTATTCTGGAGTGTCTGATGACAGTGTACTTACATATAATATAAATAAATAAATAAATCAAAAACAAAAAACCCAAACAAACAAACAAAATGACTATAGTTGTGCTTTACTTCTGATTTCAGAGAAATTTCAGATTAGTAATTGTAAAAATGACTACATTTACACAATATGTTTATTTTTATAAAACACAGCTAAGTGAAAGAAAACTAAATTCACTAATGCATTTTGGTGTTTATATTACTGTAAAAATTGTATTTATGTATTTATATTCGACAAAAAAGTAAAGATTCATACTATTTTGTAATCTTGTTACAATTTAATTCTATGCCAATACATGTATTTCTACAAGAATACATATTTTAGTGTCCGCATGTAATTCCAAGTGGAAGAATTCTAATTGGCTTAATTAAAAAGGCTGTTTTTAATTTTAACTGTTTGTTTCTTTGTTTCTTTCTTTTTTGCTTGTTTTCTCTGTGTAATAATGCTGGCTGTCCTGGAACTCACTCAGTAGACCAGGCTGGCCTCGAACTCACACAGATCCACCTGCCTCTGCCTAGCAAGTGTTGAGATTATGGGTGTGCAACACCACTGCCATGCTTACTACAGAATTGTCAAGTATTTTTATTATGATAAAACATAGCCGGGCGTGGTGGCACACGCCTTTAATCCCAGCACTCAGGAGGTAGAGGCAGGTGGATTTCTGAGTTCGAGGCCAGCCTGGTCTACAGAGTGAGTTCCAGGACAGCCAGGGCTAAACAGAGAAACCCTGTCTTGAAAAACCAAACCAAACCAAACATAAATTTGCCTCTTCTTCCAGAAACTTCCATCCTAATCAGACTAGGGTGGAGTTTGTGGGACTTTTAAACACTTTTAAACAACCTCCTCCCAGGGGTCTTTATCACCTACTAAGGGTATAGACATACGTGTATGGTGTATGTATAATTCTTCACTTAAATCTCCGAGAAGACTAAAAAAACAAAAAACAAAACCAAAAACAACAACAAAAGAAAACTGATCCCAGTTATTTCAAAACTTAGTCTCAACACCTTTAGTCCCAGCACAAGGGAGACAAAGGCGGGCTGATTTCTGGAGTTCCAGGCCAGCCTGGTCTGCAGGAGTCTAACAGTGCAAGTCCCACAAAAGCTGGGGTGGTTTCACAAAGAAACACTGTCTTGCATACAAACTAACAAAACTCCAACAAAACCAAAGAAAACAAAACCCCAACATCAACAGAAACCCAACCCCAAACCATTTTAAGTCTCCCTTTCCTCCCTCAGACCTATTTTAAGGGTGGAGGAGGGCAGGTTTTTCTGGAAACAGTACCTATATCCTACCAAACTCTTCCTGCTTTCCCCTTAGCCTGAAGCTACGAAGCGCACAAGCCCAGGGACAATGGGACACAGTTTTTCCCTCGTGGATCCCCGGCGGGCGTGGAACTCTCGAGCCTCCCGCCTCGGCCTCCGAGGAGCCGGGTGACAGGCGACACTGCCTCGGCCTCCGAGGAGCCGGGTGACAGGCAGCACAGCGTCCGCCCCCGCACCGAGAAGGGGGCGGGTCTAGGGCGCCGACCTCGTCCCTGCCCCCACAGCCCCTTCCGGAGGGGAAAAAAACACCCCAGCAAGTCACCGCGCTTTGTCTTAACGTTCCTCGGCCAGCCCCTCACACCTCCAAAGAGGTCACCTAGGGAACCAGAGCAGAAAGTGGCCCGCATTAAAAAAAAAAAAAAAAAAAATAGGACCTGCTGAGAAACACGCAATTATCTCTACCGGGAAGTACTGGGGAAGATAAAAACACTTGTTACCACAGATTTCGACAGTTTTTCCGGCTACAGTATGACAGGAAAGTGGGATTTAGTCGTCTCGTCCCACCATCCTCAGATTTCACAATACTTAAAAATAAAAAATAAAAAATTAAAAAAAAAAAATTCTCCTCAGGCTTTTCCCGCCAGATAACGGGGGCGGATCCTGCTCCGCTCCCTCCGCTCCGCCCCGGAGCTGCGTCCTCAGCTCTCGGGCGCCCCCGTCGCCTCAAGGAGATTTTAGAATTCTCCCAGGAGCCCCAGCGGGAGGAGGCTCCGCCCCCTCATGAATATCGAGCAGCCTCGCCTCCTCCGTCCCTCCCCTCATGAATATTCAGAGCTCTCCCAGGACCCGCTGCGGGCGAAGCTCTCACCCCCGAAGGGAAGCGTTCGAAACGCCCGGAGCCTTGGCCCTTTTGCCTCCTCTCTCGAATCGCTCGGAGCACTCCCAGGAGCCCCCGCGCGGGAGGAGGCCCCACCCCCTCGCGAATAGAAAGAAGCCTGGGCTCTTCGGTCTTTCCCTTAGCAATACCCAGAACCTTCTCGGGAAACGCCCCCAAGCAGACCACGCCCCCTCATGAATACTAAGCAGAGGCTCCCAGGGCGCCCTCCTGTTCAGGAGTATTATTCCGAGTGAGGCCCTTAAAGCCCCTGCTGCCTCCATTTTAGGCACCAAGTTGCTGAACGGGAGGAACGCGAGCTCTTACGGTAGGGTAAGTGGGAGGCTGTAAATGGAGATCTCAAACTCGGAGGAGTCATACGCTCCACTTCGTTTTGTTTTGTTTTGTTTTTCGAAACAGGGTTTCTCTGTGTAGCCCTGGCTGTCCTGGAACTCACTTTGTAGACCAGGCTGGCCTCGAACTCAGAAATCCGCCTGCCTCTGCCTCTGCCTCTCAAGTGCTAGGATTAAAGGCGTGTACCACCACCGCCCGGCTCACTTCTTTTTTTGTTTTTTGTTTTTTGTTGTTGTTGTTTTTTTACACTCAGGTTTTTAAAAAAGATTTTATTTATTTTACGTTTAGGAGAATACTTTTGCTGTCTTCAAACACTCCAGAAGAGGGCATCAGTTCTCATTACAGATGGTTGTGAGCCACCATGAGGTTGCTGGGAATTGAACCCAGGACCTTTGGAAGAGCAGTCAGTGCTCTTCTGAGCCATCTCTCCAGCTCTACACTCAGTTTTAAGGCAGTTTTCGATTCACTCTGGGCCGACAGGATCTGTCACAGGAGCTTTTCATTAAAGAGTTGGTAGGTGCCTGGTGTGATGGCATTTCCTAGGGAAGATGGAGACAGGAGGCTAAACCAACCCAAGCCTAAGCTACTTGAGAATCTGGTTCAACCACCCCACCCTAAAAGCCCTTAATATTAAATTATCATTTATTCACAGATTCCGTGACTTTTCCTTTTCTCTTTTTCTTTAAGACAAGGGCTTGTTGGGTAGTGCTAGGCTAGCCTAAACCTCTGACTCTTGCATGAGCCAATTACAGTGCTGGGATTACAAAAGTCATGATCCAGTATGTAGGGCTTGATTCAGTGTGGAAGCCTGCAGTGGGGCAGGCTGTCTGGGAGGCCTTAAAGATATAACAGAGAATACATACTATTTGAGACTGGTTCCCTTGTAGTCCAGGCCTTCTAGACCCCTCAGGTACACAGGCATACATATTCAGGAAAAACACCTATCCACAAAGAAACAAAAGAAAAACAACCAACCAGTTAAAGTAAATAACAGATACCCTGACTTTCCTGGGTTGGAGTAGCCTAGTGGTAGAATGCTTGCCTAGAACACACTGGAGCCTAGGTTTCACCCCTAGTATCCTTAAAGTCTCGACTTCCCTCTTCTAAATCTTCCTCCGGGTTTCTTTTGGAAATATGTACCTCCTAGATATTGGGAGGGGAGCATTAGCATTAGTATGTACTTAGCAGATGTGAGGCCCTGGGTTCAAACCCCCACCCCACCCTAAAAAAGCAAAAAACCACAGTCTTCATGACTTTTTCTGTAGCCATACTTATTTCCCCAAGTGGTGCTGTAACCTTGAGATGGCCTGTCTCTCGTATCTCTCATTTATTAAAGGACAGATACTTTTGTACTACCTATCCCCCCCCCCACCTCCCACCTTCCTTATCCTGTACCTTAATTCTTATACTCAAACAGCAGGTGACATATTAGCTAAAGGAAGGCGTTGGTGCAAACTTGTCATTCCAACTACTTGGGAGGCAGAGGCAGATGGATCACAAGTTCAAGGCCTTCCTTGAAGACATGGGGTGAGGTCAAGGCCAGTCTGAGAAAGTTGATAAGACCCTGTCTCAAAATAAAAAGTAAAAAAAGAGAAAGCTTGAAGGGACCAGTATCTGCACCAGACACCCCAAACCAACTTCTAGGCACAAAGGGGATTTATCTGCCCCAGAGGGACAAAGGGCAGGGAATAAGAGACAAAGACAGGAGAGAGAAGAGGAGGGAGAAGGGGACAAGGAAAGGGGGGAAGGATATTTGTGGTGGTGGGGTGGAGGACAACATGCCTCTGGATAGAGAGGAGACAGACATGGCCATAGGAAAATGGCAGTTTATAAAGGCGAAAGGGAAAACCCAAGTTATGGTGAAGAATTGAATTTTAATTCGGCGTGTTAGTTAGGTGAGCCAAAGGGGTCTTTTGATAGCTGGGCCTTGGTAGTGAGGCTCAGGAGGAGGAGGTGGCCAAATAAGGGGATAGACCTTGGTGACTAGCTTTAGGGAAGTAGTGGGTTTTGGCAAGGCAGAGGGAATGGGGAAGAAGGGAAAGGCCTGCCAGAGCCGTGCTGGCCTTGCTTAGGCCGGAGTCCCTTCAGTGTTGATATAGCTCAGTGGTATAGTGCTAGCCTAACATGTAGAAGGCCCCGAAGTCAAAATAACAACACACAAACAATTAGCCAGTGAGGTCTAAAAGAGCCAACTTCAAGTATTTCTTCATGTATTAAATTCCATCAATAAAGATCTGTGTGAAAATTGTAGGTATAGAATAATAGGCTGTCTTATTCCCATGTGTGTCTTGGCTCAATGTTTTCTGTATATTGCTAATTAAATACAGGTTGGTCTCCAAGTTCTGCCTCTTTGTGAAACCCTGTCTCGGGGAAAAAAAAAATTCTATCTGCAGGAAGGTTCTTTTTTGTTGTTGTTGTTTTNTTGTTTTGTTTTTTTTTCAAGACAGGGTTTCTCTGTGTAGCCCTGGCTGTCCTGGAACTCACTCTGTAGACCGGCTGGCCTCGAACTCAGAAATCCGCCTGCCTCTGCCTCCCGAGTGCTGGAATTAGAGGTGTGCACCACCACGCCTGGCCTCTGCAGGAAGGTTCTTAACCAGGAAGGGAAGCAACTCAAAATAGCTTCAGGGGAAGTCCCTGAAACTGACCAGATTCACTAGGCCCTGCCCTGCCAGAGTAAACAAAAAAAGCTAAGAATCCTTCTAAGACCAGACAAGCCACAAAGACTGCACTTGAGACTGCACCAGATGTCTAGAAGCAGCAGAAACCAGCATAGCTTCCTGGAAGAGATTCAGACCAACTGAGGCTCCTGGAAAGGACACTCTCCAACCATTTGAGCTGCCCGTAGGCTGTGCAGTGTGCTTCGGGTTCCCGTCGTCGTTTGTAAGCTGTCACCAGGGTTGGAGTGCTTTGGTGATGCAGCTGTCTTTGAGTCATTTCTGCTCCTATAAGTAACCCTAATAAAACTCATTGGTTCACCATGCTGACCTTTGATGCTGTCCATACTTTGGTCTGTTGTGGGGTCCCCATCTGGGGTGAGTAGAGTGTGTGGTTGTTTCTTCCTAGTTTGTTTGTTTGTTTTTAAAGATTTATTCATTATATTTATATGCGCACATTTTTTCCCAGTTTTGCCACACAACACCCGGTAGCCTGCCAAACGCAAGAAGTCCTCCTGAGGACCTAGGTGGTGTTGACTGTGTTTTAGTCACAAGTCAGAATCTTTCAAGAATCCAAATGAAGTTGACTTTCTACCTTGTCATATGTAGGAAGGAAGATTTGCGGCAATTGTTTTGTTTAACGAAATAAGTATCAATTATTGATATCCTGACTATCACCCTCTTCACTCTTGGCTACTGTCGTGCGACAAGATTATTCCTTTGTGCTAAATCCCAGCGTCAGGGTAAATTATTCAAGAACAGCTGTTTCGTACTGCATAATGTAGATACTTGACAGGTGGGAACACTGCATGTTTGCTTGGTTCAAACTGTAGAAGAGCCAGGAGGGTAGCTTGGTGGCACAGTGTGTGTTTAGTTATGTGAGGCTCTGGGTTCAGTCACCACCATTAACAACCAACCAACCAACATGGAGGTTTTCCCATGAAAATCTTCCTTTACAGATTCCCATAAGGAGCTGGGAAGATGAAGGTGCCTTAAACAGTAGCTCTCAACCTGTGGGTCACTGCACCTTTGCGGGGGGCGGGGGGTCACATACCAGATATTTACATTATGATTCAGAACTATCAAAATTATAGTTATGAAGTAGTGTGGCGGTTTGACTCCCATGGATTCACGGGTTTCAATGCTTGGTCATAGGGAGTGGCTCTATTAGGAGGTGTGGCCTTACTGGAGTGGGTGCATCACTATGTTGGTGGGCTTTGAGGTCTATGCTCAAGCTCCACCCAGTAAGGAGTTCCAGATCTTCCTCCTGGCTGCCTTCAGATCAAGATGTAGAACTCTCGAGGCCAGCCTGGTCTACAAAGTGAGTTCCAGGACAGCCAGAGCTATACAGAGAAACCCTGTCTCGAAAAACCAAAAAAGAAAAAAAACCAAAACCAAAAAGAAAGAAACAAAAAAAGATGTAGAACTCTTGCCTCCTCCAGCACTGTGTCTACCTGCATGTTACCATGCTTCCCACCATGATGATAATGGACTGAACCTCTCTCTGAAACTGCAGCCCAGCCCCAAGTAATGTTTGCCTTTATAAGAGTTACCTTGATCATACTGACTTTCACAGCAGTAAAACCCTAATTAAGACAGGTAGCAACAATATAACTTTATGGTTGGGGGTCAGCACAACATGAGGGTTTGTATTAGAGGGTCACAGCATAAGGAAGGTTGAAAACCTCTCCCTTAGTAAAGTGCTTACCTTGCAAACACAAGGCCCTCAGTTTGATCTGGAGAACCCATGTAAGAAAGCTGGCATGTAGTGTGTGCGTGTAGTGCCATTACTGGGGAGGAAGAGAAAGGCAGATCACTGGAGCTCGACTGCTGGTTATCAAAAGTTCCAGGCCAGTGAGAGGCCCTCTCCAACCCACCTCAGCCGTCCTCAAAAGGTGGGTTATGTCATAAGAAGAATGCTAAGGTTGTCCCTAGTCTCCATGTACACAGCGTGGTACACAGACACACAAGCAGGTAAAACACCTGTATACACAAAGTAAGTTAAAATTTATGTTTCAAATTTCTTCTGTTTAAATAGTGGTAAGAGGGCAGTGTGATAGATACTGCATGTTCCTTCCTTTTAATTGTTTCTTTTATCTTTTTCTTATCTGTTTTTGTTTTTTGAGATAGGGTTTTTCTCCATAGCCCTGGTGGAACTGAATCTGTAGATCAGGCTGGCCTCAAACTCATGAGATCTGACTGCCTCTGCCTCCAAGTGCAGGGATTAAAATAAGTGTATGCCACCATTGACTGGCTTCTTTCTGTGTGTGTGTGTGTGTGTGTATGTGTGGTGTGTCTTTGTGTAGTCTGTGTGTGTGGTGTGTGTGTGGTGTCTGTGTCTGTGTGGTGTGTGTGTCTGTGTCTGTGTGGTATGTGTGTCTGTGTCTTGTGTGACAGGTTCTTGAGCCTTATGGCTGCCTTTGTACTCTCTGAATAACGGATAGCCTTGAACTTCTGATTCTTTTGTCTCCTGTTCCCAAGCAATAGGATTACAGCTGTTCTCCACTATGCCCCAGCTAGGATACATTTTAAAAGTTAATTTATTTTTAATAGTGTTCAGTAGTGTCGAGTGTGGTATCTCATGCTCTTAATCCCAGCATTTGGAAGGCAAATTTCTTTGAGTTCAAGGCCAACTGGGTCTACACAGGGAGTTAGTTCAAGGATAGCTATGTGTCTCAGGGTTTTATTGCTGTGAAGAGACACCATGATCACGATAGCCCTTGTAAAGGAAAGCCTTTAATTGGGGCTGCCTTACAGTTTCAGAGGTTTAGTCCATTATCGTCATGGCTGGACGCATGGCAGCATGCAGGCAGCCATGGTGCTAGAGGATCTGAGAGTTCTACATCTTCATCTGAATGCAGCAGCAGGAGACACACTGGGTATGGCTTGAGCTTAGGAGACCTCAAAGTCTACCTCCACTGTGACACACTTTCTCCAACAAGGCCACACCTCCTAATAGTGCCACTCCCTATGGCCAAACATTGAAACACATGTCTGTGGGGGCCAAACCTATTCAGTCCACACCATGGCTACAAAGAGACTGACTCAACAAACAACAAGAGTGTATCATCTCCAGAATGGTGCTCTACGTAAGCCTTTACTTGCTATTAAATCCGAAGAGCCAAATGTAGACATTAGGGTCAGGTTCTTCCTCCCAGTCCCACACTACAGAAGTAAGACCGAAACTCAAAATTTACTTACAAATACCTTGGCCATATAGCTAGGCCTTCTCTTACTGATGGTAAGTTAACTGTTGGGCCATCTCCCCAGCCCTAGGTGATAACTTAAATTAACCCATTTGTTCTAATCTATATTCTGCCACGTTGTCGATTACCTGTGCTCAAGTACCATGTGTCTGACTCCTCAAATCTTCCCACTCCTCGATCTATCCCAGAATTCTTTCTGCCTCCTGGAGGTCCCACCTTCTACTCTTCCCTTTCCTATGGAGCATAGTTTTGTTTTGTTTTTTTTTTTAAAAGATTTATTTATTTATTATACGTAAGTACACTGTAACTGTCCTCAGACACCCCAGAAGAGGGAGTTAGATCTTGTTAAGGATGGTTGTGAGCCACCAT
>NC_034603.1:65316833-65324333 GCF_900095145.1 Mus pahari
GGTTGTGAGCCACCATGTGGTTGCTGGGATTTGAACTCTGCACCTTTGGAAGAGCAGTCGGGTGCTCTTACCCACTGAGCCATCTCACCAGCCCGGAGCATAGGTTTTTGTTTGTTTGTTTTGTTTAATTGCCAGGTGATGCATCCATACAATACGCAAGATTTTCTTTCTATAGCCAAGTTTGGTCCCTAGAACCCAGATTCTAGCAGAGAAGTTACTCCTGCTAGAATTCAGTCTCTGACCACAGCACATGTGTAACAGCACTTGGCATTCATGCGTGCATGCACTCACATACAAACTCATGAGGAGTAAATAAACATTTTGAAAGTGTATCATTTGATGTCTACTATTACAAAAAAGAAAAAAAGGAGTGGCTTGGTGGTGGAGCTCTTGACTAGCATGTGAGAGGCTCTGGGTTCAGCCCTCAGCAGCATGTTTATGAACACACACGCATGCACACACACATGCACACACACATGCACACACACACAAGCACACACACACATGCACACACACACACACATGCACACACGCACGCAAGCATACACACACATACGCAAGCACACACACACACATGCAAGCACACACACGCTATACATACCAAAAACAGTAACAACAACCAAACAAAAGCCTGACTGGAATGAAGAGAAATCAGAGCTCTCTAAATTACTTTGGGGAGTGTAAAAAGCTCCAACTGATATAGAAAACAATATAGTAGCTTTTCAAAAAAAATTAATATAAAATTTCATGTGTTTCTGCTATGTGACAAAACTTTTCAAGGGGAGACTAAACACATATGTCTACTCACCCCAGATAGGGAACCCATGCCAAACCAAAGTACAGATACCACCCGAGGCCAGCTTGATGAACCAGGGAGTTTTATTGGGGTTACTTACAAGAGCAGAAATAGCTCAAAGGCAACTGCATTACGAAAGCCCACCCAGCACAGGTGACAGCTCACAAAGCAGGAACCTGCAGCTTACTGCATAGCCTGCAGGCAGCTCAGTGGGTTGCAGAGCATCCTCTCCGCCCCGCAGCTGGTCCGAACCTCTTAGGGAGTTTGACTGATTTCTGTTTCTTCCAGGCAGCTGGTCTCTTAAGGCTTAGGTAGACTGTCAAAGCCTAGTTAACTGTTTCCTGGCTAGCCTGCCATTTTGTGCTGTTACTAATATTATAAGGAAACTTTCTCATATGTTGCTTCTGCTGTTACAAGGACACTTTCTCGTTGCGAGTTGATTACATATTGTGTTATATTCTATGCTCCTGGAAACCAATCACAATAGAAACCAGTTAGAACTGCTTTGTATAGTTAGCCACAATAAGCTTGGACCTGAACCAACTACCCATCTCCACTTCCTGCACCTGTGTATGAACTTTTATGGATTTGCCATTATAAGCTGCCCCTGGGATGAACCCCAACTTAAGAGAGACACCTGCACCTATTTGGAATAAGACTTCCATTTTGAGTAGTAAAGTTTAAGTCCCCAAGACCTCTCTGGAAACTGACATCCTAATTGACAGAAAGAGTCACGTATGTGGGTAACTGGCATCCTGGTTGGCAAGTTAATACATAAATATTATGCGAAGCAAGCGCCATCCAGGTTGGCAAGATATGAGTGTTAGATAAGTCAAGTCCCCTGCCACAGTTGAATACCAGTGGAAGCAGGATAAATGTATAACAAAGATCTGTTCCTTAGGAAATCTCCTATCCCTAAATCCTGGTGGAATAACAGCATAGATGTTTGTGGATTTTAGACTTAAAAGCTCTACAGGATTCTAGCCGGGCATTGGAGTTCAGCTCCTGAGTCTACACTGCAGCCCTGATCGATCAGTCCTAGGGTGTGTGTGCTCAATAAACTATTCCTGTTTGACTTGAGTATTCTTGTGGTTTGTGAGGTGAGTCCCAGTCCCCAATAGTCTGTCTGAGAATCTTTGAGCTTGACTCTGTTGAGAAGGACTCTCAGCTTGGGAGGGGCCCAGTGAATCTGGTCAGTTTCAGGCACTTCCTGAAGCTATTGTGAGTTCTTTGCCTTCCTGATTGAGGAGCTTCTTCTTCTTCTTCTTCTTCTTCTTCTTCTTCTTCTTCTTCTTCTTCTTCTTCTTCTTCTTCTTCTTCTTCTTCTTCTTCTTCTTCTTNTTCTTCTTCTTCTTCTTCTTCTTCTTCTTCTTCTTCTTCTTCTTCTTCTTCTTCTTCTTCTTCTTCTTCTTCTTCTTCTTCTTCTTCTTCTTCTTTTTTCGAGACAGGGTTTCTCTGTGTAGCCATGGCTGTCCTGGAACTCACTTTGTAGACCAGGCTGGCCTCAAACTCAGAAATCTTCCTGCCTCTGCCTCCCGAGTGCTGGGATTAAAGGCATGCGCCACCACGCCCGGCGAGGATCTTCTTGCCTGATGGAGTGTTTCCATCTCTTAGGAAATATTTACACAACAGCATCATGTGATCCAGCAATTTTACTTGTAGACCTTTAACCAAAAGAGGGCAGGAAGGCTGGGTCTGGTGGTGCAGGGCTCTAATACAAGTTACTGGGGAGGCCGAAGCTGAAGGATTGTGAAGTCAAGGCTTGTCTGGCTATAAAATTAATTCAAGGCCAGTCCTAGGCAACTTAGTGAGCTCCTATCTGAGGGGAAAAAAAGAGTAAAAAGAAGACTGGGGATGGATCTCAGTGGGTTGAGTAGCTAAGTGTGAGGTCCTGCTTGTATCACACAGGGTGAAATAATAAAAAAAGGGGAACAGGACTCATGCCTTGGTTTTACTTTCTCATTCTTATCAGCATTGTTCCAGCCAGCACATGGAAGCAACTCATGATAGTTGGATCTTGGTAGTCAGCCTCAGGAGGAGGAAGTGGCCACGTAAGGGAACAGACCTTGGTGGCTGGCTAGGAATGTGATCTAAGGGTTTCAGAAGGCAGAGGGGACTGGGGGAAGGGCAAGGCCTGCCAGAGCAGTGATTGCCATGCTCAGACTGTCTAGAGTCTCTTCAGTGACACCTGCCTGTAATCTCAGCATTGGAGGCAGGAGCAGCCAGAGTCCAAGGTCAGACTCTGTTATACCGTGAGTTCAAGGGCACAAGGCCACCCAAGATTGTCTCAAAAAAACAAAACAGAGCCAAGGTTCTGGGGAGAGGGCTCATAGGGAAAAGCATCTGCTATATACGCACGAGATCCTCGATTTGGGTTTGCAGCATCGATAAAAGATCCTGGGGGCTGGTTGGGCCATCCAGGCTAGCCCAGATTCACTGAGGGACCCTGTGAAAGTGAGGTGGGGGCACTGGAGAGATGGCTCAGCAGTTAAGGGCACTGACTGTTTTTCCAGAGGAACAGAGTTCAAGTCCCAGCACCCACATGGCAGCTCACAACTGTCTGTAACTCCAAGATCTGACATGCCCACATAGGTGTACATGCAGGCAAAACGCCAATGCACATAAAATAAAGGGTTAATAAATTAAAAAGAAAAGAAAAGAAAATGAGGTGGACAGCAAGAGAGGGACCATTGGCCTTGACCTGTGGTCTCCACAAGTGTGTGCACAGGGTCACAGATTTGTATACATACATATACTTATAGAACACACACACACACACACACACACACACTTCCAAAAAAATGAAACAAAACCCCACAAAATGACCCATATAATTAAAACTTAGCAGAACAGCCACTCACCTCATTGTATATCATATATTATAAATATTTTGAACTTAAGGCACTTAATCAATTCAAACTGTGCCTGTTTTGCAAGTATAAGGGTCTGAGTTAGGATCCTCAGAATCCCCGTGAAAAGCCTAGTGCTGGGGCTGGGTGGGGGTGAGCTGAGTCCCTGAAGCTCATCCTCACAGCCTGGCCCAACCCCTAAGCTTCAGGTTCAGTGAGATATCCTTTCTTGAAATAATAAAGATGGAGAGAGATGGAGGGAAGGCACCCAGTGTTGACATGGATTCTCTATGAGCATGTGCACACGCATGCACACATCCCATCAACAAATACCCCCCAACACACACACACACACACACACACAGACAGAGAGAGAGAGACAGAGACAGAGACAGAGAGACAGAGAAACAACAGAAAATTTGTACAATGTGATATAATTCTACACCTACTAAACTGGCCAAAATCCCAAACACTGATAACACAAATGGCCCGAGGACATGGAAACAGCAGGGAAGGGACATGGAAACAGCAGAGAAGGGACATGGAAACAGCAGAGAAGGGACATGGAAACAGCAGGGAAGGGCCATTCTGTGCTGTGGGAGTACAAGTCGTCCAGACACTTGGGCAGGCAGGAAGACAGACTGCTGATCTGCCTGCCTCTTTCTTTTCTTTCTTTCTTTCTTTCTTTCTTTCTTTCTTTCTTTCTTTCTTTCTTTCTTTCTTTCTTTCTTTCTTTTTTTTTTTAAAGATTTATTTATTATTATATCTAAGTACACTGTAGCTGTCTTCAGATGCACCAGAAGAGTGCATTAGATCTCATTACGGATGGTTGTGAGCCACCATGTGGTTGCTGGGATTTGAACTCAGGACCTTCAGAACAGTCAGTGCTCTTACCCACTGATCCATCTCTCCAGCCCCCACCCCCCTTTTGAGACAGTCTTCCTACATAGTCCAGGCTGGTCTGGAACTCCAGATTCTCCTTCTTGAGGAAACGGAAATGTAAATTTTAAAGAAGAAAAAGAAGTAGAAGGGCATTTCAGAAATTCTCGTTGGTTTGGAGTCTGAGACTCACAATGTAGCCCAGCCTAGCCCGCAGCTCCCGACTCTTACCTCCACTTCTCAAGTAGGCTGCACCACTAGACCAAGCTCCAGAAATCTGTCAGTGATAACTTAAAGGTAGGCGTGGTGTTGCTTGCCTGTAATATCATTGCTTGAGAAACTGGGACAAGAGGATTGCTGTGGTTTAAGGTCAGTCTGGTCTATATTATGAAATCCTCTGTCAAAACAACAACAAAAACATAGAATTTAAACAGTTTTCTCCTGTTCTTGTGAATTATTAAAGCACATTCTTTGAGTCAATTTGGCAGAATAGTTGCTGCAAGACACCAGGCAAGTAAAAAAAAATATTCCAGCATGGGAAAAGCTGTTAAAATATTCATTTCCAGATGGGCAAAGTTCAGGCCTGACTCATTTGAAATGAGTTACAAACTAGAAACTCTGTAAAATGGAAAACCCAGAAAAACAATAGTTCTCAGTAATTGGCTGAAATCACTAAGTAAACCAGAGGGAGTGTGGCTCAGAACGGTATGCGGCATCCTGAACAGCAGGTGGCAGTAGAGAGCTGTGTAAGAGTTACGTTCTCCCGATGCTGTGCAATCCAAAGGGCAGAAATCTGGCAACCTCTGCACTGAATCAGATACACAGCATCCTCAATTTACGGAGGAAACGACTCTGGAGAAAGATCCTCTGGCTTTGTTTTAGGTTTAGCTGTTTTTGAGATAAGGACTTACTGGGAAGCTTTAGCTAGCCTGAGACTCATCTATCTTTTGTTTATTTGTTTGGTTTTTGGAGACAGGGTTTCTCTGTGTATCCCTGGCTGTCCTGGAACTCACCCTGTAGACCAGGCTGTTCTCAACTCACAGAGAATCTACCTGTCTTTGCCTCCCCATTGCTGGAACTAAAGGTGTGCAGCGTCACCACTATCCGGGTGTTTGCTTTTGAGACAGCATCTCTCAGTGGCTGGAGCTGGAGTTATAAGCCTTGTGAGCTGCCCTGTGTGGATGCTGGGATTTGTCAGTTTGTCAACCATTAATCTATAGCACACGACAGGAAGCATGGGTCCAATATTTGCACATGTCCTTACATCAGTGTAATAAATGTCACTGTTTCCGCTTGTTTGATGTCTTGGGTATTGTCTGGTCATCCTGTTGGGTGCAAAGACAGTTGTCTACAGGGTTCTGTGCTTTGTTTGTGCGGGGAAAGAACCCAAGGCCTTGCCAGTGTTAGTCAGAGTCCCACTAAGTTCTACCAAAGCCCAAAGGTCTGGACTTGAGGGCCACTGTGACTATGTGGGTCAGTCAAGCATCTCGCAGAGGTCCCATGATAACCAGCTTCACTCAGTTTCTAAAATAAGAGTACAGAGATCTGGTACTTTAGCCTAGAAATGTCTCCCTTGTTACAGATGACAGGCTATTTTATGTGATTGTGTTTTATGTATCATTGGAAAAAAACCAGAGGAAGCAAACGGGCTGGATGTGGCCAGAAGAGCCAGTGGCTCAGTCTGTAGGTGCTGGGGAGTGTTCGAAAGGCTCTAACAGAGCACGGGTGTGGGGTTCTCCCTTAGCGGGGGAGGGCATAAGGAAGAGTTGGTCTAATATGAACAGAGCTGTCGGCTCGTGGCATTGAAAATATCTTTTCAGGCTGTTGTATTCACTTAGGACCTTTGCAGGACTAAGATCATTGTGTGAGTCTGTGACTCCAGTGCTAGGGACCTGATGCTCTCTGGGCTTCCTAAGGCATCAGGCACACACACACACACACACACACACACACACACACACACACAGGCACACACACACACAGGTACACACACACATACACACACAGGCACACACACACATACACACACACACATTAGATAAATAGATGGATGGGTGGATGGATGGATGGGTGGATGGATGGATGGATGGATGGATGGATGGATAAATAAGAGGCAACGGGCTAATGGGATATATCTTTTACTCCAGTACTCAGGAGGCAGGGGCAGGAGGATCTCTGTGAGTTCAAGGCCAGCCTAGGTTATGTAGTGGGACCCTGCCTCAACAGCAAACAGACAAATAAACAACAACAGAAACACAAAAGAAAACAGAAACAGCCTCAGAAGGACAGCAGGTACTGAATAACATGTGAAAAGAAGTACTCAAAGGCTGGCCATGGTGATGCCATGGGGCAGGGGTTCCAGGCCAGCCTGAGCTGCACAGCCATGTCTCAGAGAAAGAACAGCTTTAAAAAACAGCAATAAACGGAACATGATTGAGTTAGCGGCCAGTCAAGAGAGCAAATGCCAGCACATCTGGGGAGTCACGGGGGTCTGTGTCACCAGCTGCATCCCCGGCCTCCGTCCCGGAGATGACTGTTGTCTGTGGTTTTAAATTAACTACGTTTGTAGTGGGAAAGCACACACACACAACATAAAAACTCATCGTCTCAGCTATGTTCAGTGTTCAGCCCTGTGGCAGCTCCTAAAATGCTGTCCCTTAGCTCCTTCACATGTGTGACCTCCTATAGACTGTCACTGTCTTTTTTTGTTTGCTTTTTCAAGATTTTCTGTGTATGTATGTGCATCTGTGTTAGTGCGTGCCACCTATGTGTGGGTGTCCTCGAGGGCCAGGAAAGGTTGCCGGATTCCCTGGAGCTGGATTACAGGTGGTTGTGGGCTGCCTGGTGTGCATGCTGGAATTGAACTCAGGTCCTCTGGAAGAGCAAACCACGCTTTTAACCACAGAGCCCTCTGCCCCTCTGCTAGTCCCTAAGCTCTCTTTTAATACTTTTGTTATTTCTTCCTTCCTTTCTTTT
>NC_034603.1:65326244-65330457 GCF_900095145.1 Mus pahari
CCTGCCTGCCTGCCTGTCTGCCTGCCTGTCTGTCTGTCTGTCTGCCTGCCTGCCTGCCTGCCTGCCTGCCTGTCTGTCTGTCTGTCTGCCTGCCTGCCTGCCTGCCTGCCTGCCTGCCTGTCAGTCTGTCTGCCTGTTTGCCTGTCTGTCTGCCTGTCTGTCTGTCTGTCTGCCTGCCTGCCTGCCTGCCTGCCTGCCTGCCTGCCTGCTTTGAAACAGGATCTTACTCTGTAATCTGGACTGGCCTTGAGCTCTGTGTAATCTTTTTTGCTTCAGCTCACAAGTGTTAAGATTACAGGACTGTCCCAGCACTTGGGAGGCAGAGCCAGGTGGATTTCTGAGTTTGAGGCCAGCCTGGTCTACAGAGTGAGTTCCAGGACAGCCAGGGCTACACAGAGAAACCCTGTCTTGAAAACAAAAAAAAAAAAGATTATAGGACTGAACTACTACATCAGCTTACTTGCCTCTGAGGCTGGTCAATACTTTTTTCAATACTTTTTTTTCGTGTGTGTGTGTGTATAAAAATATACATATATGTGTGTGTGTACATACACATGCATGTATGTTTATATATGTGAGTATCTATGTGTCTTAGTTACTTTTCTAGTGCTATGAAAATAAACCACCATGACCAGGGCACCTTAGAGAGGCAAGGGTCTATTTAGGCTTACGGGTCCTGAGTCTACCATGGCAGAGGAGAGGGACGGCGGCTAGATCTGGAAAGCTAGGACTCACACCTTGAACCCCAAGCAGGAGCAGAGTGAACTGGGAATGGTACAAGGCTTCGAAGACTCCATGCCCATCCTCAGCGACATACTTGCTACAGCAAGGCCACACCCCCTAGACCTACTCAAATTATACCATCAACTGAGACCCACATATTCAAATGCCTGAGACAATGGGGATTGATCATTCAAACCACCACACTGTGTATATGAATCACACACGCACATGCACAGGTGCACGTGCACACACACACACACACACACACACACACACACACACACACTGTGTATGCCCATATATGTGAGCAGATATATTCATTCTCTGTTGCATTACAAATGTCAGTGTCTCTGCCCATCCCTTCTTGCCTGGGCTACCACACTGTACCATCTCTGGCTCCTTGGATTCCCACAGTTCTTATTTCATTCATTCACCATGCTGCCCCCAGGAGACCCCCCCCTCGCTCTTGCCCTAGAGTGCAGATCTGATACTTTCCCCTTGCTTGATCAAGGGAAAACATTACCGTGCTTCAGCACACTGTACCATTTTCCTACACCCCCGTCTTGGCACACTGCTACTCTGTGCCCAGCCACACCTACCCTGTGTTCCAGAACAGTGAACTGGTCACAGTTCCCAGAGGCTTAGGCTTGTGCATATTAGCTCTGTTTGTCGAGAACGTCACTCCCTTGTCAGCTAACTTTTTCCTTCTGGTCTTTCCAGTCTCAGGTCAAACGTCACCTCCTCTTGAACTCCGCCTGGTGCATCTTCTCCTTTCCCCCAGCTGAACTTGGGCACATTTGTATTATTTGCACATCTTCTGAGCATTTTCTTGGTAGGGTGGAGCCTTGTCTACTGATGTTGGCTGTAAGGCTGTGAGGGCAAGAGCCTGCTTCCTGCTCTCTTTGTGTCTTTGGTACCTAATATGTCTCTCTCTTTTTGAGACAGGTCTTATGTAGCCCAGGCTGGGCCCCTCAATATGTAGCCAAGGATAACTTTAAATTTCTAATCTTCTTGCCTCTATCTCTTAAGTGCTGGGATCCACCATGAGCCTTGAGCCACCATGCCCAGTTTATGAAGAACTAGGGCTCGAACCCATGGCTTCATGCAAGCTAGACAAGCACCTACCAACTGAACTGCATCTTCAGCCTAGGAGCTTCTCTTCACTGAGTCTTTGATCCCAAACTTTGATAAGCTATGTGATCTTGGGTGATCCATTTAACTTTCTTGCATTTTAGTGGAAACAGTAAGTCCTGTCCTTTATGAAGATGAGATGAAATAAAACAGAATAATAAACTCCACTTCTCTAATATAAGGACTTGCTATGTTCACTAAATGAATCACTCCTTTGACCTGAATGCTTTTACTCTATTGTGAAGGTTCTGTCAGGAAACCGAGGCTCTGACACAAGCTAGGCATGTGCTAAGCTATCACTATGTTAGTCTGACTATGCTCTCTCTTGCCTTGGGACCTTCTCTGTACCATCAAACGCCATTTGCCTCCGGACTCCCCTTCTGCTTACAAAACCCTTCTTGTATCTCCCATTCTGTGCATAGGCTCCCCTCGGCCCCACCTCCATCTGGAGTGGGACTTTCTTTCTTCTCTGCATCCTGCCGGAACCCTCCCCTCTGCATCCTGCCGGAGCCCTCCCCAGTGTTTCCCTTGGCTTCCATAGCCCTCACACCCACTTCTTTGTTAACCAGCACAATCTGGATCCTGCCCTCCCACAGCCTAATCCCTGTGTCCTCTGAGAACTCTCTTGCTGCTGGGTGGTAGCCCAGGTTTGCTCACTGGATTTCTGGGGCATCCTGGGGTCATCTCCTGGCCTCTGCCACTCCTCCCCGTCTGCCCTGACTCTGTGCTTGCCTGAGTCTCCTTTCCTTTCCTCAACAGCTAGTTGCTCTTTTCTCATCAGTGCTGATTCAAGGCTCCACCCAGAGCCTCTTGTCTTCTCTCTGCCCTCCTGGGTGGTCTCACCCTTTCTTGAGACAACTGCTAGCACAGCTTTGCACATGGCTCCTGCTCTGGTTTTTACTAGCAGCTTGGCACATCTTGGTTCCTCTGCAAAAGTAACACAGGCTCTCAACCACTGAGCCATCTCTCTAGCACCTCTGGGAGGAGGTCTTCTTGGAGAATTATCTAGATCAGGTTGGCCTATATAGGCCTATCTGTGGAAAATGCCTTGATTGTTAATTGAGGTAGAAAGACCCTGCCCACTATGGGAGGCATCATTCTCTATGCAGGGGGTCCTGAGCTACAGAAGACAGCTTATTCTCTCTTTGCATTGACTGTGGATGTCATACTTTAGGTTCCTGCCTTGAGTTCCCTGAAATAATGGAACACAGCCTGCAATTATCAATAGAATAAACTGCTTCTTTCCTAAACAGTTGTCAGAATCTTTTTGTTGTTGTTGTTGTTGTTGTTTGTTTGTTTGCTTTTCGAAACAGGGTTTCTCTGTATAGCTCTGGCTGTCCTGGAACTCGCTCTGTAGACCAGGTTGGCCTCGAACTCAGAAATCCACCTGCCTCTGCCTCCCGAGTGCTGGGATTAAAGGCGTGCGCCACCACGCCCGGCTGTCAGAATCTTTTATCACTAAAACAGAAATGAAAGTAGGAGCTTCCCAGGCCACAAGGTTAGTGGGGCTGGCGTTCCGTGTGTCCAGCTGCTGGGCAGATATTTTTAGCGGCCTTGTCCCAACCCAGAAGTACCATCTCACTGCCCTTTCCCACGCATCCTCTTCCACCCCTGCTCCTGATACTTCTGCTAATGTCCCCGCCATTCTTTTGCCATCAAACGTTCCTGCTGCTCCTACTCCAGTCTCTTGCCAAGCAGGTGCTCTCATTACAGCATCCCTGGCTGCATCCCTGGCTGCCCAGTGTGACTTCCCACTGTCCCGCAGAGGGGCTTCAGTATCTCTCTAAAGCATCTCCACAGCCCTTCACCAAAAAAATATGTACTGAGCACTTGAAAGTAAGACACCGGTGCCCCACGTGGCTATTCCCAAGGTGCTGAGAGCCAGGAAGGGGCTCACCATCCAAGGGTGCCAGAAAGAAGAAAGTACATAGAGCATATACTCAGGGCCGTGTGTCTGCCCTCCCAGGCCACCACCGATCCTCTACTGCGTGTGCCTGCCCTCCCCGGCCACCACCGATCCTCTATTGCAATCCATGATGTCTGCTGTGCCCAGAAAGCATTCCTTAGATCTGTGACAATTCTGCCAGTCCTCTTCCTTAGTGGGAGGCCTCAGCATGCCTGTTCAGGTCTTTACAAAGTGCCTCAGCCAGCTTCTCTAAAGCCAATACCCATTTCTTCCCTTACCCTCCACCACAGCCCACCCTCCCTCCACCACAGCCCACCCCCACCACCACAGCCCACCCCCACCACCACAGCCCACCCTCCAGAGCTCTGAAGAACCCTTGTTTCTGTCCCTGCACCTTTCTCTTTTTTGTTTTTTTTTTCTTTTTTTCTTTTTTCTTTTTTTTTTTTTTTTTTT
>NC_034603.1:65330492-65333822 GCF_900095145.1 Mus pahari
TTTTTTTTTTTTTTTTTTTTTTTGCACCTTTCTTCTTTGAGCTCTCACGGCTGTTTTAACAAACTGTCCGTCTGTCCCCAGAAGATGTGATCCTTCCATCCAACAGGATGGCACCCTTTCATTCTCAACTGCAGAGAACCCACAAGGAGCAAACCTCTTCTGCTGGAGACTCAGAGGGCAGGAAGCCCAGCTGTGTCTTCACCACCAACAAGAGCCCCACCGAATGGGGCAGATAGATGGCTTGTCAAAGAACATAGATAAGAACAAAGCCAGCCATTTTGGTAAAGGCTGTCACCAGGAGCTGGAGGGCAGTCAAGTGTGTGGCACCAAGATCTGCGCATGCCTATGGAGGGAACCCAGAGTCCTGGGAAATACTCTGTGTCCCCTGGTGGCCTGTCCAGTGTCATCTTATTTTCTGCTTCCGACACCACACTGATGCTCATCCCTCTGGGCTCCCCCGACTCAGTTTCCACATCTGCCAAGCCAGCTGTTACCTTGTAGACCTACCTCTTCCTCCTCTTCCTCCTTCCCTCTTCCTATCCCCCCCCCCTCTCGACTACAAACCCTGTAGTATGGAAGTGGGAGATGACTGATGGTGGACTTGAATTTGGGGTGCTTTCTTCTGTGGTGAGGCAGAGCAGGACAGAACAGGAACCATACGTATTCCCGGCCTGAGAGAGTCACACTGTCCAGGATGACTCTCAGAGTGGTTCTCTGTATAGCCCTGGCTGTCCTGGAACTCACTTTGTAGACCAGGCTGGCCTCGAACTCAGAAATTTGCCTGCCTCTGCCTCCCAAGTGCTGGGATTAAAGGCGTGTGCCACCACCACCCGGCACTTTTTTTTTTTTTTAAACACTGATTGAGGGTTTCAACCCCATAGTGGTTAATTGCCTTCTGTGGCATTTCAAATGTAGGATGAAATTTCTAGTCAAATGGAAACTCAAACCACAAAAATTGAATCAACATTAAAAAACCTACATGCTATGTTGTGGGCACATGTGGAAATGCCTAGGTTAGCATCTGACACATAGTAGGTGTGTTGGAACATATGGAAATGCCTAACTTAGCATCTGACACATAGTAGGTGCTTTCAGTCATTGTCAGTGTCTGACTCATAGTAGGTGTGTTGGAGAGTATGGAAATGCCTAGCTCAGCATCTGACACATAGTAGGTGTGTGTTCAGTCAATATCAGTGTTACTCCACACACACCTAAGACAGCGTCCACCAACAGTGTGAGAGATTCCCTCTGAGATGGAAGGAGCCAAGTAAAAGCCATCCACTTGCCTTCCTCTGTGGGTGGGTCGGTATTGTGTGGGGGATAATGTGGGCAGTACAACTGTTCCATGCAGCTAGGTGGACAGGGCCGTGGGATGTGGGGCTGCCAGATAGCCATTCCTGAACTCAGCAGTCACTGACTGTGCCACCACATTGTGCTAACATGCGTCCCGGGGGGTCCTCTGGGATGCCATAAATTGTACAGTCATCTGTTTCAAAGAAAAATAGAATAGGGCCTTTGCTTGGTAAACTTTCATGTCTGGTCATAGTTCAGAGAGGTTGAAGTGTCTCCTTATCCTTTGGAGATGCTCATTGAGCTATCTGTAGATGAAATAACAGGATTTCCTTTCTGAAGTCTGGGAGTGTGGTAAACCAGTCTCATGCTCACGGCCCTGGGTTTGATCCCCAGCACCACAGAAAGGAAAACTGAGTCCTGGTAAGCAAGCCCCTGGCAAGCACGAGGACCTGAGTGAGCTCCGTCAGTGTACAAGAGGACGCGTCCTGAGCTTGTCATCGCAAGGATGGCCAGACGGACGGTGGGGACAACAGGCCCTGGAAGCTTGCTGGCTGCCTCGTCTACACTACTTGAGAAAATTCTAGGCCAATCTGCCAAGGTGGAAGTCACTGAAGAATGACCCCGAGGCTGTTTGTCCACACACATACAAACACACACACACTCGCGCACACAAACACTCACACGTATGTGTGCATGCACGTACTCGAGTGCTTGCACACCCAGGGTGGGATATAGACAGAGAAAAGGAAAGGAAGAAAGGAATACAATACAAACTCCGCCATTATTCTTATCCTGGTGATCTTGTGATGTAAGCCTTTTAAACCCAGTTTAGATGGTAATGAGAATAATTTCTGCCTTACATCTTTGGTGCAGGCACACGAAACTCTTGCACAGGACCTGGCACCCGGTACTCTCAATCAGTAACGCTAGTGTGGCTTTGTGTGAGCCTAAACACACGGGTAATTCACTACTGTAATTCCCAGCAAATGGCTACCCTGCGCTTTGGCTGGGTATGTGGCCTGCAGTAGCTGAGACAGTGCAGTGGACCAACTGGTAAGCTTTGGGCACCCGGGTGTCCAGCTAAAACTTCTGGATAACATTCCTTTTATTTATTTATTTTTTTTTAAATTGTTTTGTTTGTGGATTGCTTGTTTGTTTGTTATGGGTTGGTTTTTTTGTTTGTTTGTTTTTGTTTTTGTATTGGGTTTTGGTTTTTAAGACAGGGTTTCTCTGTGTAGCCCTGGCTGTCCTAGAACTCCCTGTGTAGACCAGGCTGACCTCACACTCATACAGATTTGCCTGCCTCTGCCTTGGGAGTGCTGGGACTAAGGGCGTGAGCCACCACCTCCATCCCAGCTCCTTTTGTTTTTATTTGCTCGCTTGGTTTGGCTTTTTTGAGGAAGGGTCTCATGTAGCCCAGGTTGGCCTCTAACTCATCCTGTGGCTGATGAAGCTGACCTTGAACTTCTGACCCTTTTGCCTAGAGTTAGTTCTCAATTCCTATGATTACAGTCAAGAGCCACATGCCAGCTCTCTTTGTCTTTGATGGGGAGTGCAGAGGAGAAGGGGGGAGGGGGGAGGGGCGGTGGCAGGATTGGTGCCAGCACTTGTGGGCTGCGGGAATACAGAACACTGAAGTGAAGTCGCTAGCAGGGTCTCCACCGTAGACACCTTTTGTTTTCTGTCTGGACATTTCCCCACGGGCAGGCAGTCGGTGTTTCAGAGGCTGTCTTGGGACTCTGGCTTCTGTCTACCTGGACATATTTTCAGGATCCGGCTGGCAAGGTAGCCCTACCATTTTACAAAGGAGAAAGTGCTAGAAGAGAGCAGAGAGGGAGCTCACAGCATCCCAGATTCTCCCCCTTTCTAGGCCTTCTCCTCCCCCACACCCACCTCAGCAGATCCTCCTCCCTGACCCCACCCACCCCTCCGCACAGCAGCTGAGGGGATTGTCAAAGCCAGGCCAGAAACTTGCCTTTTCTGGTGTGCGCGTGTGTGTGTGTGTGTGTGTGTGTGTGTGTGTGTGTGTGTGTGTGT
>NC_034603.1:65333862-65337482 GCF_900095145.1 Mus pahari
GTGTGTGTGTGTGTGTGTGTGTGTGTGTGTGTGTGTGTGTGTGTGTGTGTGTGTTTGCGCGAGTGCACTCCTGTTTTCCTAAAGACTCAGCATTCAGCCCCTGCCAGATGGGAACCTGTGGGCTCCTCATGCAGATAATTATCCTTGCAGCAGTGGGAGGCCTTTCCATGAACGGAAGGTCAGGCATTCGCTACAGCTGTGGCCCAAAGCCACACCAAGCAAGCAAGAGTTCCCAAAACAGGTTTGCAGGACACGAAGAAGGTGGCATGGATGTAGATTAGAGTCCTACCCAGGAAGCGGTGTGGAGCCTGCTGAACCTACCAGGGAGAACCTCTTCCTAGAAGCCAGTGTGAGCCAGCTCAAGTGGGCCACATCCTCCGTGCTCTCGGGCACACATTAGAATGAACAGACTTTCCTCATTTGATGGAGGAAAAAAAAAAAAAATCTAATAATCTAAAAAAATCGAATCCCACAGCTGGATAACAGTGGGAAACACTGCCTCATGAGGTAATGAGCCCCCATTTCTGGAGGTATGTAAATAATGCACTGCCTTCCAGAGACACTGTAGAGACAAGACCTGTGCCTTTCACCTTCACCTTAACGAGATCTCAGGGGTAAAAGCAGGAACCGGAAGTCAGCATAGGTCCAGGGTTCAAGTCCCAGCTTCACGGGTAGCCAGCTAGATGTCCTTACACAGAGTGTCTTTTTTAAATCATCATTTTTATTTTACCAATTTATTCTTATTGTGTACGCATGAATATACGTACATGCTGTGTGGGGGTACAGGTGGAGGGCAGAGGGCAGCTTTGCAGAACCGCTTTTCTCCTTCCGCCGTATGAGTCGGGCCATCAGACTTGGTACCCAGCGCCTTTACCCCCCGAGTGTTTCCTTGCCTTATTGTATTAAGTTATTTTTTGAATAAGACTCTCACACTGTAGTCCAGTCTGGCCTGGAACTCAAGGAGACCTTCTTGCCTCAGCTTCCTATGCACATTACAGGCCTGCACCATCACATCACACCCCGCGATGCCTGCTGATGTTTTTGTTTGAAACAGAGTCTCATGTCGTCTACGGTGTACCTGAGGCTTGAGCTCCTCATCCTCCTGTCTTTACCTCCTTAATGCTGGGGTGACAGCATCTCTCTCTCTCTCTCTCTCTCTCTCTCTCTCTCTCTCTCTCTCTCTCTCTCTGCGTGCTACATGTATGTGGATGTTCATGGAGGCCAGAATCAGGCATTAGATCCCCTGGAGCTGGAGTTACAGGTTATGATGGATGCTGTGAACGGAACTCTGGCCCTCTGGAAGAACACAAAGTGTGTTCTTAACAGCTGAATCGTTTCTCCAACCCTTGGCAATATTTTCTTTCTTTTTTTTCTTCTTCTTTTTTTTTAATTGTATAGCACAGCACATACAAGGCCACGGTTTGACTCTCAGCTCTGCCAAGTTTAAAAAGTAGGATGCTGGGAAGGCAAGATGGCCCAGTGGGTAAAAGTGCCTGCTGAATATCCCGACTTGAGTTCAATCCCTGTGACCCACATGCAGAAGGAGAGAGCAAGCTCCTCTAAGTTCTCCTTTGCCACATGTACTGTGGCACACGCGCACCTAGACATGTACCCACAGGTACACTAAATAAATACGATTTTTAAAAAGGCAGGAAGCCAGTTCCTACCCTGCCGACTACCAAAGAAACCTGGGAAGATCAAGGAGACACCGCAAAGAGGAGGTGCTTTCAAAACAGCATCAACAGAAAGTCTGATCGTTTTTTGTGCTGAATTCTACAGCAAGCCTGCAATCCAGCTGGAGAGGGCCGGCAAGGAGGCCTCCCGCGACCACACCCTCCGGGGCCACGCCCTTCCCCCTGCTGCCACACCCTTCCAGCATCTGCACCTGGGCACTCCCACTTTCCCTGTCTTTAAGACTTGAGTGTGTGGAAGTGTTTTGAGAGGTATAAAGCTCTACAGAGGAATCCTTTGATTAAGCGTGGGGGAAGGAGGGGGGCGGGGGCAGAAGTGAGGCGCTGCCTTTGCCAGACTGATGAGCTCCGAAGAGAGTATGGGAGACAAGTGGATGGTGAGACCCACCTGCACCTAGGTTCTTATAATTGCCACTTGTCAAATCCAAACAGCTGAGCAAAATGAAGACAGAAGATAGATGCGATCGTGGGACAGGTCTTCCGTTAGTTGTCAGAGCGGGAGGGGGAGGGACCTTAGGGGCTCTGCGGAGATGTGCTTTTTCTGAGGCCGGCCTCACAGAGCCTTCATGGTAACCTTTGGGTGCCTGATCTTAGTGGCAGGACAAGAATCCCCTCCATTTCCCCCTCTGTGCCTATTTCACAGCAGTCGATTTTCCCCAGAAACTAGAACCTGGATGGAAAGCAGGGTCTGAGAAGGGGTTTGTCCACCGCGGTGCTCAGGGTCTGAGAAGGGGTTTGTCCACTGCTGTGTTCTCAGTCTTTCTTGGTTTTGTGCGCTCTCACTCCGAAGCACACTGCCTATGAGTCTTGCACTTGGATGCTGAAGACCAAAGATTCAATTTTCTGTCCAAGAACCAGAAAACTGGCAGGGGACCGCCCAAGTTTGTTTTCTGCATTCATCTAAGGATAAGAGGAGCCTGCAGCCAGGCCTCACGCCTTACCCTGCCCTCTCTCAGGCCGAGCCCCTCCAAACACATGGGGTGGGGGGGAGGAGAAAACACCGAGATTACTGCGTCTCCTTCTGCGTTCTTGAAAGAGCCGGAAGGCTCTTTCCAGCCCGATTCTTCCCATTATAAAATCCATGGGGGTGTGTGGGGGCGGAGCCGCTCTGACAGGGAGAAGAGATATTGGGCCTACACTCATTTTACCTCATCCAGTGAAGACCTGTCACAAGCCCAGTGTCCCTTCGCTACTGGGTTGGGCTGACGTTTCTTTTGTTTATTTTCTGATGCTTAGGCGCAAACCTAGAGCCTCAAATGCTGGGCAGTCTCTACCACGGAGGCAAAACCCCAGACTAAACTGTCTCTAAAAGGAATTGGTAATGGCTAATGTGACTGAAAGAGAAAAATCAGTTCTGTGCCTTATCTGGCTTTTTAACATGACATCCTGGGAGCTCTGCCTGTTCTCTTTCTTCTCCCAAAGAATGTGTGTGTGTGTGTGTGTGTGTGTGTGTGTGTGTGTGTGAGAGAGAGAGAGAGAGAACGAGGCAGTGACAGAGAAACAGAGTTAGAGCAGATCTCTGGAGATCACAGATACAGAGACAGAAAGAGATATTTTTCAGATATAGAAGCTCACTCTTGTCCCTGTGTAGCCCAGGTTAGCCTCAAACTCACGATTCTCACGCTTCAGCCTTCGAAGTCATTGTTAAAGATATGTTTTGAAGACACACATAGGAAGGCAGGAACCTCTGGGGAGTTAGGGTTCAAATGCCTCTGTCCTCAAAACAGTTGTCCCGTGTGGGACGGAGGTGTCTTTCCTCACGGGATCGATCCCGCTCAGTCAGTCAACAGGTTCTCCAGGGCAGGAGTGAGGATTAAAAAGAAAAGGACAGTTAGACAACACTGTAGCCTGACCCCAGCCAGTAATGAGACCGAAGGCAAGTTTAATTTTTCCCAATCTGCTTTTATACCTTTTCTTTTCTTTTCTTTT
>NC_034603.1:65337552-65351983 GCF_900095145.1 Mus pahari
TGCCTCTGCCTCCCAAGTGCTGGGATTAAAGGCGTGCACTACCACGCCCGGCTCTTTTATACCATTTTCATCACATGCAAGTGTTAGGGCGAGCAGTACAATAAGGAACCAGCAAGGCAGTGAGCAGAGTCCTCTGATTGCTCCTGGGACAGTTGTTTCCAAGGGCTTGTCAGAATGACCACAATACCAGAGCCCACTTCCTTGTCCAAGCTCAAAACCGAATTCTTGCCTTTTGTTCTACCCTAAGATGAAGATTCCTGCCTGAACTTACTTCCCAGTTCTTGCTGGAACTTACTTCCTTGGCACGACCTAATGTCAGTTTCCTTCCTGAAGCCTATTTCCTTGTCCTTGGTCAATGTCAGATTCCCGCCTAGCTGCCCACAAAGGCTCTTCACGCTCACCCGGGATTAGCAGGTGGCGTCTGGAAGATGTAGGCAGCCAGCCAAGCAGAACCCTCCTTCTGGGAGACATAGCAGAACACACCAAAAAAAAAAAAAAAAGCCCTTCTCCTCCCTGGGCCAACGGATGAGTGTACTAAGCCATTAACAATAAAACAAACAAACAAACAAAAACCCAAAACAAAACAAAACAAAAAAAACGGCAAGGGGGTGCTTGATGGGGTGCATGGGTTCCAGACACTGAGGGGGTGTTTGACCCTCCCAGAAGCCTGGTGTGGCTGGGGCTAGCACCCCATCATCTCCAGAAAACTGATATTAAAAGTAAGACGGAGATCCTGGGTTCCTGGGGATGGAGTCAGGCCCTGTAGCTTTAGAGGCAAGTTTTCGCTCTCCCACCACCCCACTCTGATGTCACAGTTGGGGTTTTCCCACATGCTCTGGGGTCCCAGGCAAGTCTCTTCGTCAGGCTTCAGTCTCCCTTGTGTAAAACCACAGGTTAGGGGATTGGATAAGAGAGCCTTTCTGTAGGCTGGGGAACAGTAGGTTCCAGTCTGTAAGCTCTGCGTGCCAATGATGAGAGAAGACTATTCCTGGAAAGTCAGAACCTAGCCCCATGGGGTCCTCCAATGATAAGAGGGCCCAGAGCTTAGCCACATGGGGTCACCCAACAGTGGAACCTCAAAACTCTTGAGGCTGTGGAAGTTGAGCTTCTGAGAAAGAAGGGTCCATGAAACCCTCGACAGACAGAGGGTTAACAGTGTTGACAAAGGAGAGAGAGAAGGCTCTATCACTGAGCCGGTTCTTCATTCTCCAGAGTTAACAGTTGTAAGGAACACATAGCCCCAGAAGGCATCCCCCCCAGCTGAAAAGCACCATCACTGATTGAGCCTACCATGGCTGCTGCACTCACTGAGCCCACGGCCCCAGATAACTATGGAAACCAAGCCATAGAGTATGTGTGTGTGCATGAGGATGATAAGGATAACTCATGAAGTAATGTGTGAAACTCCCTAGTCATAATTGGCTGAATTTAGTTAAAAAATCCCTGGTCAGGTATGGCAACTCGCTCAACTTCCGGGGTCCCAACTGAGATACAGCGTGTTGATCCACGTGGACGTCCACTGCCTGGACAAGACAAAAGCCAGCACTGCCAGGGTCCAGCTCCAGCAGATCCGAACAGCAGCAGGAAGGAGTCGTGAGCCTTATCTGAGTGCTGCCCTCGAGTCAGGCCAGACCGGAATGTTAGTGAACCGTGTGTGTGTGTGTGTGTGTGTGTGTGTGTGTGTGTGTGTGTGTGTGTACACGAGTGTGGCCCCATGTCGCCATTTATTTACTGCTGTTTATGAATAAATAAGCTGTTAGAACCTTTCCTCCGAGTTCGAGGATTTACTTTCACAATTCGAGACAACCGTTTATTCATTTATGTGCTCAGGTGATGTCTGAGGAGAGCAATGAGGCCTTACCTAACTAAGGTCATATGTATCCAGAACCCAGACTGTTGCTTTAATGCTAAATATCTCTCTATAAAGGGAATATGAACCCCATCAGCAGCGTTTACAGCAAATGCTAGGGTTCTAGCTTCTCAGTTGGCGAGCGGCTTCAGACTGCCGGGATGAGGTGGTATGCTTTTTCCTCATGTGCTGGTTAAACAGGAATGGTCCCCAGAGACTCACAGGAGTGGTACTACTAGGAGGTGTGGCCTTGTTGGAGTAGGTGTGGCCTTGTTGGGGTAGGTGTGGCCTTGTTGGAGGAAGTGTGTTCCTATGGAAGTGGGCTTTGGGGTCTCCTATGCCCAAGTTCTACCCAGTGTGGCACACAGTCTCCTTCTGTTGCCTATGGATCAAGAGGTAGAACTCTCAGCTCTTTCTCCAAAACCATGTCTGCCTGCACGCCAACGTGTCCCACCACGACAATAAGACTAAACCTCTGAATCTGTAAGCCAGCCCCAGTTAAATGTTTCTCTTTATAAGACTTGCCTTGGTCATACTGTCTCTTCGCAGCAATGAAACCCTAAGACACCTCAGGTCCCCACACCTCAGGCAGGGGGCTGTTGGCTATAGGTGTTGGTATTGTGTCTAAACTCCACCCCCCACAGTCACAAGGCAACAGCCAGGCAGGCTTGGCCCAATATACAAGGGGCTGCTTGGCCCCTCCTCTCTCTCTTATATGCCTGCCCCTTGTGCCCCCACTCTCCCCATTCCCTTTCCCCCTTTTTCCACATGGTCATAGCCGGCCTCCTCTTATCTACTCTCTTTCTCTGTGCCTCTACTTTAACTCCCCTCCCCATGCCCTGAATAAACTCTATTCTATACTATACCGAGGTGAGGTGTGTCTGATCCCTCAGGGATAAGGGATGCCTCAACAGGGGCCCCGCTGAGGCACACCCTTCCCCCACACCCTGCCAGAATACATCTTATAGCTCTTTCTCTTTTTATGATCACAACAATAGGATTCTCTGTTGCCTGGAGCTCTGGGGTGGGAGGAAGCTGAACGTAACCAGGGTTTTCAGTCCTGGCAGGCTCTGGGGAGGAGACTTAGGAACAGAGAGAGGGGTCTGCAGCTGTGGAGCCCTAGGGAAGAGACAGGTCCTGGGGGAAGCCCTTGGACCTTGAGGAGGGGCTTCCTGATATTCCTCGGGAGAATGAAGTGAGGGCTAGGGTGGACTGAATATATCTCTGTGAGTGAATTCAAGATGGTGACTAGGGCTGGGCATGGTGGCACACGCCTTTAATCCCAGCACTTGGGAGGCAGAGGCAGGTGGATTTCTGAGTTCGAGGCCAGCCTGGGCTACACAGAGAAACCCTGTCTCAAAAACAAAAACAAACAAACAAGAATGTGACTAGGACTGGAGACGTAGCTTGCTGGAGAAGCATTGACCTCTTCCCCAGGACCTCAGAAAAATAAAAATAGAATCTAGCCAGCCAGTAGTGGCCCAGGCCTTTAATTCCAGCACTTGGGAGGCAGAAGCAGGCAGATGTCTGAGTTCGAGGTTAGCCTGGTCTACAGAGTAAGTCCCAAGACAATGAAGGCCACACAGAGAAACCCTGTGTCAAAAAACCAACTAACCATCCAACCAACCAACCAACCAAAAGATAGATAGATAGATAGATAGATAGACAAAACAGAAAATAATCTAATTGGAGCAGATCATAGAGCAGGCCATTGAAGGAATCAAATCTGTCGTTTTGAGGGTTTCCTGGGTTTTCTCAGCTTAGGGTGACTCTCACCCAGGTTGGATACTCCATCAAGGTTCCAGAGGACAGACTGGAAGGAGGAAGTATAGAGCCAAATCCGAGGATCTGGGAATAGCTGATAAAAGTTAAATAAATAGAGTATGTGCACTTGCTGCAGCCTGCGTGTGGAGGTCATTGGTGTGAGAATCAGCTTTCTCCTTCCAGCCTAGGGGTCCAGGAATCACACTCAAGTCGTCAGGCTTGGTAGCGAGAGCCTCACGCCCACAGAGCCCGCTCACAGCTCCAAGCCTGCTGTCAGACGCCTCATTTCCAGAGCTTTTAGTTTTGTGAGAAACAGTAGGACTGTCTAGCTATCCTTTGGGACCCGATATAAAAATGTCCTATGACTATCAGGAAAAGAAATGTTCCCACCCTCTAGAGAATTCCTCTTTGATTTTAGTAGCTCAAGTAAAGACTATCCTTCTAGAAGCCGAGTCACAGGCTGAAGAGGTGGCTCTGTGGTTAAGAGCACTGGCTGCTGTAGCAGAGGACCTGGGTTCTGTTCCCAGCACCTGTGTGGCAGCTGACAACCATCTGTAACCCTTCTGGTCTTTGCAGGCACCCGGCAAGCACCTGGCACACACAGACATACATGACATGCAGGCGTAGTACTTGTACTGGATAGTTTTGTGTCAACTTCACACAGGCTGGAGTTATCCCAGAGAAAGGAGCTTCAGTTGGGGAAGTGCCTCCATGAGATCCAGCTGTAAGGCATTTTCTCAATTAGTGATCAAGTGCGGAGGGCCCCTTGTGGGTGGTGCCTTCTCTGGGCTGGTAGTCTTGGGTCTATAAGAGAGCAGGCTGAGCAAGCCAGGGGAGGCAAGCCAGTAGAGAACATCCCTCCATGGCTTCTGCATCAGCTCCTGCTTCCTGCCCTGCTTGAGTTCCAGTCCTGACTTCCTTGGTGATCAACAGCAATGTGGAAAGTATAAGCTGAATAAACCCTTTCCTCCCCAACTTGCTTCTTGGTCATGATGTTTGTGCAGGAATAGAAACCCTGACTAAGACAGTACTCATACTCATAAAATAAAAAATAAATCTTAAAGTGTCCTCCTCCTCCTCCTCCTCCTCCTCCTCCTCCTCGTTGTCATTGTCATCATCATCATGGTCATCCTCAGCAGCTGCAATCATGGCTTCCTCCTCTAGCATGCTTTCTTCCCGAGATCCAGTTGCTAAAGCAGATGGAGATGACGGAGGCAGCATGATGAAGCTCATTTGTGTAATCGTCAGGTTGTGTAAATGAGTCAAAGATGCACAAACAGCTTCCGGAACCAAGAGTGACCACTGGAAGTCATGGCTGTACTTCTATCTGGGGGGGTCTCCACTGGCCAGCGGCATTGGGTCAGAATCTACAGCCATGTCACTCTGTGACTACGAGGTTTGAGGTACACAAGAATAATCTTCAATTATTTTGGAGAGTTTGAAGACCTGGGTTTGGGTCTTGTCTTACTAGCTGTGTGACCTTGGATGAGACCTCAGTCTGTCATACACTAGAATGGGTCGTTTGGTTTGTGGCATACATGGTGAATAGATCAGGCTCCATTGGACCCTCAGTTTCTTCATCTGGAAAATAGGGAAAACATTTCCCCAACAGGCTGTGATCCCGTAAGTAGAATCACTTCTCATGAATCCCCAAGGCTGCACAAATGCCTGTCTGACTCAGTGTATCTGGAGTGGGTTGGGTCCTGTATACTGTTTCACACTATGTTCACACCTGGACATATGTGGTACAGAAGGCTCCTGACTACAGCCCTCAAGCTAACATTATCTCTTCAGCCCATGGGGTGGGGGAGTACCAAAGGTCAACGAGCCTTCTAGGAAGCAGGGCTTTCAGGATTAGAGCCTGGAGAATCTTGAACCCACTAGAACAATGTGGTAGTCCTGTCAGGATGGTGGGAGAGAAAAGTTTGGTCCAAATTGCTGTGTGCTCTGTGAGGGTGAATGTTAAGGCCCATCCGACTATATCAGCCCATCCCATTTTATAGAGGTGGAAACAGGCCCAGAGGCATTCAGTGACTTGTCTCTTGTCACACAGCTACTCAGGGACACTGCTGAGGCTCTAGCGCCCACCTTCTGACTCCAACAGCCACCACTGCCTTTACCCAGCATGCTCCTCTTTGGCGATCACAGCATGTTTATTTATAAACTGGCTTGTTTGGAATCTGGAATTTGGCATCTGTGGTTTTGACTGAGGGAGTTAATTTTTTTCCTTTTTGTTTGGTTTGCTAACCTGTGTTTTGTGGGGGGAGGGGGGTGGGGGGGTTAGGGGACCCACAAAGGAATAAAAACACAAGGCTGTGGAGTTGTTTGGATGTGAAGCATCCAGAAATGTGACAGTATCAATTCACTCAGATTCATTTTGTGTCGCTCGATGGTAGATTAAAAGTGCGTGAGGTTGGCCTCTGGGGATTTCCAAACCTCACAAATGTCTGTCACCGGGGTTGCTCCAGGAGCCTGGCAGGACAGTGGGAAAGGACACGTGCTGGGCAGTGACTGGAGGCTGTCCCTCCACAGCCAGGGACAGGGCCTGCATGAAGCGCTCAGAGCAGCAAACCTCAGACCAAAGGGCGTGGCTCCGTGGCCTTTGCATCATGCTTCAGGCAAAGCTGAGGCTGTAAAAGACAGTTTTCATTTTATTCTTGAGTTTTTCAAAACAGTGTTTCTCTGTGTCTCCCTGTCTGTCCTGGAACTCTCTCTGTAGATGAATCTGAACTTATTTTTATCCATAACATGGCAATTCACACAGGAAACAGGATTACAGGGTGGCTGGGTCCCCTCAGAATTTAGGTCCTCCTGGCTGTGTTGAGCTTTCTCCTTGGAGAAAGACTGTTTTAACTGATGACATCGATTCAGCTGCTGTGTGTTCTCATGGCCAGGGAGTCTGGGCACAGCCCCCAGTGCTACTTCGTGCCAATCTGAGTCTGTCCCCAGGACCAGGAAGACTCTGAGTCCTGCTCACCACCAGCCTGGGGCCACTCAAGTGGTGAACAACACCCTGCTTCTGGACTTGTGTCTCACCAGCAGCTTTTGCCACTGTCCCAACAAACTCAGTGAACCGCTGAGCATAGCGCTAGCGTCATCCTGCACTTAGCTATTGTAGTTATTCTTTTTACTGAGATAGGGATTTATGTAGCCCAGACTGGCCTCAGAGTTGATATGAAGCCAAGGATGACCTCAAACTCCTGATTCTCCTACCATTACCCTCCTAGTGTTCGTTCAACGATTTTAGCAGTAAAGTGTGTTGTGTGTACCGTGTGTACGTCTCTGTGTGTGTGAACCTTTCATGGTGTCCAAAGGACATCTTTGACCTCAGCCTTCAGGCTAAAAAGTGGCATCCAGAGACCCAGGGTCTGCTGGGCTGGGTAGCAGGGTCATGGCTGGAGAGTGATTTCTGGGCAAGCTTGGAAAACATATCCATGATATTGAGTGGGGGGGTCTCGTGGGTGTTGGGGGTCACAGTGGGCTCATATGACTTGTGCTCTGGAATCAGAAACCCCAAGAGCCGGGCTGGAGAGATGGTTCAGCAGTTAAGAGCACTGACTGCTCTTCTAGAGGTCCTGAGTTCAAATCCCAGCAACCACATGGTGGCTCACAACCATCTGTAATGGGATCCGATGCCCTCTTCTGATGTGTCTGAAGACATCTACAGTGTACTTACATATAATAAATAAATAAATCTTTAAAAAAAAAAGGAAATCACCTCCCAAAGAAACCCCAAGAGCCAAGTTTGCAAACTAGGAGTGGTTGAATGGGGTAGGCAGAGGGCCTGTGTATCCAGCCTTTCCACTCTGGTCATCGTCCCATTTTCTTTGGCTATCCCGAGAGTGGAAGTCGGAGAACAGCCTGTGAGAGTCAGTTCTCTCCTTCCACCTTGTTGGTCCTGGGGATCCAACTCAAGCCTTCAGGTTTGACAGCAAACACCTTTACCCACGGAGCCCTCTTGCTGTTTCTTCGGGTAATTTTTTTTTTCTTTCTGGTTTTTCAAGACAGGGTTTCTCTGTATAGCCTTGGCTGTCTTGGAACTCACTCTGTAGACCAGGCTGGCCTCAAACTCAGAAATCCGCCTGCCTCTGCTTCCCAAGTGCTGGGATTAAAGGCGTGCGCCACCACTCTCACAGATTAATGCTTTCTGTTGTGTGATGGACTTTTACAGAGCCCCTACCTCCCTCCCCGAGGATACTCACAGGCACCAAGTAGAAAGGCACCGGCAGCTGCCATCTTGGATGTACCATGGGGTGGGAAGTCCGGTTGATGGTGCATAGTACAGGAGGCACTGCCTTGCCTTGCCGGACAGCCGCAGAGACCTAATTATAAATCCATCTCAGACCCAGAGGTCCTGGGGGGCTGTGCTGATTGGTCACTGGCAAAGACAGCCACAGGGCTGCATGCCAAAATCACAGACTTGGCTGTCTTCTGGAGTCTGCAAAGCACTCTACCCTGTCCACCATCATTTTCTCAAGTCCCTCCCACAGCCACTGTTCCCATACCTCCATCCCCATACCCCTGTCCCTACACCCCTGTCCCCACAGACCCTTGTCCTCACACACCCCTGTCCCCACACCTCCATCCCCACACCCCTGTCCCCATAGACCCTCATCCTCACACGCCCCTGTCCCCACTCCCCTGTCCCCACAGACCCTCCACCCCCATCCCCACAGCCGCATCCCCACAGACCCCGTCCTGACACACCCCTGTTCCCACAGACTGCCCCCCCATCCCCACAGCCTCCCCGTCCCCACAGTCTTTTCTCCCTTGGCTTATGAAGCAGAGCAGACACCAGCGTATTTCCAGTCCTGCATGCCATCAGTGTCCTCTCAAGGGTCAACCGTGGAACGGCTGGAATTTTCTGCACCGGATGTGCCCAGGTATCTGCACACGGCCTTCCCTCCTCCCACTGATGCCCTGGAGCTCAGCCTTCTACCCAGGGTCTTCCTAACATGCACACAGGCACGACGGAGTGGGGGCTACACCTTATTTATTTGCTGATGACGCTTCTTTGGGATAAGGGTGAGCTCTAGATTTTCACTGTCCTTTCGAAGCAGTCCCAGCCCACCACAGGGACAGAAGTTCCTTAAAACCAGGCTGAGTGTGGGAACGTCAACTCCCAGTTCCCAAATCTCTTTGCAGAGCTGGAGAGATGGAGGCCGCTTTCCAGGTCAAGGTTTCTCCCTCCCATACCAGATTTCTCTGCCCTACCTTCGCGGCCGCTGTGCTTCAACAGGATCCAACTGGAGCCCCTTGCTGAGGCAGGGGTGTCTCAGAGAAACCTCTAGCCCCCCGCTTGCTTTGTTTCTTCAAGACAGGCTCTCTCTGTAGACCAGGTTGGATTTGATCTCAGAGCTCTGCCTGCCTCTGCCTCCTGAGTTCGAGCACCACCACACCCTAATTTGTTTTTAATGGTGACAAGAACCCGACTCTGGTCAGCCAGGTAAACTGTCCCTCTCTATGAAGGAAACGACTGCCACTGACAACAGAACAGGTCAACGAGTAAAGCAGGCACCAGACACATGGCACAGTAAGGGCCCCACTCATTACTTGCAGCCATGCAAGACCAGCTTGCAGGGTGGAGGCTGAGGGGCAGGGCAGGGCAGGGCAGGGTACAGAAGGAGCTGCAGGCTACAGTGCTCTGCTGTTGGCCCCGGCCTCTGCAAAAACAATGAAGCAAAGGACCAAGGCCAGAAAATGCAAGTTCCTCAAGGTTATTTCTCTCTCTGTTAGCATATCTCAGGGTTAAGCGCTCTCGGATGGAAGGGACCCCTTCTTCAGGCTTCTAAGTCACAAAGTTTGGTGCCAAGGGCACTGACTCCATAGCTAGGAAGACCAGCGCTTGAGTCTATAGACCCCAGAATGCAATGGCCCAGTGTGGGCTTCAGTGAGCAGGAAGAACACAGGAGGCTGTCTCCAGTGGGCAGTGGCTCCGCCATAGCTGTAGACCACTGAGAGACCCGCCCCCCAAACGAAGCCTCCTCCCATTGAAACAGGGAACTCTTGAGGTTACTGTTCCTTGAAGAAACCTTCGCAGTTGTATTACTGAGCCCCCTGTATCTGGGGTGTGCAGACCAAACTGTAGTGTTGGCACCACAAGCTATTGTCTTGTCTTCCCGGTCCAGGGCCAGCTCCAAGGAGGCCAGGAAAAATCACTTCTCTGTGCTGTGCCTTGTCTTTCATGCCACCCCCAGGTCTCTGGCCTGATGCTCTCAGCACTGCTCGGCCTCCACGAAGCCTTCCTTCTCGTGGCCAGAGGGCTCGACCTCGGTGTAGGTGGAGTGGTTGGGGTGGTTGTGGAACTTCATGGCTGGCCAGTGGTGAGGTCTCCGCTGCAGGAGCACAGAGGCAAAGTCAGTGAATACCACCTCACTGGACCCCATCTCTTAGAGACTGTGCAAAACCTCCTCTCAAAAGGATTCTGGAGGAATGGGTGCTCACTGTGGAGAGACAACTGGTGGTGGGGGTGGGGGTGCACTTTCTGTGCAAGATTCCCCACCTTAATCCCTCAGCCACTAGAACCCCTATATAGCCCTGGCTAGCCCAGAACTCTCTGTGTAGCCCAGGCTGGCTTTGAACTTGCAGCAACCCCCTGATTTATGTCTCCCAAGTGTTGGGATTCTAGGCATGCACCACTGTGTGTGGCAGTTTTCGAAGCAGGTTTGTAAGGAGCACACGGTGTGGTTTGTGGAACTGAGCTAGAAGCTTCAACAGCAGACTAGAGATGTGAGGCTGTAGGAAATGATAAAGTAGGTCACAGGGGACTACTCTGGAAGTACCAAGATAGCACAGGTTCCACATCAGAATCAACAGAGGACTTAACTAAAATGCAGATGCCTTGGTCTACCTTGAACCCACCCATCGAAGACCTGTGACCTGGGCACTGGTAGTCCTAGGTGATACCTATGTAGGCTAAGAATTCAAAACAACTGGAAAGACCCTGTTTTATTTTTAAAAACTGGGGGAACCCCCTAGGCTTCTGGGGGATGAGGTCAGCAGGCTTGCAACCCAGGTAGAGACAGACGTCCCTGTGGAACCTTCTCAAATGATTCTTTGGGGGTGGGTGGGTGGGGAGGAACGAATTCTGAAGCAAGACTTCTCTGTGTAGCCTTGGTGGACCTGGAACTCACTCTGTAGACCAGGCTGGCTTTGAACTCACAGAGATCCTCCTGCCTGTCTCCCCAGTCATGGGATTAAAGGCATATACCCCCTTCCCCCAGCAAAATGATCCTTCTAAATACGGATTCTAGGGAAGTTGACGTGATGTGCTATGTAAGTGCTGTTGAGGGGTTCTCTGAGGGCATCACCAGCCTATGACCTACTAAAGGGCAGGGCCAGCATCTCCTTCATCCTTACGTCCTCAGAAACCATGGAAAGACCTTCACCAGTAGGATAAGCACCAGATGTTCCTGAGCTCTGTGGCTCACAGACAAGGGCTGAGCCTCCCTTCCCATCATGCACTTCTACTGTTCACAGTAAGTTCTGGAACATTCAAAACTGCCGAATCCTCAACTCCAGCCCCAGAAGAGTGCAGCCCTCATTAACCTCTGGGTTGTTAACTGTCACCTAAAAAGCCCACAGAGGCAATGAAACACAGTGGCTCTGAGTGAGACCTAGAATTTGGGGACAAGAAACCACAAATCATTACTAGAAAGCTACCTGCCACTAATAGGTCCCCACACTATGGCATTTTTGATCACTTCCCTCTGGGTGCTTTCCTAACCTCATGAAAGCAGATAGACCACTCCCCAGGGAGGGAACGCCTTGGTGCTGAGTCCTGGGGATGATGGACCCTGGTACCGGTCACTGAAGAGATGATGGAGTGGAGGAAGGTTTCTCAGGGAGGTGAGGGATGGGATGGGCTGAAGCAGGTTCTGAACGCCGAGGGAAGCTGGCCTGAAGCAGATACAGGCAAATCTCACACTGACCTCGATGAAGAAGAGTGCAGCATTGGAATTAGGGTGGCCACTGATGTAAATCCCAGCCAGGATGATGGCCGCTACCAGGAGTACAGCAAGCACGATGCCCACGATGGTGCCCAGGTGCACGGGAGGACCCTTGGTCTTCGGGGACGTGTGGTCTGGAAGTCCTGTGGAGATAGTAGGACAGAAGAAGGCTTCAGGGAGCAAGATAAGCTGGGCCTCAGGGACTTGTGTTCTGACAGGGTCCCGGAGAGGAATGCCCATACTTCCAAACCCACAGAAAGGTGTAGCAGGAATTGGGAATGATTATAACCACATTAATGTTCTGGCACCCTTACGGTATTTTCCAGAATCATTTGGAAACTGCTCTTCAGAAGTTATAGGAAGCTTTCTTTAATACCTGTGCCACATAAGCACATTAAGGAATTCACAAAGGGACGTTAAGGCACGTTAAGCACAAAGGGCATATGGTAGTTCATAGTATGGGATCTGGGGCTAATGAGATGGCTCAGCGGGTATAGGTGTTTGCCGCCAAGTCTTATGACTTGAGTTTGATCCCTGGGAACTACAGGGTAGAAAGGGGAGAACTGATCCTGACCACCACAGGGAGGGTAGTAGGTACCCACCAACTCTACATACACATACATAAAAAGTAATAATAAAAAACTGGGATCTTAGCTGAGTGTGGTTTCAAAGGCTTGCAATCTCGGCACTTGGGAGGAGGCAGGGGGATCAAGAGTTCAGGACCATTCTAACCTACAGAGTTTGAAACTAGCCTGGGCTACTCCAGATCTTGTCTCAAAACATCTGATGGCGAAGGCAGGTGTGCACACCTTTAATCCCAGCACTTGGGAGGCAGAGGCAAGTTGATCTCTGTGAGTTCAAGGCCAGCAAGGTCTACATAGTGAGTTCCAGAACAGCCAGTAATATACAATAAGAACCCCATATGAAATAATAATAATAATAATAATAATAATAATAATAATAATAATAATAAATAGGGGAGGGGAATCTAGACTGGCTTCTTGGGTTCAAATCTAGTCTCTATGACTTTGGGCAAATTAGCCTCTGTGAGTTTCTGCTCTCACCTTTGTAGGACAAGGACAATAGCTATCTAGCTGGGGTTACCATGCAGTGGAGGAGGAGGAAATGACGGAGCTCAGGCCAAGCCCCGCAAGCCACTCCCAGCATCACGGAAGTCCTAAACTAGTATTAATTGCTTTGATAGCCATATTCATCCGCGCTTCTGTCTGCTGCCAGACTGAGATCTGCTGGAGGGCAGGAACACTCTCCAGCTCTTAAAAACAACAGGGTCTGCTGTGAAGTAGAGGATCCCATTTCAACTGAGTCCAATGGGATGAACCAGGTCGTCTGGAGGCACCCACAAACCACTCTTCGAGAACATTCTAAGCTCCTGAAATGCATCCCAATGACAAAGGGCTCGTCCAGAACCCCCCACCCCCACCCCGTTTCTTCTATGACTGGGGTAGTGGAGACACAGAGATGGTATGCTGTTTGCCTAAGGACACACAGGGTGTGTCAGCCACTAAGAATCGAGGTTCCCTAACATTACCTGGGTAGGTATTTGCTGCCTCCCTTACTTAATATGAAGGAATGAGCCAAAAGAATGGAGGCAGGTGTCAGTAATGGGAACACCCACTTCTCCTCACAGCGGTCTTGGGTGGGAAGGGAGGCAACAGAGGGAGGATCTCACTGGGATGTCGAGCGCATCAGGATGGTCACTATCCCCATTTGTCTCTGCTGGGCACTGTGTACACAGAAGCAACCCAGAAGAGAAACTATCCAGGCCACTCCCGTGTATGCTGAGGCCTCCAACCCAACTGAAGCGGGATAGCTGGAAGGACTTACACCCCAGGTTAGCCTCTGTTGACTTGATGGTTGGCCACCAGCTCCTAGCTTGCTGTGATCCTCTGATCTGACCTTTGGGGTTGTGGCAGATGTGCATGTAGCACAAGCTGGAAGAGCCTGGCCTGGTTCCTCCCCCACCGCACAGCCTCTCAAGCCCCTCGTAGAGCAGAACAATGACGTCATCTCCACTGCAGGGGTTACGTCAGGCTGAGTCCTTAAAAAGGGGCCTTTCCTACTGGACTCCCAAGGACTACCTCCAGCCTTGATCTGGAAAGGCCTCCCCTTGTCCATCCTTACAGCCGGGACTGGGCTTTTGACAGGGGAGGGTGACCCTTCCTATGACAGAGAACATCTTCCCCAAGCCCGGTAGTAGCCAGTCTTCTGGTACCCCACAAGCAAACAGTGGACAATACCCGTATGCTCTCTGCCTGGGAGGGAGGCTGGATATGGCTGTATGCTCTTCCATACAGCTGTGAGGTCCGCAGGGAAGCAAGGCCACAGCCACAAGTCCCCTGATGGTGGCCCTGGCTCAGCTACTTCCTCGGGTTCCTTTCAGGGCAGTAGACACAGGAGGCTCGTGGCTGAGATGAGAGGTGTTTAGGGTAGACACGCTCCATTGACCTAGGGGTCTATGGCCTCAGACTCCGGCCCTCCCGTTGAGCTCGAGGCCTGGGACCCTGGCTGCTCTGCCCTTTCCTCTCCCTCACCTGCTCTGACTCCTCAGTGCGAGCCCACCGCCATCTGTCTGGTGAAGAGAGGCAAGGAGTAACTTTGTACTCACCGTCTCCTTCTGCATAGGGATTCAACTTGGTGTCATCTTCAAAGAGGACAGAAGGAACAAAGTTAGTGGAATCATTCAGGCCTCCAGAACCCTGCCTCTGGGTGGGACTTAAGTTCATTTTCTTTTTTTTTTTTTTTTCTTGTTTTTTTGTTTTTTTGTTTGTTTTTGTTTTGTATTTCGAGACAGGGTTTCTCTGTGTAGCCCTGGCTGTCCTGGAACTCACTCTGTAGACCAGGCTGGCCT
>NC_034603.1:65352063-65361875 GCF_900095145.1 Mus pahari
CCTGCCTCTGCCTCCCGAGTGCTGGGATTAAAGGCGTGCACTGCCACCGCCCGGCAGGAAGTTCATTTTCAACTCTCCATCCCAAAAGGGGAAGGTGTCCTGCCCAAAACTTCATAGCCATATAACAGGGAAGACTGGGACAAGCCAGCTTCTCCTGTCTCGTGTCATTCCGTCGTCAGACTTTATTTAAGTGTTTATTATGGGCTGGCACTGAGGGGGTAGAGTTAGTGAGATCACAGATGGACATGGTCCCCAGGTCCCCACCTACATCAGGCAACCTGTAGGGAAGAACACTCAGGATGCCAGGCTGTAGCTCAGTCGCTGAGCACATGCTTCTGGTTTAGCCCACACACACACACACACACACACACACACACACACACACACACACCTAAAAAAAAACAAAAAAGCAGAGCACCCCCCCAAAACCTATAAATAAATAAACTTCCCATGATGAAGATGTCTCTCACGCCTCACCCAGGTCATGGGAATCAACATTTCCCAGAGGGAGGATGTGAGTCCTAAGCTAGTGGGGGGGGGGGGGGACATGATAGCTCAGAGTCAAAGACTTTTCCAGCTGTGTCTGCTATGGGGTAGAGATGAAAGGTTGGCGGCAGTCCTGTATGGACATCTTGCCTGGCCTTCTAAGGCGCAGCTGGGTGCAGTGGAAGGCTCACCTTGCTCCCTGGTCCACTTGCAGATGCCAGGGCTTGTGGCAATCTTCGTGCCCTCTCTACACCTCAGGGCAGACACTGCAGCTTCTCAGTCTGCTCTGCAGCCAACCCTCGCCCCAAGGTTTCCCCACAGGAGGCAAAGGAAGCCTGGGTCCAGAGGCCCCACAGCTCTAATCAGTCCTACTAAAACTGTCTTAATCATGCCTCCAACATCCAAACTCTTGGAGACCCTTAGTGGGCCCCATGCTTGCTCACATGGGTTCTAGGCCCTTGTAGATCCCGCTGAGGCACCCCTCTCACCTCGCCATGCCTGGCTCTCTCTTTTTTTTTTCTAAAACTCAACAACATAAGTTCAGTCTTTCCTTGTCCCTCCCTTAAAGAAGGGAATGGTTTCATAGGACCAGTGTGCAGTTGAGCTCTCTGGCTCCCAGGAAGAAGTCAGGGAACAGATGGGGACAGGATGTGTCCCCCCCCCCCCAATACCCACGTTGATGTAAACTTGTTTCCCCAGGTGAGAAACCTTGGTACTCAGCATTAGCCCAGAGCGTTAGCGCCCAGACGACACTGTCTCAGCAGAGTCCTGTCTGTGTCTGTGAAAGGGGGAAGAGCTACTGTGGGTGATGGGGGCTGGTCAGCACCTGAATTCTTACAGAAGTTCTTGGGGTTGGAGAGATGGCTTAGTGTCGAAGAGCATTCGCTGCTCTTCCAGAGGTCCTCCATTTGATCCCCAGCACCCACATGGTGGCTCACAGCCATCTGTAACTTCAGTTCTCCCAAGAGATCCAAGGCCTTCTTCTGATCTCCATAGTAACCGGGACCAGGCATACACATGGTACACAGACACATGCAGGCTGAACATCCATATACTTAAATATATATACATATATATAATATATATGTAATTGGATAGCCTATATTCCCGTGAAGTTAATTTGCCCAGTGACAATTAAGACTACTTTGATCAAGCTCTCCTGTTTGCTTTAACGTTTCCCCGGTTTTTTTTTCATCTCTTGAGATAAAATTTTGCTATACTATATATCCCAGGTTAGCCTTGAACCGGGGATGCTCCGACCTCAGCCTCAGGTGTTGGCATTATTATAGACATGTACCACCACGCCCATGTCTTTGGTCATTCACCTCTCTGAGTCTTAGCGTCTCCTCTACAAAACAGAGATGCGACCATAGCAACATCCAGGACTGTGGGTAAGATGGAACACATGACCGTACATCCTCCTGGCACGCACCCAGTTCCCCCCCATGGTGTCAGGTGTCTTCATCGGTGGCCGACTCTCCTCCAGTCAGGTCTGAGGTCAGCTGTCTCTCTAGGCCTCCGGGTGACGTTTAGAAGGGCATGAGGTGCTTATGTGGCTCTTAGTGACCCACTCGGTCTCTGGTCCCCTAATATCGCGTAAGACTGAGTCGTATTCCCAGACACTGGCTTTTCCTTTTCCCCTTCCCTCCTCTCCCGGGAAACTTAATAACACACAAGTCTTTCAGCTTTCCTAAGGAAAAGGGTCCAATTGAGGGCTGCATCCTAAAAGGGTTTGAGGGGAAGAAAAGACTCAGAGCCCTCAGGACAGGAGGCAGCAGTGGCTGCCAGAGACAGTTGCACGATGCTCAGGGTAGCCCTAGCAGCTTCCACCAAGATCCCCAGGCTTGGAGGTCACAGAGGATCCCTGCAGAGAGTCAGGCCTTAGTGGGCAGCGGATGGGCACCAACCCAAGAAGGGAGGTGTGCGTCAGAAGTTAGAAGGGCACCGTGGCAAGTGCCTTTGATCCCAGCACTTGTACCAGGGGCAGTAGTTCACTCCTTTAATCCTAACACTAGGGAGGCAACGGCAGGTAGATCTCTGTGAATCTGAGGTCAGCCTAGTCTACATAGTGAGTCCCAGGACAGCCAGAGCTATGTAGAGAGACCTATCTCAACTCCCACCCCATCAAAAAAAAAAAAAATCCCAGCTCTTGAGAGGTTGAGGTAGGAGGATCAGAAGTTCAAGGTCATCCTTGGCTACACAGGGAGTATCAGGCCAGCCTGAGCTACATGGGACCTTGTCTCAAAAAAGCTAAAGCACAATGGCTCACATCTGTGAGCTGAGGCAGGAAGATTGCTTACAAGTTCAAGACCAGGTTGGGAGAATGAGACCAGAGTGAGACCCTGCATGGGGTTTGAATGAGAACTGCCTCCCCAGCCCCCAACAGGCTCATGTGTTTGAACATTTGTCCCAGTTGGTGGAACTGTTTGGAAAGGATTGGGAGGTGTGGCCTTGTTGGAGGAGGTGTGACAATGTAGGGAGCCTTTGAGGTTTCAGTTACCCGGTGCATTCTCTCTGCTTCCTGTCTGTGGTTTAAGATGTGAGCTCTCAGCTGTTCCTGCCACCATGGCTTTGCTCCACCACCGTGGACTCTAGCTCTCTGACATCGCAAGCCCAACTAAACACTTAAGGTCACTTGGCCATAGTGCTTTATCACAGTGATAGAAAAGTAGCTAGCTTACGTACCTTGTCTCAGTGAAACCAAAAGGGCTGGACATACTGTGGAGATGGAGAGTCCTTAGCATTGTACAAGGCCCTGGTTCAATCTCAGTACCAGAAGAAAAACGAATAAAGGAAGGGATGTGTGTGTGTGTGTGTGTGTGTGTGTGTGTGTGTGTGTGTGTATGTCACACAGTCTTCTCTCACTGCTGACTGCATGGACAGAGCTCACGCCTCCTATAGCATAAGTTGCCGCACAGCTCTGGGAAGTTAATGTTGAGATGAACTGGGGTGCTCAAACATCCACTTCCCCTTCTCTGAGAGGACCTCCATCTTTTCTTTTTCTTTTTCTTTTTCTTTTTTTTTTTTCGAGACAGGGTTTCTCTGTGTAGCCCTGGCTGTCCTGGAACTCACTTTGTAGACCAGGCTGGCCTTCAACTCAGAAGTCTGCCTGCCTCCACCTCCTGAGTGCTGGGATTAAAGGCATGTGCCACCATGCCCAGCTGAGGACCTCCCATCTTAGGTTAGCCTTCCTAGAGGTCAGAGCTGCTCCTTCTGTATCAGCTCCAGCAAGAGAGCTAAGCCTTCTTAACTGTGGTGCCTTGGCAGGGCACTTCCTGTCCTGTGAGATGGCCCCAGTCAGGTATGGTCAGGCTCTTCCTGAGACTTCCCTCTGCCCTTGGACTCATGTCTTACCTTCTGTGGTGAGGCTGTCAATGAAGAGGGAGGAAGAGGTAGTGGGGTTGCCATCGAAGGGGCTGAAGGAGCTGTCGGGGGAGGCTGAGTAGTGGCTGTCATCCTGGAAGTCCGCGCATGTCTTGCCTTCTGCCTGCAAGAGACCCCAGTGCTGTTTCTGGACACGGCCAGCCCTGAATGCACTTACCCTTGCACTTACACCCAAGTACTTGGGATATGGAGGGAGGGGTGGTGGCTGATTGAGTCCAGGAGTTCGAGACCGGCCTGGTCAACACAGTGAGACCCTATCTCGGAAAATAACTAAGATGGTCTCCCACTTCGCCTTGAAAGAATCTTACAAGGGCCATTTCTCTGTTAGCTGCTTCAAATCCTTCATTAAGGAGGGGGTTGAGATGTCAATCTTAAATAAATAGATACAACCCTAACAGTCACTAGCTGGGTGCTCTCCTTTAGTCCCAGCACTTGGAGGCAGAAGAAAACAGATTTCTGTGAGTTCGAGACCAGCTTGGGTTCCAGGACACCAAGTAGTACACACAGACATCTTAAAAAGAAAAACCCAGGGGTTGGGGATTTAGCTCAGTGGTAGAGCACTTGCCTAGCAAGCACAAGGTCCTGGGTTAGGTCCTCAGCTCTGAGAAAGAAAAAAAAAACAGTAAAAACAACAATAATAACAATAAGAACTACATTTTAACAATCACTATTAGCCAATGTCAGATATGACTGGCTGGACAAGTTTTTTTCATATATCTATTTAGTGTATATTTGTTATCTATTTAAAGTGTGCAGGGGGCTGGAGAGATGGTTCAGCAGTTAAGAAAACTGGCTGCTTTTTCGAGGTCCTGAGTTCAATTCCCACCAACCACACGATGGCTCACAACCATCTATAAGGGGATCTGATGCCCTCTTCAGACCTGTAGCTGTATATGCAGCAGAGCACACATACATTATGTAAGTAAAAGTAAGAAGAAAGAAAGAAAGAAAGAAAGAAAGAAAGAAAGAAAGAAAGAAAGAAAGAAAGAAAGGAAGGAAGGGAGAAAGAAAGGAAGAAAGAAAGAAGAAAAGAAAGAAAGAAGAAAGAGAGAGAAAGAAAGAAGGAGAAAGAAAGAGAAAGAAAGAAAACAAGAAAAAGAAAAAAGTGTGTAACCGCTACAGCAAGCACACAGAAGTCAGAGAACAAACTGTGGGAGTCAATGCTTGCCTTCCATCAGGTGGGTTCCAGGAATCAACTCAAGTCGCCGGGCTTGGCAGCAGGCACCTTTATGCGCTGAGCCATTTTGCTGCCCTGGATATTTTTTCTTAAGACCAGAGAAAGATGGGAGCATGGCAGGGAGGCAGAGGGCTCATGTTTAGACACTGAGCCTGGCACCTTGTAGTGGTAGAGGGCAGGCCAATCTTTGAACTTCTCTGCCTCTTGGCTTCCCGGCTGCTCAGTGAGGGCCCTGGTGTCCAGGTTTTAGGGCCATGTTAAATAAGAACGAGTATAGAACAGCACACAGTGAAGTGCTCAGTATGTACAGTGTGCTCCACTTGCAACAAGAGCCAGGAAGATGTGTAAGGTAGAAGCTAGCCTGGATTCAAAGGAAGGCCCCACCTGAGGGGAAGTGGGAAAAGAACGGAACAACCCCCTCTCTCCCAGAATGACAGATTCCCTCAAAATCAGGAGGGTGAGAGCTTCATTAACATTACAAGGGGTATGGTGGCCCGGAGGAGTCAGCTGTGGCTGAGGCCAGACCCAGCAGCTGCATGTTCAAGGCCACATTACCAGCAGCAGCACTAGTGTCAAGGACTCAGTGAGCTTCAGAAAAATGTTCCAACGTGACTCAGAGCAGAACAGAAAACACATCTGGGATGAAGGGGAGGATGAAGGCAAAGCCACCAGGAGAAGCATTATCGGGGGGGTAGAGTCCTCTGGCAGGACCAACCTCCAAGCAGAGCTCACCTCCTGGGCACATCCATAGGTCAGCCATTCTTGGCGGTATCGGTCAAAGCCACTGGAACACCTAGAGGGACCAGATCCAGGAGATGTGAGGGGTTCAGTATTGAATCCTCCCCCATTTACTCCTCTACTGAGGGAGGGGCTCAGTCCCAGGCTGGCTGGTTAGGCTCCGGAAGGGTTCCCTGGGAAGGAGGGATTATGGGACTGGCAGTCAGACCCTCATGCCCTCTAGTTCTTCTTTCTGATCAAGGCTTTCTCTGCCCAGCATGTCTGTGTGCGTATAGGATCCTGGGAACTCTCGGGGTCCCTTCAACTCTGTCCTAGGGCAGTGCTGGGATGTCTGTGACTGTGCTTTCTTTGGAGAAAGTCTTGCTCATTCAAGGGCTTCCCACCACTATTGAGGAGACTCCCCTTGGCAGCAGAGACTGGGCGGAGGGTGGCATCAGCTGATGTAGCCAACTCCCGCTATGTAATCACAAGGAGGCAGCAACAAGGATGGTACCGGAGACTAAGAAGGCTCCCTGGAGAGGATGCTGTGGTTCAGACAGAAGATGTCAAAGATGGAGAGGATGCTGCGGTTCAGACAGAAGATGTCAAAGATGGAGAGGGCTTTCTAGGGAGAGGGTGGGGCGCGAGCACGAACTGGAGGATGTGCTTTGCATCATCCTGCTAAAATTTCCATTCTTCCTTCTTGGTGCCAAAGAAAGCCACTAAGCCCTATGCAACCCAGGCATAGCTGCAACCCAAGAAGAAGATCCCAAGCCAGAGAGCACATGCTCAGAAAGCTAACACCCAATCCCAGCAGCTGCCCTGTGCCCACACTCCAGCAAGGCAAAGCAAGGCTTCCTGAGGACATGCACAGGGGCTGGGCTGGGCCAGACGATCCTGCTTTCATGATATCCTAGCCCACTATTTAGGGGATGGAGGACAAAGAGGAGTCTGGAGACCGGAACTCAGGCTTCTTTGATGATGTTGGCAGATTCCTTTAAGACTGGGTTGGGCTGGGCAGTGGTGGCCTTTAATCCCAGCACTCTGGAGACAGAGGAAGGTGGATCTCCGAGTTTGAGATCAGCCTTGGCTACAGAGTGAGATCCAGGACAGCTAGGACTACACAGAGAAACCCTGTCTCGAAAAACAAACAAACAGAATAGCCTGAGTCTCCATAGTGGTTGCAGCAGTGTATGCCCAAGAATCAGTTCAAGGCCAGCCTGGTGTACACAGCAAGCTGACTCAGATTCTGTCCCCAGCAACTACATGGAAATTCACAACTTTCTGTAACTCCAGTTCTAGGGGACTCAATGTCCTCTTCTGTCCTCCAAGGGTCCCAGGCATGTACACGGTGCACAGACAAAACATTCATATGTATAAACAAATCAAAACCCCAAAAGACAAAACCCACCACAACCCCAAGTCTTCAGTTTGGGTTTAACCACACCACATGTTAAGCCGCGAGCTAGGCAACACTGTCTCAGAGAAGGGAGCAAGAATGGGCCTTACTGAGTGCCTCTTGAATGTCAGTCACCCCACCAGACCCATCCCCAGGGTCCCACACAATGTCACGGGGATGTGAGAAGTACTAAGCAACCGCAGGGCTGAAACCACCCCTGGATTCCTCTGCGAGTCCACGGGACAAGTGTAGATCAGTGTAGAATACAGATAAGGTACCTGCATGGTCAGTCAAGTTGTTCTTCTCAGAGCAGGGAGGGGAGGCCCTGAGGGGGGGAATGGAAGAGAGGGAGAAAACACCCACAGGTATGCCTCTGGCTTTTCAGGGACCTGGGATTAACTCTCATTTGGAGCTGAGGCTCCAGAGAGCTGGCTGGGGGAAGCACAGGCTGGAGTGAGCCCACGGTGCTGTGGGTGTCGGCCTGAAATGAGTGGTTTCTGCTCCCTCGTACCCTCTGATAGAGCATCTCTGTTTTAACAGAGGTATTACCCACCAGCAGAGCCCCCAGACTTCCCCTCCTGGCCAGCATCTTTACACCAGGGATCTCCGGGTCTCATTACACTGTCTTGTCTCCAAGTTGGATGTGGCCACTAACCGGGGTGGTGGCAAGGGAGAGACTGCTTGGTCTGCAGGAGCCATCTTATGACTCAGCACGGGTAGGATGCTGAATCATACCTGGCAGGAGCCCCAGGATCCCAGGGACCATGTGAGGTCACCTCAGGCATCACCCCAAGGCTCAGAAAACACGCCTCAGCTTTAAAAATGCATGAGATGGGGGTACTGGCTGATCTGGCAAAGGATATGGGTTCAATTCCCAGTACCCACACGGTAGCTCACAACCACCTGTCACTCCAGTTACAGGTGATCCAACGTCATCCCCTGGCTTCCATGGGCACTGCATGAAAGTATACACAAACAAACTCTACATATAAAATATTAATAAACTTTTTTTTTTTAAATGAGGCTGGAGAGATGGCTCAGTGGTTAAGAGCACTGACTGCTCTTCTAGAGGTCCTGAGTTCAATTCCCAGTCGTGACCTGGTGGCTCACCACCATCCGTAATAGGGTTCGATGCCTTCTTCTGGTGTGTTTGAGGACAGCAACAGTGTACTCATATACATAAAATAAATAAAATCTAAAAAAGAAAGAAATAGAGAGAAAGAGAAAGAAAAGGAAGGAAGGAAAGAAGGAAGGAAGGAAGGAAGGAAGGAAGGAAGGAAGGAAGGAAAGAAGGAATAAAAATATATGAGATGACGAAAGAAAGAAAAATGTATGAGATGGAGCACTCCAAAATGATGCTTCTGGGATCTTTGTCTCTCAGGATCACATCTTATTGCTTGCTGGCTTCGCAGTCACTACTAAAGATGACCTTCCTCTCAAGTGCTGGAATTATAGGCATGTGCCACTAAGACCAGAGGGTTTTTTGTTTTGTTTTGTTTTTAAGATTTATCTTTTTTTTTAAAAAAAAAAAATGTTTACATATCTGGGTGTTTTGCCTGCATGTATTATCTGTGTACCATGAGCGTGCAGTGCCGGCAGAGGTCAGAAGAGGGCGATAGATTCTTGGAACTGGAACCGCAGCTGGTTAGCTACTATGAGCGCTGAGGTTTGAACAGTGTCCCTCTGAAGGAGCAGCCATTGTTAGGAACAGCTAACTCATCTCTCCAGTCCTGACCTGGCTTGGTTTGTTTTGTTTCTTTGAGACAGGGTCTCACTCCGAAGCTTTGGCTGTCCTGGAACTCACAATGTAAATCAGGATGACTTTAATACCATAGCTAACCCGCCTGCCTCTGTCTCCTATGTTCTAGGATTAAAAGCCAACGCCACCACACCCAGCCCAGCTGGCCTTTTTGCTAAGCCTTGCAGGTGGTTCTCACACTCCACAGGCAGTACCACGAAGACAGCTAGGGAGCTAGGCCAGCTACTTCTTCCGGGGCTCTGTGCCTCTCCTCTTACAAGCCCTGAATGTGTTTGGTAGAATGCTATCTGGCACTGCAGGAGCTGCCTTAACAGTGTGTGCCACACCCAACACCAGTCACAAATGCTAGGCCTTTTCATAGGGTAAAGGAACTGAGGTCCCAAGAAAGGGATCCTGGGCACAGGCAGGGAGGCTGAGCCCCTGTGCATCCCATGCCCACTGCTCCCTGATGGGTGGTTTGCCTCCAGTGTGCCAGGCCAGCAGCCTGTAGGATTAAGAGCTTCTATTTCTGCTCTGGGATGTTGGAAGGAAGCAGATGAGATGCTAACAGCTGTGCGACAGCTGCACAGAGACCTGGAGCCTGCAGTTCTGACATTTTCAGGATGGCCTTAAAGGCTCTTGGAATTCGTGGGGCTTCACACTCTCAGGAGAGCCATCATCCTCAAAAGAGTCTTTTCCCCCATTTATTTATCTTGGCTAGAAGAACAGAGGTTGAATTGTGAGTCTAATCTATAAGGAGATGATTTCAGAACAAGGATAAGTTGTGTTTAAGAACTTTAACCACAGCGTGGTGGCACTCGCCTTTAATCCCAGCACTCAGGAGGCAGAGGCAGGCGGATTTCTGAGTTCGAGGCCAGCCTGGTCTACCAAGTGAGTTCCAGGACAGCCAG
>NC_034603.1:65361880-65363881 GCF_900095145.1 Mus pahari
AAAAAAAAAAAGAACTTTAACCACAGCCGGGCGTGGTGGCACACGCCTTTAATCCCAGCACTCAGGAGGCAGAGGCAGGCAGATTTCTGAGTTCTACAGAGTGAGTTCCAAGACAGCCAGGGCTATACAGAGAAACCCTGTCTTGAAAAACAAAAAACAAACAAACAAACAAACAAAAAAAAGAATTTTAACCACAAAACTGAATCTCATCCAGAATATCCAGAGCTTCCAAAATCAAGCAAACAAAGCTTTGTAACTTCCTGGGTAACCATGGATACCTGTAGTGCCCATGCCCCTGGTTTTCAGGAAACCCTGTTCCAGCCCAGAAAAGATCTTGGGCTAGTTTGGGGGGGCCATGGAGCTCACCCAGCAATGATGGGCTTTTGTGTTATGGCCTGTCAGTGCTTATAAATAGGTTGCCATGTTAAGATGCAGGCCTGGGGTCTCCCTGTAAATCTCGACTGAAGAGGCCGGTGACTCTGGTCTGACCACAGCTCTGACCGACCCTTGGTGAAGCCCTGGCTCAGAATGAGTTAGTTTTCTGGGAGCAAGGAAGATCTATATCCTCTGGGGACTCCAGATGGTCTTGCAGAAGCCTGGCCACCCCAGGTCTTACTCTGCTAACGCCAACCTTGATCAGGTCCAAGCCTTGAGTGAAACTTACTTGTGACATTCTTGTCCTAAGAGCCACACTGACACTGGACAGAGATGCTATTGCTTGGGGAGAGTGGGCCGTGAGGTCTGAGGGTGTCAGTGGACTCTGGCTACCCGCTGCCCATCCTTACCCTCGCCCCCATGGTCTATTCTCCGAACTAGACACAAACCTCTGCAGGACATGGCACCAGCTGCAGTTGAAGGTTAGGTTCGAGGACATGCAGGTGTCACAACTCTGATGCTGGAGGCAGGCTGCAAGAGAGGAGGTGGTCGATGTCAGCATCCTGTCACTGCTTCCTGGGGCAAAGTGTCTGAATTCAGGGTCCTTTCCTTGCTGTCCCTTCCCAGAGCCTCCAGGAAAGAGACAAGTGTGGTTGGGAGTGGTATGGGACACAAGAACTGTCACCGACAGCCGGCTGCAGTTTCTGGTGACAGCAGGGGGACAAGAGAAGGGACAAAACCATCTGAAAAAAATGGAATTCTGAGCTAGGTGTAGTAGGAGCACATGCCCTAGGGAGGTTGAGGCAGGAGGATTGCTGCAGAGGAGAAACCAGCCTTGGTTACACAGCGTGCTCCACGTCAATTGTGGCCACCCACTAAGGCACCTCTCTAGAGGAAGGCGGTGACTACAGACCAGAGGTATGCCTGGATCCCTGCATACCAGAGGTCTCAAGGCTGAGATCTCAGGGTTCACCTGTGTGTCCCTAGATGGCATTGGATCAACACAAAAGCCACACCCCAGGCCTGGAGTGAGCCTGTCTGTGTCAAGGCTGCCATTTCTGTTCCCAGCTTAGCTTGTGCAGCCCCAGCCCTGACCACAATTTTGCAGGTTGGTGACATTAGGCCCAGATAAGTTAGGTGACTGAGTCCCCCCCAGGGACTGGAGGTTGAGTCTGAGATCAGAACCCATCATTTTTTAGTTTAAAGCACTTTCTAGAATAGCGGATTGTCCCTGCTCACTTGGCAACGGGGTGAACTCCACGGCCGAGGTGGTAGTGATCTTGCTGGAGTCCAGTTCCACACGGTGGTATTCGAAAATGGTCCGTCTCCGAGACTCTGAAAAAACAAGCAGAGTTTGTCATATCGGGAACACCTCACAGTCGGAGGGTGCGGGGACTGTGTGCGGGACCCCACCACAAGTCAGTGTGCAGCAACTGAGGGAGGAAAGGAGCCTGGCTGCCTGGGATACTGACGCCAAGGCTGCAGGGAGACTTTACCTACAGCATCTGCCCACCCTCTCTGTGTGGCCAGCTTGCTCCTGCAGACACGCCTGAAGGTCTGCTTCTCTGAGTAGCCCCTTTAGGCAGCTCCCTGCTCTGTTCTACTCAGGCAGAGAGCCCTTCCCCC
>NC_034603.1:65364001-65375921 GCF_900095145.1 Mus pahari
GAACTCACTCTGTAGACCAGGCTGGCCTCGAACTCAGAAATCCACCTGCCTCTGCCTCCCGAGTGCTGGGATTAAAGGCGTGCGCCACCATGCCCGGCGCCCTCTTTTTTTTTTTTTTTTAATTTTTAAATTTTATTTATTTTTTCAAAAAAGATATCTAAGTACACTGTAGCTGTCTTCAGACACCCTAGAAGAGGGCGTCAGATATCTTCACGGATGGTTGTCAGCCACCATGTGGTTGCTGGGATTTGAACTCAGGACCTCTGGAAGAGCAGTCAGTGTTCTTAACCACTGAGCCATCTCTCCAGCCCCTTTACATTTTATTTTAACTAATTCATTAATTAATTAATCTTACATTCCAACACAGTTTCACCTCCCTACTCCCCTCCCAGCCCATCCCCTCCCCAGCCACTCCTCCCCGCCCCTTTCTCTTCAGAAAAGGAGAGGGAAGCTTCCAGTGGATATCAAACGGCCTTGACATATCAAGTTGTAGTAAGACTAGGCACACCCCCCTCCTGTTAAGGCTAGATGAAGCACCCTGGTTAAGGGTATAGGGTCTCAAAGGCAGGCAACAGAGTCAGAGACGGCCCCTGCTCCCACGGTTGAGTCCCACATGAAGACCAAGCTACATAACTGTTCCATTATGTGCAGAGGGCCTAGGCTAGCCCCATGTATGCTCTCTGGTTGGCCCTTCAGTCTCTGTGAGCCCCTATAGGCTTAGGTTAGTTGATTCTGTCGGTTTTCTTGCATTGCCCGGCTGCTAAGTTCTGATTGGACAGGTGATGAGCTGCTAAGTTCTAATTGGACAGGTGATGAGCTGCTAAGTTCTGATTGGACAGGTGATGAGCTGTTAAGTTCTGATTGGACAGGTGATGAGTGCCCAACTGTGAACTTGACCCCTGCGAATGCTCTGCAAGAGTTCACAGATGGACAGGTTGCCCTACCACGGCCCACTTCTTCCCTCCCAGCAGGGTTAGGCAGGGTTCAGAGCCAAGAACCAAGCCTGTCTATAAAGACCCTCACCCCTACCCCCGCACTCATAGCCAGGAGAATGGAAATCCACATCAAGCCCTGCTCCTGACTTACTGGGGGACCTTGGCTAAGTCACTTGAGCCTCTGTGTTTTGCTAATATACTGGAAAGCGAAAGAGTTGTCACAGTGCCTTTAAGGGGGAAAGCTAGAATTGCAGGTGAAGAACTGGGGCTAATCTGGCAGTCTGGAAGGTTCTCACATCCCTACTATTACCAGACTTACCTAAGAACCATGACTCAAGGCCAGCAGCCAGTTGCTCACCTTAGGAAGTGACATTTCCCACATCGTGAAGAGCCAAGGTGTATGTTCCTCTGCCCAACTCTACCTTCCTTCCGCTGGAAACTGCTTTTCCTTTGGGGCAACTATGTCCAACCCATTTCTACATGTATGTGGCCCTGGAGGGATCCTGTCCTTCCAATGTCCTGCCTTGCAGCAATTGGCTCAGTGATGGACCAATAAGAGACCTTCTTTGAACCTTTCTGCCTGTGACCTATGACCCTTTTGCTCTTTGAACAAGCTGGGCTGTGAATGGGAAGTTGCAGTCCCGTGGGGGAAAGCCTGAGAATGAAACCATTTTGTGGAGAGAAACAGGAAACACTGGTGGTGTGCACAGACCTGCCCTGGTCCTTCCATCAGATCCTCAGCTCCGCCTGTAGATCCGGCTCACCCCAGTGTCCCCCACAGTACAAGCCCCTCTCTGCTTCAGCTGGGAACCCAGAGCAGGCACAAACACAAGGTTTTTCAATCAGTAAAAGGTGGTTTAAAGAAAAACGTCCCAAGAGGACAGAAGAGCTCAGCTGGGCTGTCTGTAACACAGAAATGAGCCTGGGTGCCAGCAGGACGTCCCTTGATGTCACCTGTGTCTCATCGTGGCTCATCTTAAACCTCAGAACTGTTCCTGCTTACTTAACCTAGGGCTGAACCCCAGTTGCCATGGCAATCTCCTAATCTTGCCTGTCTGCTTTGTGGGGCACAACAGCCAGCGCAGCCCCCCCAAACACTGGAAATTACAGAACCCCAGTCCACACAAGTGGGAGGAAACTGCTTCAGTGTCTGCGTGGCATCCTGGCTGACCTTTGGCAAATGCGAGTGATCACAGAGATGTAGCCTGGGGCCTGAGCTCCAGATGCCCGCACACCAGCTCCCATGCCAGTCAGGGTCTGCCACTGCCCTGAAGTCTGGGAAACTGACCGTGAGAGAAGAGATGATTTTTGTCAGGAGGAGGAGGAAGTGAGGCTGCTGCCACCCTGCCCAGGTGACCTTGGATGAAGAACTGAGGTGCAGTGAGGCACACCGAGAAATAAGACTTAGTTAAAATCCACTGATGGTATTCTTTTGAGGCATTGGATTTTTTTTGTTTGTTTTGGTTGTGGTTTTGTGTATTTTCCTCGACATGTAGCCTTGGCTGGTGGTCTGAAACTCATTGTGTAGACAAGGCTGGCCTTGAACTCACAAAGATCTGCCTGGCTCTGCATCTAGGTAACTGGGACTCCATCAGCCATGCAGTGTCACTGGGGTGGTTTGAGGAGGCTTGGCTTAGAGAGTGGCACTAATAGGAGGTGTGGCCTTGTTAGAGTGAGTATGGCCTTGTTGGAGAAGGTGTGGCCTTGTTGGAATAGGTGTGCCAGGGCTTTAATACCCTAATCCTAGCTGCCTGCAAGTCAGTCTTCTCCTAGTAGCCTCCAGATGAAGATGTAGAACTCTCAGCTCCTCCTGCACTATGTCTGCCTGGATGCTGCCATGCTCCTGCCTTGATGATACTGGATTGAACCTCTAGACCTGTAAGCCAGCCCCAAATAAATGTTGTCCTTACAAGAGTTGCCTTGAGTTGGGCACTAGCAGTACACACCTTTAACCCCAGCACTTGGGAGGTAGAGGCAGGCAGATTTCTGAGTTTGAGGCCAGCATGATCTACAGAGTGAGTTCTAGGACAGCCAGAGCTACACAGAGAAACCCTGTCTTGAAAAAAACAAAACAAACAAAACAAAACAAAACAAAAAAAAAAAAACAAAAAAGGAGGGGGGCTGGAGAGATGGCTCATCGGTTAAGAGCACTGACTGCTCTTTCCGAAGGTCCTGAGTTCAAATCCCAGCAACCACGTGGTGGCCCACAACCATCGGTAATGAGATCTGATGCCCTCTTCCGATGTGTCTGAAGACAGCTACAACATACTTACATATAACAATAAATAAATCTTTTAAAAAAACAAAAACAAAAACAAAAAACAAAAACGAAAACCAAGAGTTGCCTTGGTCATGGTGTCTGTTCATGACGGTAAACCCTTAACTAAGACAGTCACCACCACCATGCCCTAGTTTGTTTTGAGCTTTGAAGAGACAAAATTTTTCTCTTTCTTCGCAGTCCCGAATGCTTTATTTCTGCCTTTGTTTCGTTTTGAGTGAGATTCTCAGGCACTTTCAGCATCTCCAAACACCTCATGTTTATAAACTCAAATACAGAGAAGAATGCCCGCTTGCTCCCCCTGTCCTGTCCTCCCTTCTCCTCCCCTGCAATGGCATAGTTCCTGTTGGAGAATCTCAACCAGTTTCTGCAGTCCCCTCCTGCTTTGGAAGTTGCTGTGACAAGAGTCCCCCACCCCTCCCCTCCAATCCCCTCCAGAGGCCCTGACCACTGGGCTAGCAACCGAGCATCCTTCCTGCCCTTGCTTGCCTAGCCTCTGCCATCCTGATCGCTGCCTGGCACACTGTAGGCCACCACCAGAAACACTACGTTGTCACTGCTTGGGTGGTAAAGGGGTTCAGGCAACTACTTTCTAAGGACAGTTCCGGGAACCCCAAGTTCACATATCCTACTGGCTCTCTGGAGCTGTTAGAGGACCTTGGCCTTCCTTTCCTGCCAGGGAAGATGACCTCCCCAGGCCTGAGGCTCCCTCCTTCCTTGGGGACTCCTGCTTAGGAACCAGATGGTTTATAATGAGAGCCAGGTTCCTGCTTCTTGTTCCATCCCTTCCCTCCCAGGCAGAACCTCAGGCAAACAGTCTGAAAGAGTGGGTGGGGGGAGTACCGCCCAGTGTAAGCTCTGTCAGAAGTGACCCTCAGATGCCTCAGGCTGAGCTGCAAGTGAGCCAAGACACTGTTCATTTTACAAGCAGGGAAACTGAGGTACAGCCAGGTTAACCCATAGACCAATATGGGGTTTTGGTTTTTTTTTTTTTTGTTTGTTTGTTTTGTTTTAACACATTATCAACTGAGGCTTTCTACGGCCTTAAATAGAAGACATCTGCAGTTGAGGGGGAAATTGCAGCAGAGCCCAGCAAGCACCACTGAGCATCACCGAGAATGCCGAGTGCCAAGTGCCGGTATGGCAGGTGTGGGCACCTGCTAAGCCCTGAGCACTGAACAGTGAGCTGGCCACCCCCGGGGCCAGCTCTATCCAGCTCAAGTTAGAGCTCCCCAGATCTGGACCATCTCATTTGCTCTGGAGTTTGAGGACAGATGTCCCTGTGCACTGCATTATAAAAGAAGAATCGAGAACAAGGGGATCCTGGGTATTTTACGTAAGACTCGGGTTTCAGCGAGGCGTCCTGGCACGTGGATGAAATCCCAGCACTCAGGGAGCTAAGCCAGGAAGTTCGCTATGCGTTGGGGGGAAGCGAGAGACAGAAGGGAGCATCTGTGTTACTGTCCTAAAAGCTCACAATCACACCAGCATCCGGAACTTGGACAATGGTGTCTGCTTTCCTACTGCCTGAGGGGCTCCTTTCTTTTCTTTTTTCTTTTTTTTAAGATTTATTTATTATTATACATAAATACACTGTAGCTGTCTTTAGACATACCAGAAGAGGGTGTCAGATCTCGTTACAGGTGGTTGTGAGCCACCATGTGGTTGCTGGGATTTGAACTCAGGACCTTTGGAAGAGCAGTTGAGTGCTCTTACCCACTGAGCCATCTTGCCAGCCCAAGGGTTTCTACTATTGTGATGAAACACCGTATCCAAAAGCAACTTGGGGAGGAAAGGGTTTATTTCATCTCACAACTTCCGGGAGAAAGAGAGCTGCTTATCGGCTTGCTCTTCATGGCTGTCGCAGCCTGCTTCCTTACAAAAACTGGGACCACCTACCCAGGGGTGGCACCACCCACAGTGGCCTGGGCCCTCCTATGTCAATCATTAGTCAAAAAAACAAAACCAAAAATAAAACCCACGAGAGCTGCCTACCAGGCTTAAGAAGGCACATTCTCAGTTAAGCAAATATGTCCAAGTCTGTGTGAAGACAAGAACTAACCAGCTCACCTACTAAATGGGTTTGGTCTGGGCAAGAAGATGGAGTGGAAACAAGCTTCAGAAATGACAGGCAGGCTGGGCAGTGGTGGTGCACGCCTTGAATCCCAGCTCTTGGGAGGTAGAGGCAGGCAAATCTATGAGTTCAAGGCCAGCCTGGATACAGATTTCCAGGATAATACAGAGTTCCAGGATAGCCAGGGCTACACAGAGAAACCCTGTCTGGAAAAACAACAACAACAATGACCAAAACCAACAACAACAACAACGACCAAAACCAACAACGACAACAAAGACAAAGACAAAAACAAAGAAAGAAAAAAAACCCAAGCTATGGGAATGGGGTCTTGAATATGGAAATGAACCTCCCGTTCTCTACCAACCCATAGTGTATCCAATTGCACACACACACACACACACACACACACAGAGGCATACAAATATCCACAGTCATAGACAAATATGTATGCACATATAGTCTTTTTGCTTGTTTGTTTTTGTCTTTAATGGGGGGGGGCACGTTCCTGTCATTTGTGTGTCCAGAGAGAAACAGACCCACATGTGCTGCAAGGTGATCCCAGTGTGATACTACAATAAGGAGAGGATGGCCTGAGGTCCTGGGAACGTTTAAGTAGAGGATGGAAAATTCTAGCGAGGCTTCGGCAGCTCTGTCGCTGTCCACTCTTCCTAGGAGACATCTCTCCCAAGTCTACCCTTTTGAACGATGAGGCCACACAACTAATAAGCAGCCATGCCCGTGGGAGAGCAGGTGAATGGTTGTGTAGGCAGTGTGTGGGGTGGCATTCAGAAATCTGCCTTGAACCAAAAAGGCTTCAATCACTACCTTGTATCCATTCGAGGCTACGTATGACTTCAGTACGTTTATTTATTTATTTTTTTTCGGGACAGGGTTTCTCTACACAGCCCTGGCTGTCCTGGAACTCACTCTGTAGACCAGGCTGGCCTGGAACTCAGAAATCCGCCTGCCTCTGCCTCCCAAGTGCTGGGATTAAAGGCGTGCACCACCACCGCCCGGTATGTGTTTTAATTTTTATAAGCAGAATCCTTAAACTCCACTCTGGAGTCATTGCCTTTGGATTATTGTGGCAACATGTGGGGCTCATCCAGTGGCAATGACATCCATCTGCATGGCCAGCTTTCTGGAACCCAGATGGGAGCAGCCCCCAAGCCACACTTCTGGCAGTTTGAGACGTTCTGCTTTATCTCTGCTTCAACTGAGGTCTATGGAGAGTCTGCTGCCCCATCCAGAGGGTGGTTCAGAAGAGAGGCTCACATGTCAGCTCTGCTCTCACGCCTGCCCCTAGTGGGCCAGCATTGCTCTGGTTGGTCAGGAGTGTTAGTACTCACCTGCAATCCTAGGACTGGGGAGAGGGAGGAGAAGGGGGAGGGGAAAGGGGAGGGAAGAGGGGAAGTTCAGGAGCTCAGGGTCACCTTCCACTAAGTAAAATTCAAGTTGAACCTGGGCGACATGCACTCCCATCTCAGAAGAAACATGAAGAGGAGGGGGAAGGAGAAGGAGGAGGGGAAAAGAGGAAAGAGGGAGGGGAGGAGCAGAAGGACCACCATTAGTAGATACTGAAAGTCCAGCCTCAAAGGTCACCCCAGCATGTTGTAACCATTGTTTGGAAATGTGCAATGATGGGTCTCTATCTATCAGTCTGTCCTCCTGTCTGTCCATCCATCCAGCCATTGGTTCCTTTGTTGATTCGGTTATTTGGTAAATAGCTGGGATTAGAAGCCAGCAGAAAACCCTGAGAAACTTTCAGCTCTGGTCAGGAAGCAGAGCAGGGGAATCATATGTTCAAGTCCAACCTGGGCCAGCCAGGAAATAGAGTCTTTTCCCCACCTCTACCGACCCAAGGCCCTGCATCCACTCCTTTCCCCTTTATCCTGTCTTCCTGGCACTTGGCCCCTGGAATCTTGCTTTTTCATTTTCTGACTTTTCTTTGCTTTAGTGAACATGTTTGCACGTACGTGGAGGCCAGAGGTCAATGCGGGCATTTCCCTCTTGCTCCCCACCTCATTTTTTGAGGCATAGTCTCTCGCTGTACCTGGAGTTCACTGCTGGGGCAACACTAACCTGCCTCCTCTGCACTACAGTTCCCGGCATGTGCCACCATGTCTGGGTTTTCCGTGGATGCTGGGCTCAGGTTCTTAGGCCAGTTAGCACTACGAGCATTTTATCTGCTGAGTCATCACCACGCGCATTTTTATCTGCTGAGTCATCTCCCTGGACTACTTGTTTGGTTTGGTGTTTTTTGTCATTGTTGTTTGGTTCTGGAGACAGCATCTCTCTCTCTCTCTCTCTCTCTCTCTCTCTCTCTCAGCCTGGCCTTGAACTCCTTGATCCTCCTGCCTCTACCACCAGAGTGCTGAGATTGCAAACATGTCACCACACACAGATCGCTGGGGAATGTTCAAGATCAGGAAAACTGAATTCTCCTCTGTATCATCTCAGGCAGGAAAGAGCTGAATGAGTGCACAGGACAGAAGCGGACCTCCGGTTCTGGGCTTGGACAATGGGGTATCCATGGAAACGGCACTACAGAGCACCCTACCTGACCAGGGTTCAGCCCCGGGCATTTGAGCTACTCACAGCTCAAGTGAATCCAAGCAAATTCCCTGCTTGCTGAGCAGAGCAGAACAGACTCGAGAGTCTGACATTTTAGCCACTGAAGAGTCATCACTCCTGAAAGCAGAGGCTGGCACTTATTTTTATTTTATTTTATTTTTGTGGTGCCAGGGAGTGAGCCCAGGGCCTTGCACAAGTTAGGTGGCCCACTTTAAAACTCAGTGAAGGTTGGGGATACTGCCTCAGAAAAATGCACTGATGTGCCTCTCCATGTTACCTTGACAATGGATGGAACCGGGGGCTTTGCTTGTGGTACACAAAGGCTCTAACCGCTGAGCCACACACACACACAAACAAAGTCCCTCTCCACTGTTCTAACAACAGACACACCACAGTGAGTTGCACGTATTGACCTCCAGCCCTAAATCTAGTATCTAGGATTAGAACTGGAACTTAAATAACAACAGGACCTGCATAGAGCGAGCCACAGCATGGAGCAAGGCGAACCGCAAACTTCAGCTTTAGGAAGAATTGTTGCCTGGTGCACAAGTTCAAAGACTGCTCCTTACACATTCAGCCAAGACAGGAGATGGTCCACCATGAAAGACATGAAGATCCTAGGGCATCGTGACAGGGACAGGGGCTCTGTGGAAGTGGGTACTTTCAAGCAGCCATGGATACTGGGATCTTAAAGAGCCTTAGGTCCAATTCCCCATGGATACTGAGGGCAGGGAAGTTAGTCTCCATCATCCACTAAATTAGATTTAGGGTCACCTGAGAGACACATCTCCAAAGGGCACTTCCAGAGAGGTGGGAGGGGGAGGGAGCATGGGCTGGGGTGTGGGGGGTGTTCTCCATGGACTAGAGACCAGGACGGAGGAAAAGGAAAGACAAGGAACCCAGCCGGACACCAGTGTTCACCTCTCTCTGCTTCCTGACAACGGGCACAATGTGACCAGCACCTCACATTCCCACGGGCTTAGCCGCCTCACCACGTGGACTGTATCCTTCAGACTGTGAGCCAGCACAAACCCTCATTCCTTAGGTTGCCATTGCCATTAATTTTGTCACAGGAAGAGAAAAGTAGCTGATATACAGGTAACGGTATGGGAACAGATATCATTCCATTTGCCCCGGGTGACTCTGAGAAGGCAAAGTGGGGGGCAGAGGGCAGGACAGTGCAGAAACCTAATTTGAACTTTATCTTTTGAGTTTTATCCTAGACACTCTTAATTACAAAGAGAAATAGAGTTGTAATTCTGCCTATAGTACCAGTTACTTGGGAGGCTGAAGAAGGAAAGATCACTGGAGTCTGATTCAAGGCCAACACAGGAAGCACAGTGAGAGTCCATAGCTAGAAAGAAAGAAAGAAAGAAAGAAAGAAAGAAAGAAACAAACAAACAAACAAACAAACAAACAAAGAAACAAAGAAACAAAGACACACACACACAGAGAGAGAGAGAGAGAGAGAGAGAGAGAGAGAGAGAGAGAGAGAGAGAAAGACAGCAGCAAAAAAATTAAAAAGAAAACGGAAGTATTTGTGGGGGTGGGACTGGGATGTAAATAATTAACAAAAAAGATGGGGGAACTAACTTTATGAATGAAGCTAAAGACTAATAATGTAGCTTGGTGGCAAAACAACGTAATGTGAACCCCGAGATGGTGTTATTTACTAAAAAAATTTATTTTAATAGCTAGGCCCTTAGCACACACCTTTAATCCCTCTGAAATACAGACACCACTCACCTTTAATCCCAAACAATGAAGGTAAAGTTTGCAGAAGAAAGCACCCATGTTTGAAAGTGATTTCTACTGAGTGGCAGACAAAGTGACGAATCAGGGAAAGATTCGACTAGGCTATGCCCAACTCCTAAGAGAAGAGAGAGGAAAGGGAAGCTACTTGATGGGCAGTTGGGGGTTGAGAGAGAGACAAAGAGAGAGAGAGAGGGAGGGGGGGACAGTTTTACAGGGAGAGTTATATAGAGACAGGTTGCAGAGAGAGAACAAGTTAGACACAGGTAAAGACAGAGCAAGTCAGAAAATAGGATCCAGGAAATTAGAACATATGGCTAAAGTTAGTATGAGACCAAACAGAGAAACTCAGTCAGGGACCAAGAATAAAGCCAGACTGAATCAGTCAGCTTGGAGAGGAGTTTGAGCCAGAACAGCTAAATTGAACCAGCCAGCCAGAGTTCAGAAAGAACTAGAAAGGGGAGTGGTCTGATGGTTCAGAGGTTAAGAGCACTGGCTGCTCTTCCAGAGGTCCTGAGTTCAATTCCCAGCAACCACATGATGGCTCACAACCATCTATATTGGGCTCAGTTGCTTTCTTCAGGCCTTCAAGCAGAACACTGTATACATAATAAATAAATCTTTTTTTTTTAAAAAAAAGTACTAGAAAGGGTGAACATATTCGGCAGCAAGTCCCAGAGGCTGAAACATTCTAGGCCCAGATAAGATTGAACAGAGGCTCGAAGCTTCCAGGACTAGGCCTAGGTTAGCAGACAGAGGCTGTAAGCCTTGGAGATGACAATTACATCAGGAGAGTAAAAGCATTGCTAAGTGCAGGGCCCTGCTTTGACACTCAACACCATCACCTAAGAATCATAGGATCGGCCATGGTGCTCAACAGGGACACGTGACAGAAGAATGTCTTGGAAATGCTGTCACCATGACATGTGACATGCCAGCACTGGGGTGTCATCTGTTCTCACACCATTTCCTGAAGTCCTTGGTGTGCTGGTTGATAAAGCCTTGGGGTGTAAGTGTGAGTATAGGAGATGTTCTAACACAGGTCCACTGTCAAGATGGGCCAGATGTCAGACAACGGCTGTGGGAAAGAAGCTGATGTCCCCTCAAAGGTCAGCACTACAGGAAGAGCCCCTCTCGCTACCCCTCCCCCATATTACAGAGGACAGAACTGAGACTGAAGGGAACATGGTTTGCCAAAGGAGGAAGTTCACAGCATGGCTGGGGGTAGAGGGTGCTCACCCCAGACACACCCCGGTCACCTGTTAATCCCCTGGGTTGGAGGCCATTTTGTTTGAATTCTGGAAGGCTTACTGACTGCTGGGGTGATGGTGCACATCTTGGAGTGAGAGTCTTTGGAGAATTTGCAAATGGAGCAGGTGCTGAGTACAGGGGATTCCTGACCCCCTTTGCAGCCACCAGGCCAGTGCCTCTCTCTAGACACAGCTAGGCAAGAAATGACCCCTGTGCTCTAACAAGGAAATGCAGGCACAGATGGATCCCGTCAGACACAGGCCCCCTGGGGACTCACCTGGCACCTCTGGGGATGAATTGAGAATCATGAAAGCATCGGACAGGCCTGCCTTGACAGGGTGCTGGGCAGAGCTGATATCCAGGACAGCCATGGGGATCTGTAGCAGGAAGAAGAGGCACCTGCCATCCACAAAGTCCCCACTCAGCTCCACACCCAGCTGTCTGCTTGGAACTTGAGGACCCGAACACCTGCAACCACACTCCAGTCCCTGAGCTTCCTCCTGCATGAATCCTCCAGCTCTTCACAGGCCAGCAGTCGCCCTTGGCTGCTCCCCATCTCTTCTCATTCATCTCTAAATACTGGAAGTGAACCTGGTGGTTCCCATCTCTCCAGTTCTCTATCTCCCAAGTCCAAGCTGTGTTGCTTTCCCTACACCATCTCCCAGCATTCCCTTAAGTCCTCAACAAACAGTCCGTCTGCTCTGAAGCCAGAGCGGTATCTGCAAACCGACCCTGCTGCATCCTGTGCTCTGACCATCCATTCCAGAGAAGCCACCTTCTAGTGCTCTGGTTCTCAGCCTTCCGAACGCTGCGACCCTTTAACACAGTTCCTCTTGTGGTGGTGGCACCAACAATAAAATTACTTTTGTTGCTACTCCCATCGTTGTAGTTTTGCTGCTGTTATGAACGAAGGCATTGGTGCTTTCCCATGGTCTTAGGTGACCGTTGTGAAAAGGTCATTCAGCACCCCAAGGGATCGTGACCTACAAGTTGAGAGCCATTTGCTCCAGTGCTTTGAATAAACCCTGCTCTGTCCTGCCACAGGACCTTTGT
>NC_034603.1:65375986-65385480 GCF_900095145.1 Mus pahari
TTTTTTGGTTTTTCGAGACAGGGTTTCTCTACACAGCCCTGGCTGTCCTGGAGCTCACTTTGTAGACCAGGCTGGCCTCGAACTCAGAAGTCCGCCTGTCTCTGCCTCCCGAGTGCTGGGATTAAAGGCGTGCAACACCACGCCCGGCCCACTCTACTCTTATCTTTGCTTCTGTCACCCCTATTCATCCTGCAGTTTTTCACATCTTTCCTCGGAAAAGCTTCCCTTGGCCTCTGATGACATGAAGATCCCCACAGCAGCCTCTTTGCACCAGAAGCCTTTATGTGGGGGCACTAGTCATAGCCGCAATTCAGTGTTTGCCTTTGTAATCATCTCTCTATGAGATTTGTAGCTGTGTAAGCACCAAGTCCAGATAAGCCCAGAGCTGTCTTGGCACCAGGCCCCGCCCCCACCACACTACAGATCCTCTACAAAGCTCTGAAACATACTCACCTCTTTGTAGCCGAAGACAATGCGGCCGTCCTGGTGTAGGGCCGCCTGGAAGGTGAAGCTGCCCCTGTCCTCCCGGCCCTGGAGGTAAACGTGGTCCCACTGAACCACAAACACGGTCCCTGGGAAGGGGGAGCAGAGACTTGACTGGGGACCCAAGCAGATATTGTGGTCGGAGATGGGAGCCATTCGTGAGTTTGAGAAGCGGGAACTAAGCAACCCACAGACACCAGCCTGGCTTCCGAGTCATAGAGGCCCCCAAAAGATCCTGTTTCTGCTCCAGCTCCCCAAATTGCTCATCTCTTATGATGTGCACACCTCTCTCTTCCCTCTCCTGATTCCTGGAGACAAAAGGAAAACCTGGAAATGCCCGTCTCCTACGTGAGCAGGGGCTCATGATTGTAAGAGGCAGAGGACAACCCCTCCCCGAAAGCTTCGGCACCTTCATCTGGCTCAACAAGGCTAGACAGCACCACCTCAGTACCCTTCTTACAGGTGAGAAGACAGCACAGGGTAGAACAGGAGGTGGCTGCCTGCCTGTGTGACTGGGCCGAGGGCTCCCGGGAAGAGGTTAGACCAGGGCTACCCACCCCAGTGCTAGGTGAACTATACACTCTGAGGATCTGACCTCACCATTGTCAAAGTAAGCAACTGTGGAGTTGTCAGAGTAGCCGGGGTTGAAGTTGGCCATCAGGGGTGCCACATACTGCGTAGCTGTGAGCATGCGGTGGAGCATGTCCCCCATGAAGATGAAGCCTAAGGAGAGAGAGGTTTGGAGGTATCATCAGAGATGGGTCAGAGGGTTTCCTCTAGGGTTCCCCCCGCCCCCCCCCCCCAGTGGCAGGGGCTAGAAAAGAATCTGATGGCTTCAACCCTTCCCTACCCTGTGGGCTCGGGACTTAGTGAGACAGAAAAATGTCCGAGATTAGAGAATGCTTGCCCTATATCACAAGCGGTAGGAGAAGGGAGAGGAAGTGACTCCCAACCTCTCCTGTTTCAGGAAAGAGGATGAAGGTAACAGGAAGTCAGAGATGTTCCTCATATCAGGGGACCGGAGTCCTTGATCCCTCAGTCTCAGAAACAGAGACTCCAGAGGTCCACGGGCCAGCTGTCCACGGCCAGGACCCAGAGGAATGAACGCATTCTCAGACTCACGCAGGCAGGCACGCACACAGATTTGGGTGGGACAGTCGAGACAGGCCCTGAGTTCCCCACTCCCTCGCCCACCTATCCACCTGTTTTCGGTGAGTCCCCCATGAGCCTCCCTAAGTCGGGCTGAGACCTCCAAGTCCTCCCCGCACCTCACTGGTTTGTCCTTACCTCCGGTTGCTATGGTGATCTGCCGCAGAGGATGCCCATAGAAAGGGAAATCAAAGGACAAGACCACTCTCTGCAGGGACAGGAGAGAGTCCCCATGGGTCGTACGGCCTGCCAGACACAGGTCACCCTCCCTACACCAGACATCAGAGCAATGTGGGCACCAGCATATCCAGGGGAGGGCTCCTCGGATGACAGCCGGGTACCCCACTGAGCTTCCTCTGACTGAACCCGCTCCAGTCACAAATCTCAGGCCATAGCCCCGGGTACTCCCAGGCCACCATTGCTGGCCTAACCCCGGGTACTCCCAGGCCACCATTGCTGGCCTAACCTTGAGCCTCTCGGGGGCCCGGGCTGTCCTGTTAGGCCCAGGCACTCACCGAAGCCTGCCGGTGAGAACTTGAGAGGATCCTGTGGATCTTCACGTGGCTCCGGTTCGCCACAGCCAGGTCCACCCACAGATCCCGGCTTTGTTTCTCACCAGGGCCGTAGACACGGGACACGTAGTAGTTGTGGTTGTCCTCCTGCGGGGACAGAGACAGAGCCTAGAGGTGGCGTGAAGAGCCAGGCAAGCTGGGCACCATCCTCTGCTTCTCCTTACTCAGACTTCCCAATATCCTCCTGGTCCAGCGCACCTGACCTACTGCTTTAGGCCTGAAAGACCCTGCAACACCCTTGGTGGTTCTCCCAAGCCATTCCTCAACAGGTCTGGCTGTTGCTCCTCGTATACTCAACCCTGTCCTGTCCAGACAAGCCAGAGTTACCCTGTAGCTCTGAAGGCTTCAGAGAATGATGTAGGGCAAGTTCAGTACTGGGGACATGATGGAGAAGCCCCAGATAAAGTCTTCGTTTCTAGGACCATGCCTAGATCACAGAGGACACAATCTCTGACCTGCCCTGAGACAAAAAGAGAAATACAACAGCTATAACAACTAGGTCTTAGATGTCTAATGGAGAAGATAGTCAGTCGCCAGTCTTGGGGAGTTGCTAGTCTGATGGCAGAGGCAGGACACAGGCAATGGAGCCCAGGCATAGAAGAACGAACAGAGCAGAAAACAGTAGTGCCCGCTCTCTGCGGTCACCAGATGGAGGAGAGAAGCGAGGGGATAATTTCACATCTCCTCAGGGGATAATTTCACATCTCCCTGTGTGGCTGATGCAGATAACACAGCAGGCTGGGTTTCTTTCCACAGTCTCCCTCTGAGGAGCATCTGGGGCCAACCCTTACAGCAGGCCAGGGAAAGCCAGTGAGCTGAGATGTCTCAGCTCTTCCTGGAGCTGTCCCAAGAGCACCTCACAGGAGGCAGCATTAGGGAGGTCAAAGGCTCCCAAGGCTACCTCGGCTGACTGCGGTGATGCCCCGGGCATCATGGATCATTAATCAGGCTGCAGACACAACAGAGCAAACCGTGTTCTTCCTGCTGAGCAAGCTGACTGCCAGCACTTGGCCTGAGCCCAGTGGAAGCTGGGAACTGGGGCCCTGGCCACTGTCTTGCCTGCAGAGAGGCAGAGCATGGTTCCCTGTGACAAGCGATTCCCTGTGAGAACATTTTGGAGCCCTAGGGTTGGGGTGGGCTGGTGGTGGGGGGGGTTAAGTAAAGAAACATGGGTGGGCAGGGATCCTGCTGGGACCACCTGCTTTTGCCAGGCTACACTCCCATTTCAGTTTAATAAAGACCAGCTCTGGCTGGAGAGAGAGCTCACTCCTAACGAACAGTGTTTTCTGCTCCCTCAGAGGACCAGAGTTCAGTTCCCAACATCCACACTGCAGGGTTCACAACCATCTGCAAACGCCAGCTCTAAGGGATCTGGTCTCTGTGAGCACCCACATGCATATACACATAAATAAAAAGAAAATAAATCTTTTTTAAAAAAATAGAGCTTGGGCTGGTGAGATGGCTCAGTGGGTAAGAGCACCCGACTGTTCTTCCGAAGGTCCGAAGTTCAAATCCCAGCAACCACATGGTGGCTTACAACCATCCCTAACAAGATCTGACTCCCTCTTCTGGAGTGTCTGAAGACAGCTACAGTGTACTTACATAAAATAAATAAATAAAATCTTTAAAAAAAAAAATAGAGCTTAAAATTTTGAAAAAAAATGAAATCGACTCCCCCACCCCCACCCCAACTTGTTAGTTATCTTCTGAGACAGGGTTTCTCTGTGTAGCCCTGGCTAGCTTCTATAGACCAGGCTGGCCTCAAACTCACAAAGATCCTGCCTCTGCCTCCCAAGGGCTGGGATTAAAGGCATGCACCACCACTGCACAGGTTAATTTTAACACATTGTCTCAATCGAGTAGCTCAGGTTGGCCTAGAACTTGCTATGTAGCCAAGACTGGTCTTGAACTCCCAATTCTCCCGCTTCTACCTCTCAAGTGCTTAGGATTTCAGGCATGTGCAACCACGCAGCCTTAGACGACTGTTCCTCTCTTCAACTTCAGCCCCTGACACACAGGAACAAACCAGTCACCTCTGTACCTGTGGACCAAGGTTCTCCCTCACCTTGTCAGTGCTCAACAAGTGTGTGAGCATCAGGTGGCATGTGCTTCTAATCCCAGGGACTTGGAAGGCTAAGGCAGGAGGCTCACGAGTTCAAGGCCAGCCAGAGCTACATAGAGTCTGGGACAACCCAGGTAACTCGCTGAGACTCTGCCCCAAAATACAAGGAATAAAAAAAATAAACACAAAGTAAGCAAAAGCCCAGCTTGGGACCCAGCTCAGCAAGAGAGCACATGCAAGGCATAGGGTTTGGTGCCCAGCAACAGAAGAAATTCCAACAAACTGCATTTGAGGCACAATATGTCCTCTTATGACTAAGAGGCTAGTGAGGGATGGGTTGCGAATTTGGAAATAAACCTGCCTCTCGTCCAAACGCAGGCTAAAGGCCTGGCTGGCACTGAAGAGGAGGAATGGGAAGAACATTCCTATCTTTGGGCATGCTGCGGTGGCTTAAAGCTCAGCCTCCTTAAAGGTGTGCCCAATCCCATTCTCCAGCACCCACAAAGGTGACCTTCCTAGAAACAGAGTCTCCTCAGGTAAGTAGAGTCAAGATCACCCTGGATTAGAGAACTTGGATTCAATGGCTGCTGTCTTTGTTGTTGTTGTTGTTGACGACGGACAGAGTATCTCTGTGTATCCCTGGCTGTCCTGGAACTACCTCTGTAGACCAGGCTGGCCTCAAACCCAGAGATCCAGTTGCCTGCTTCAATTAAAGGCATCAGCCACTACAGCCCAGATGCTGTCTTTATCGCTGGAGGGCAAGAACCAGACAGAGGAAATGAGACCCAGGAAGTCATGTGATCATGGAGGCAGAGACTGGACTGATGTCCTTAGGCCAAGGAGGGACAGGGATGCCCAGGAGTCACTAGGAGCTAAGAGGGTGGCAGGAGTGGCTCTTCCCAGGGCCTCCAGAGGCAGGGTAGCTTCAGACAGACTCTAGGCCCGGGAGAGAATAAATGTCTTACGGCAGAAAATGAATTCACGTACCCTCATCTGTACACTGCTGTGGTTCCCTGGGGGCAACCTGAAGTTGTTTGCCTCCCTCCCTGTCACTCCCTTGCTTAGGACACCCTGGCGCTCAGCTAGAGAGAATGAATGTTGGACCTCTTACCACAATGTACTAGGCCCTGTGGGCCAGAGCCTGGCGTTGCCTAGACAACATGCATTCCAGATTCCTCTTCACTAACAGAGTAAGCAATATGTCCAGCAAACATCAGCACAACAGAAAACAAACTGGCTATGGAGATTTTAATGGGGTCTTTGGGAAGAAATCCACACTTGATCTTAGCCAAAAGGTCGGGAAGTGATAAGGGAAGAAATCCAATTTAACTGCTTGTTCCTGTTAGCTCTTTCCTCTTCTTCCTCCTCTCCCCCTCCTCCTCTTTCTCCTCTTCCTCCTCTTCTTCCTCCTCCTCCTCCTCTTCCTCATCCTTATCCTGTCTAGCATGCAGACCCGATAGCTGGAGCTCCAAAGACCACATTGTAAGTTTAAGGGCAGGTACCACATCCTAAGGATGGAAGGGTACAGAGCTGGGTGGGGCCTAGGTTTTTGATGACGCGTTGGAAGGATGCCTCTTAATTCTCTGATGCCCGTCACCTAAACAAGCCTTAGATGGCAGCGGTCTGGTCCTGTGCCCACCCCTCTCCTGCACCCTCCTTTTTCTCCCTGTTAACTGGGTTTCTCCCTGTTTACTGGGTTTCTCTCTGTTCTGGAAATCATCAACACTTGTCGGCCTTAGGGTCTTGGTGTTTTCTGTCCTTAAATAAAAATTTTTTTCCCATGGTCCAAAAAGGCCTGGTACAAATCCCTGGAGTCCCAGAACTACATCCATCCTCGACTACAGTGAGTTTGGGGCTAGCCTGGGCTGCATGAGACCCTGTCTGGGGCTGGGCTGAAGACGAGACGGCTCAGCTGTTAGAGGATAGGCTTATATCCAACAACATAAGATTTGCTTCCTTCACGTGTGTGAGTGTTTTGCTTGCATATATGTCTGGGTACCAGGAGTGTGCACAGCGCCTGAAGAGGCCAGGAGAGGTCAGCAGATCTCCTGGAACTGGAGTTACAGACTATTGTGAGCCACGAGGTGGGTGCTGAGAATTGAACCTGGGTCCTCCAGAGGAGCAGCAGTGTTCTTAACCTCTGAGCCATCTCTCCAGCCTTTTTTTTTTTTTTTTTAAGATTTATTTATTATACATAGGTACACTGTAGCTGACTTCAGACGCACCAGAAGAGGGCATCAGATCTCATGACGGGTGGTTGTGAGCCACCATGTGGTTGCTGGGATTTGAACTCAGAACCTTTGGAAGAACAGTCAGTGCTCTTACCTGCTGAGGCATCTCGCCAGCCCTCTCCAGTCTTTTTATTTGGTTTTTTTGTTTTTGTTTTTGTTTTTTCGAGACAGGGTTTCTCTGTGTAGCCCTGGCTGTCCTGGAACTCACTTGGTAGACCAGGCTGGCCTCAAACACAGAAATCTGCCTGCCTCTGCCTCCCGAGTGCTGGGATTAAAGACCTGTGCCACCAGGCCCGGCTCTCCAGCCTTTTTAAAGGACTCTTATAGCCATAGGATACGAGTTCCCTCGGGTCAGGGGCTGCATTCCCCTAGGGAGCTCTGGCCCAGAGCAGGGCTGGCTGAGCAGGACTCAGGACTCAGTTCAAGGTCTGCACAAGCTCTGTCTGTTTTGCAGCTTCTATCGTTGGCTCTAGACATGGATAGTGTTACCATGCAGGTACGACAGCAGGAGAAAACAGGATTTCGGGGACTTGAAGGAGTCCCTTGAGCCCCACCCCTTCCCAGGAACTTGAGCAGCCTTGTTGAAGATGATGGTAACTGAGAGAAAAGCCAGCTCTGTCAGCTTCTCAGCTCTGTCAGCTTCTCAGGACTCACAAGGCAAGAGCATCCCCAAACCTGGGAGGAAAGCTGCCACACTCTGACACACAAACATGCCAACACATCACTTGTTACCTCCTTCAGAGAGCGCGGGGAGTCTGGGAATGTGTCTGGATGGCTCATTGCTTTGAGTCCTGTACACCATGGGATAACAGGTAGCACGGGCCACAGCCTGGAACAGCATTGTCCACAGCCAGGTGACACACAGGTCCACAGCCTGTGATAGCCCAACTCTCAGCTGCAGCATTTGAGGGAGGTATATGGGCTCATTCTTGGAGTCCCCTAGGGACCCTCCAGCGACATCTTTGAGGTGACAAAAGATTGCACTTATTCAGATCAAGGGCATTTAAGGAGCTGTCTGTCACCTGTAAGTCTCTCACAGTCACTTCCAGCTGCTAATAGCACAACAGGCTGGGTAAGTGCAGGTTCTGCTCCAGGTGGGAGGAGCCATATGTGACCAATGATGACCCTTCTTGTTGGCAGGTCCTGAAGCATGCAGGCCCTCAAAACATAGACACAAATGGTACACATATATGTACCTCATATGCACCCACACTCCAGGTCACACATGTGTGCATGCACATATAGGCATAGACACACATGTACATACATCTTTGAAAACATACACAAAAAAACATGCACACACATGCAAATGCTCACATATGCAACACATGAGCACACAAGTGTATGGTCACCTACAAATACACATATGCACATCAACAAGACCACATACGTATGCACGCATGTACACACAGCCAGGCAAACAAGGCACAGGTGTGCACACAAGTACACAAAGTTGAACATACACCACACACATAGATATTTGAGCATAAGTGTGCACGGGAATGTGTATTCCTGCACACTAATGCACATTATACAAGTGTACACACACAGGACACACATGCATGGATGCCCACACATGTACAGATAAAGATGCACAGATACAAGCCCACATACATAAGTGTAAACATGTGCATACAGGCACACAGGCTAACACAGGTGTTTGCTCTCATATGTAAAAAACACACATGCACTGACACGCATCTGCACATGTGTATGCACACATACATGCTCACTCAGGTACTTATGTGTGCAAGTGAACACATAAAAACAGGCAGGGGCTCTCTATGCAGCTCAGGCTGATCTTGAACCCGTGAGCCTTGTGCCTCAGCCTCTTTCTTATATGCTGGAATTACCAATAGACTCCACTACAGTAGGCTTCTTCCTTTAAAACCTGCAGGGTCCTGTCCTAGGGTCCTCATCAGATCCCCAACGCCTCACTTCTTCACAGTGGGGAAAGTTCCCACCTTCATAATACCACCCCATGGGGACTGAATTGCAGCACCAGTACAGACCCTCTAGGGATGTAAATCACAGTCTTAGCCCCAGAGGCCACTCAGGCTTCGGTTCTCTCCAAGAGCCAGCAGTTTAGAGAGCAGGGAGGCCCTCAGAGATCATAAGCCAAGCCAGGCCAGGCTCTGCTCAGGCCCTAGCACCGCCAGCACAGTGGCTTGCCAGAGATGACTGCACCAGATGGCCCCACCCAAAGTCATCCTCAGGCCCCACACAGGCCCCAACCTGCCCCTTCTCCTAGCGTGGGTGACTCTTACAGAACATCCCAGCCAGGAGCTATTCCTACTCAGAGTGTTGGCCGAGGAACTGTGGGTGGTTAGGGGAGCCAGATGAAGCTCAGTTGGGAGGTGAAATGGTCAAGGCAGGGGGAGGTGGGGAGCCAAGAGGGAGAAGAGGGCAAGGTGGTATTCGTGGTGCTGGCACAGCGCCAAGCTGGCGTTTCACAGACACCACTCCCAGCCATTCTAGAGGCCTATTTTCTTTTTTGTTTTTGTTTTTTTGTTTTGTTTTGTTTTGTTTTGAGACAAGGTCTCTCTACATAGCCTTGTTTATCCTGGAACTTACTATATAGACAAGCCTGGCCTCTAACTCACAGAGATCCACCTGCTTCTGCCTCCTGGGTGCTGGGACTAAAGATGTGTACCACCACACCCAAACCCCCATTTTCTAAGTGGTGAAACTAAGGCCTCAGGTCACTAACCTATTTGGCCTCAGGTCACTAACCTATTTGGAGCCACATCAAAGTCAGTGATTGGGCTCCAGGTGGGTGTGTGATCTGCGCTCTGTCTACTGTCCGTCAGGTCTTTCCGCAGCTGTCTCCCTAGAAGGTGACCTGGGACACTTCTCTGTTGAGAATTAAAATCTCTCGCATCACCATGCTATGGTACACATCGGGAATCCCAGCTCTTCAGGAGGCTGAGGTAGGAGGTCTATGACATCTTCAAGGCAGCCCCAGCCAACACTGTGAAACTCAAAAAAAAAAAAAAA
>NC_034603.1:65385610-65398863 GCF_900095145.1 Mus pahari
CTGGTGAGATGGCTCAGTGGGTAAGAGCACCCGACTGCTCTTCCGAAGGTCCAGAGTTCAAATCCCAGCAACCACATGGTGGCTCATAACCATCTGTAATAGGATCTGATTCCCTCTTCTGGTGTGCATGAAGACAGCTACAGTGTATTCATACACATAAAATAAGTAAATGAATTTAATAAAAAGAAAGAGAGAGAGAGACAGAGACAGAGACAGAGGCAGAGGCAGAGACTGGGGGCAGGAAAGCAAGCCCTAGTTGGTCTCCCTGGCCAGTTAACACAGTGCTCGATATTCAGTATTGAGTGTGTCTTACTCAGGATGCGAAGGGCAAGGAGCTCACGCCGCACACAACCTGCTCTTTGTCCCCTGGAGGGCGGTCCCTAGGTGCTTGGACTGGAGGTAATATTGGTTTGACTTTACAAAGAGAGTTGGTCATTGTGAGGAAGGAGGCAGTAGCCACGACATGCACAAAACCCTCATCTGTAACCTTCCTGGTTCACAGGCCACGGGGTGAGCTCAGACTTTTCTTTTCCTCCCTTGGCAGCTCAGCACCTACGTCACATTACAGTGAAGCCACTCTGTAAATTCTGGTACCTTCTCCAGCACCCTCCATCCCATAGCAGCCTGTGGGACGCCTCCAGGAATTCTTAGGGTTCCAAGGGGGGGGCATCATTTGAAAAATGACTGCTCCAGGATAAAGTGTGTGGACCTTAGGTGTCAGCCAGATCCAAGTTCAAAAACCAGCCACGATGATAGTTGGTGCCAAGCAACTATCTACTGTGGCTACTGTGGCTACTGTGCTTTCTTCAGCAGCCTCAGATGCCGATGCCGGATGCCTCAGTCTTGCAAGGCCTCCACTGAGCAGGACAATGTAAATGTAATGCCAATGTAAAAAAGCTCACTGCTGGTGCCCACAGCAGGCGTCCAGTAAGTGCGAGTGCTTGCATGATTTTGTTGGACATTTCCATGAAATGTTTTGACAGCAAAGGCTATCTCCTCAGACATTTCCCCCTCCATCCTATTGTCTGCATGGCAAGGGCTCTTCTCTCTCAAATTGCTCACGCACTCATCCCCCCCCCCACACACACACCCCCAGGCACTTTGCTCTGATGCTCTGACAGTGGCTCAGGGCTGTATTTACCTTGGCTGAGCTAGGATGTTTCTGGAAAAGAAACCCCAGCTGAGCCCTCACAATCAGCCCATCACCTGCCAGCCAGTTGGCTGTACAGCATGCTGGGCAAGCAACCAGGGGTACCCGCAGAGTGGAGCTGGCCAGGCTTGTCAGAACAGCATTTAGGCAGCTGGGGCCAACTGGGGAAGTGCTGCTCAAAGGGTCTCCCAATCACCCCTGTCAGCGAGGGTTACAAAAACACCCAGAATGTGTTTTAGATCCCAGCTATTTAAAACGCTCCCGGAACAGCAGCAGCAAAGTCACTAAGAAGCACTGCTACAAGGGCAGAGCTCTGCTGGGCGTGGTGGCGCACGCCTTTAATGCTTGGGAGGCAGAGGCAGGCAGATCTTTGAGTTCGAGGCTAGCCTGGTCTACAGAGTGAGTTCTGTGACAGACGGGGTTTCAGGAGGCTGAGGTAGATAGATTTCTGTGAGTTCAGGGGAGTCTAGGCTACACATTAAGTTTCATGCTGGCCAAGACTACACTGTGAGATCCTGTCTCCAAATAAATAAATAAATAGCCACATATGGAGGGCTTACTGTATAATCTTAGTACTTGGGAAGCTGAGGCAGGAAGGTTGCCACCAGCTCAAGGCCAGCGTAAGCTACAGAGTGCGGACAGCCAGAGCTGAAGAGGGAAACTCTTAAATAAACTAGAAAAGAAAGAAAGTGGGGGAGGCAAGAGAGTGCATCGCCCTGGGTTAACCCCAGACCTGCAGAATCGGAGCCTGCATCTGCACAAGACCCTCAGTGGTACTGACTCTGGCTACTTATGCTGGAAAGGTTTTTTAAAAGGCAGATTTAAAAAAAAAAAAAAAAAAAAAAAAGGTTTTGCCAACACATCGCCCATCCTTAAGGAGATGGTGGCTGAGACCTAGCCAGTGAAGCATGAAACAGAACTGACCTTCTTGTTTGGACTCTGCCACTCATTAGATGTGTGACCTGAGGCAGATGGCTTCCTCTGTCCATTCTGGATCTGAGCTAGCCGGATGGCTCAGTGGGTAAAGGCACTGAGCCAGAGATGGACGTTCTATTCCCAAGAACCATATAGAGGAAGGAGGAATTCCGTTCCCAAAAGCACATTTGTGACCCTTGCACACTTGTGATGGCATGTGTGTGCTTGCGCACATGCGCGCGTGAGCACACCCCCACACACCCCACATACACACACACACACACACACACACACACACACACACCAGTAACCAAAAGAAAGAAATGCTTGCCAGTGAGGTGGATGGGGCAGAGACCTGCACTCAGGAAAGGTTCAGTTAACATTATCTCCTATTTTCCTCTCACCTCAGCTGTGCACTTGATAAGGAACTCTGTATAATGTAACACTGATGGGACCTTACAGAATGGGGCAGTCCTTAGCAGAGATTCATGGAAGTTCTTGAATGACTAGCTAGACTACCACAAGAGCAAGCTATTGAAGGTGAAACCACCCTGTGCTTTCTCTCTGGGTGATGGTGGCGCACACTTTTTTTTTTAAAACCTTTATTTATTATATGTAATTACACACATAGCTGTCTTCAGACACTCCAGAAGAGGGCGTCAGGTCTTGTTACAGATGGTTATGAGCCACCATGTGGTTGCTGGGATTTGAACTCAGAACCTTTGGAAGAGCAGTCGGGTGCTCTTACCCACTGAGCCATCTCACCAGCCCAGTGGTGCACACTTTTAACCCCAAGACTCCGAAGGCAGAGGCAGGTGGATCTCTTGAGTTCGAGGCCAGCCTGGTCTACAGAGTAAGTTCCAGGACAGCCAAGGATACACAGAGAAACCCTGTCTCAAAACCAAGGTGGACAGCTCCTAAGAAATGACAAAAGAGGGGCTGGAGAGATGGCTCAGCAGTATCGTCTGCTCTTCCAGAGGTCCTGAGTTCAATTCCCAGCAACCATCTGTAATGGAATCTGATGCCCTCTTCTGGTGTGTCTGAAGGCAGCTACAGTGTACTATATACATAAAATAATTAAAGAAATGACAAATTAAATAAAACAGGCTTTAATGGTAAATGTAGTGTTCCTAACCATCACTTTAAAAAGCTTCATAATGATCTTATTTTGTTTTTGAGACAGTCTCTGTATATGCCTAGGCTGGCCTTCAGCTCCCAGGAATGTTCCTGCCTCAGCCTCACAAGGATTGGGATTCCAAGTGTGAACCCCTGCACCCTACTATTGTCTTTTTACTGGCCATTTGTGGCTTCTGTGTTTGCACTATGGTGACCTCATTGCCTCATCTTCCATACAATGGGTTGCAAGCAAGCAAGCAAGCGTGTATGTGTGTGTGTGTGTGTGTGTGTGTGTGTGTGTGTGTGTGTGTGTGGGAAGGTGCTGTGGGTAAGAGTGCTTCCTACAAAAGCAAGAGGATCTGAGTTCAAGTCCTCCCACCCCAACCACGTAAAATCGGGGCACGGACATGCATGCTGGCTATCAGTGCTGAGAAGCAGAGATGGCTGGATCCTGTTAGCCTAGCCCAACGGCAAGCTCCAAGCTTAGTGAGGGACCTTGCCTCGAAGACGGGCGATCAGCAGCCCTGGCTAAATGTTGCTTGGGGCAGAACTGAGTGTAAAATGGACACAGACTATGGGGAGACACAGACGGTCCCTCACACAAGGCGCTGTGGAGTGAACACCAGGACAACAGAGCAGAGGTCCTTAGAGGCCCCTGAGTCCATCCTGGGATTGGGTCTTCTCTCTAACACCACTGGAGATCTGGGGGTGGTGAGCCCCTTTTTCTTCAGGGGCAGGCAGGGATCACAAGTGACAGACAGCCTGGCTCTAAAGCGTCAGAGGAAGGCAAGCAACACAAACACGTACGCGTCCTGCAGTGTGGGTGCCAGGAGACATGAGGCAAAAATGAGAGTGTTCGTTAGGCTCATCACAGCTCTGTGGCTGTCAGAAAACAGCCACATCTAGAGCAGTCTCTGCACAGGAAGTACCCTGAGTCTCCCTCCACGTTGCTAGGGGTCAGGATCCGCGTCTCTTCACTGTCCCATCTATGGTCTCCTGGTCCCTCCTGTTTCTAGAGAGCCACCTGAAAAGGGAGCCACGTGTCAGCCTGCAAGCGTCGCAGAGGCCTGGCTCTGGTCCCTAGCTGTCATGGGTTTCCATTAGCAGCTGCTTTCCCGCCTCCATCCTTGGCAGAAGCTCTCCTGACTCACCCCAGCCCACGGTAGGGAGGAGCCTTCCCCTCAGGGGCTGCGCTTGAGTCAGGGACCCACTGTAGCCTTGAACCCCTGGTTTATTTGTGTCCAGGTGCCAGCCACTCCAGTCCACTAAGGACAGGAGACTCTTTCCTGGTGTGGCATCTGAAGTCCCTTCCAGATAGACTTCATGGTAAGGCTTCATCCTCCAATCTCACCTCTTGGGCGGAGCTGGGAACGACTGCACAGAAGTTCCTTCTCCCAGAGGGCCTTGTTCTGTAGTGTGGCCTCTTTTTTAAAATTAACTAATTGTTTACTTTTTTGTTTGTATGTTTGTTTGATTGATTGATTGATTGATTGATTAGACACAGAGTTTCTCTGTGTAGCCCTGGCTGTCCTGGAACTCACTCTGTAGACCAAACTGTCTTCGAACTCAGAGATCCACCTGCCTCTACCTCTCAAGTAATGGATTAAAGGTGTGTGTCACCACACCCAGCTGCAGTGTGGCCTCTTGGTGTGTGGCTGTCAAGGGGGTCATGAGGCCTCCGATGGTAGAAGTCTTATGCTCAAGAATTGCCACAATGGTGCTTCAAAAACCTGGCATTCTGGCTGTTACCCTGACATTTATTTATTTTCAGGAAACTGGGGACAAGATCTACAACTTACTATGTAGTCCAAACTGGCTTTGAACTAGTGGTAATCCTCCTGCCTCTTCCTCCAAGTGTTGGGATCAAAAGCATGCACCACCACACTATCCTATTTATTTTCTGGGTTTTTTTTTTTTTTTTTTTTGGAGGGGGGGATGGGTGGGGGGAGTTCGAGACAGGGTTTCTCTGTGTAGCTCTGGTTGTCTTGTAACTCACTCTATAGACCAGGCTGGCCTCGAACTCAGAAATCTGCCTGCCTCTGCCTCCCAAGTGCTGGGATTAAAGGCATGTGCCACCATTGCCTGGCTATGTTCTGTTTTGAGACAAGCTTTCATTAAGCTGCCCGTGCGAGCTGGGAAATTATACTGTAACCCACTTAGGCTTTGAATTTCCTACCTCAATCTTCTGAGTAACTAGACCAGGTCTGGCTGCCATTATAAACCTGCTTGGCGAGACTGGAGAGATGGCTCAGAGGTTAAGAACACATACTGTTCTTCCAGAGGACCATGTGGGGTTCTTAACCTGTCACCCATTTACACCTGCCTGCCTCTCACTCCAGTTCCAGGGGATCTGACACTCCCTGCCGGCTTCGGAGGCACCTGCACATTTGTGCCATATACTTACACAGACACTGAACACAAGAACTCTGGCCAGACGTAGGCACTTTCCCTACCCCCTCTTCCCCTACACCCACAGCCCCCCCCCACACACACACACGAGACAAGGTCAGAATAAAGGTGACATTAAACTTCATTTTTTTTTTTTTTGAGACAAAACTTGCTGTGTAGGCCAAGCAATCCTCCTGCCTCAGTCTCCTAGGCGCTATGTTGCACCAAATTTCTTAGGGATTGGGAAGCAGGGGTGCATGTATGTGCTGAGATGTGGGGCTCATTAGGTACCAGGCTGGCCTTGAGTTCTTGGCCATGATCCTGCTCGGCCTCCCAAGTGCTGGGATTATAGATGTGAGACACTGCGCTCGTGGTTACAGCAGAACCCTTCGCGGTGACGTTAGAAGAAAACGGTGAGATGCCTTCAAGCTTTGAAAGGAAAATTACCTTTTTAATTTATAAGTCTACATCCAGTGAAACCACCGATCAAAAGGGAGAGCAGAATAAACGAATTTTCAGACATGCACATCCTTAGAAGAGTCTTTCTTGAGAGGCAGCCTCTGTCAGCCGACTTAACTGCCATAGAATCCAGCAGGAGAGGGAGGACACAGGGTCGAGGGACCAGGGCTCCAACACCCCAGAGACAGAGGAGGTGGAAGCACAAGCTGGCAGCTGTGGAGCTGGGGGAGCAGTCCGCCATGGAAGGGCACGATATGTTTCTATTTGTTATTGGACATTGACAGCAAGGTCTTATGTAGCCCAGGCTGTCCTTGTACTTACTATGTGGTCAAAGATGCCCTTGAACCTCAGGTCCTCCTACTTGTTTCTCTAGAGAGCTGAGATTACAAGGATGCACCACCACACCCAGTTTATGCAGTCCTGGGGATCAAACCCAGGCTTAATGAATGCTAAGTAAGTGTCCTACCAACTGAACTACAGCCCCCGTGCCCTGATGGCAAATTTGACCACACTGAAAATTACACTTGAAGCTAAGGGGAGGCATATAAGAAGGGATTAGCACAGAGAACTGAGCAGGCAGGGCCAGGGAGACAGCAAGGATCCCAGAAAAAAGCCAACAAGAAACAGGTGGAGAGACAGTGACTAAGTACGTTTCCCAAAAGGTCTGATGATCCGAGCTTGATCCCTGGGACCCACACGGTGGAAGGGGAGAACTGACTTCTGAGAGTTGTCCTCTGACCTCCACACACGTGCTACACAGTACATGCTCCCCTGTACCAACACAGATGTAAGTAAATAAATTTAAAAAAATAATAATAATGTAAGGAACAAGACATTACCCCACTTGGATCACGTGATGGTGCATGAGTTGAGAAAGAAAGGTGGAGAAGAAAGTTCTTGGGAAAGCATCAAAGCCGAGTCCTCTATCACCACAGACAAGAAGCAGATAATGTCCAAAGCCCGTCCAGTGCTGGGTCTCGTGGCCCATACCTTTAGGCCTAGCACTTAGGAGGCAGCCTGATCAAATGGATCTCTTTAAGTTCAAGAACAGCTTGGTCTATATAGCGAGTTCAAGGCCAGTCAAAGCTGTATTGTGAAAACCCTGTCTCAAAACCAACTAACCAAAGCTCACTCATTAAAGGAGCTAAAGAGACAGAATAACTGGAAAACAACAAAGCAGAGGTACCCTGCTGTGTGAAGGTTGAGGAGGGTAGGGAGGGCAACCTGGGACGGCTGGGTTTATTCTTCTATGCTTCCAGAACTATAGAAGTCTATGCTAGTCCAGTACTAGAACATGGGCGGATACTGCCCACGCTGACCCTGGACTCCAGAGCTCTCATCATCCTCTCTCCTTGGTTTTGTGCTCAGCTGGGACCACAGGCACCGGCAGCCCATATCCCACCACCTCTATAACATAGCCTGATGATTGAACGCTTCTGAAAGTTCTGTGGAAAAAAAGAAATGGATGCCGCGCTGGGCGTGGTGGTGCACGCCTTTAATCCCAGTACTCGGGAGGCAGAGGCAGGCAGATTTCTGAGTTCGAGGCCAGCCTGGTCTACAGAGTGAGTTCCAGGACAGCCAGGGCTATACAGAGAAACCCTGTCTCAAAACAAACAAACAAAAAGAAATGGATGCAGCGAAGGAAGTTCACCCTCTCATTGCTGCTTCTGTTTTCTGTTCTGTAGCTTTTGTGCATCCTGAGCCTGCACCTTTCCCTTCCCTCCCCACCACACACTCAGCATTCGCTCACACTCATCCCAGACACAAGCCTCCGGAAGTGGCTAACCATGGGCCTGTGGACATGATATGCAAAATTCCTCAGCCTCAGGTGCACAGTGCCTCCAACTCTCTCAGGCTGCAGAGGCCCTTTAGCTTCCAGAGTCACCTCCCCCCAGAGAGCTTCCTGCCCCCAGGTTCAGGACCTTGTACCTCAGTGACACGTGGACTGGTTTCTCCTCCACTCCAACCACCTCAGGATGCCTCTGTCCTTAACCTTTAGGGCCCCAGAGTCTAAAGAGGCAGAAAGGTACCCTGGCAGCTTCGGGGTAATTATACCACCTTCAGCTTTCTCTTCTCTAAGGCAGGGCGGAGTTCAGAGCCAGCACTGTATCTCCTGGAGCAAATTATGTCATCTCTCCTGGCAGAGGCCGGCAGCCTACGACTCTGAGATGCTTTGATCCTACGATCCAGCCTGGAGCTGGCTTGTCTCCTCTTCTCTGGGATCCTATCCATTCCACGCTCCCACATCTGACACGGAGGCAGGCTCCGGCTCCCCTCTCCCTCTGCACTCACCACCACCCGAGTCCTGTTGTCCGGAAGTGTGTCGATGGCCAGGGAGTCCCCACCCAGGTCCTGGCTTAGCTGAATCTTGCCTGGCTTCAACACCTGCTCGGCGGGGCTCTCTCGGGGTCTCCGGCTCCAGCCTGGACTGGTCCTCTTGGCAGTCCACGCAGAACCTTGACCTTCATTGTGACCTGGGAGGAGGGACAGAACACTTGAGTGGTGGTGGTCCTGAGGAAGGATTTGAGAAGGGGTCTGCCTTCTGCAGAAGCCTCAACACTACACCATCATTAGTTCTGGGGATACTCGATAACCAGGACAGCAGCTTCACAACATAGACTGAGAGCCACACGTCTCATATCATGCTCAGAAACATGCACACGCAATACTAAAGCCACTCGACCGCCCACAGTGGACGATGTATGTCTGGCAAACCAGAATCAGGTTCAGGGGTTAAAGGCACTGGGGTTGGAACTCAGAGCTTCCCATGTGCCAGGCTCTACCACTGACCTGCATGCCCGACAAGACAATGTCCTACTTTCTATCTCTTCGTCTTTTGAATACTCCGTACATCTCATACAAGGGAAAGCATACACTCTATCTCTTGTTGTGGTTGGTTTGTTTCACTTAGCACATTGTCATCAGGGTTCAGCCGTGTTCTTTCTGCAGACTGAATGGTGTTCCCTGCTGTAGCACCTTTTGCTGAGACTCGGAGCAGGTCTTCTGGAATCCCAGCTAGTACCTTCGTCCACTGAGACACCACGCCCGGACAGTTTTTATTCTTAGCGGTGCCTGAGGCTTCCTAGCTCTTAATGGACTCATCGAGTTAGGTTCTTTTCCAAGGCCTTGGTAGTAGCCATTCTAATCAATGGACAGAAAGTGCTACATGCTTGCAGTTGGTTTTGACTTGCATTTCTCTACTGACACACTGTTTCGTATGCTAGCGACTGTTCATTTTTCTTTGGAAAACTGTTTAAGCCTTTGGCCCATTTTAAACCTGTTGGCTTGTTGGCCTGGATCTTTGTTCTGGAAACTACGTAGCGGCATCTCTTCTCTCTACCTAGTAGACCCAGTTACACCCCACTCTCCTTCCCTCCCCCACTGGCTCTGACAGCTGAGAGTCCTGGATTTTAACAGAAACTTCTTGGAAACAAATTGTTCTCCCTCCCTAGCTTGATTTGGTTTGCTTGTTTTGAAACTGGATTTCAATAATTAGTCCTGGCTGGCTTGGAACTTGCTATGTAAATGAGGCTGCTCTTAAATCGCAGAGATCTGCCTGTATCTGCCCTTAAGGTGTTAGGGTTAAAGGTGTGTGTTGTCACACCCGGCCCCCTTGTCCCGCTGAAGGGCAGAGTTTTAGCGCCATCACTATTTCAAGCTTTGACCTTAGGCAAATCACTTTCCTTGTGTAACCAGGGACCCAGAAGCCAGCTAGGACAGCACAGAGGTTTTCATCTCAAATGCCATCTCCCATTAATTAGCGGCAGCCAGAAGCACTCTAGACAGGAATCCCAAAGCCTCATCTGTGTGTAGCAGCAGCGATTGTCACAATCGATTAGTAATGTCTGTCATGAGCACAGGACTGGCAAGTGGCCGCACAGAGGCAGGTCTCCCAAGCATACAGCTCTCTTGGGGCCGATAAACTAATTCTAAATGATCCTGAAAAGCATCCTTCTTCAGTTCAGAGAGATGGGTTCTCAAGGCTGTGGCCAAATTCCTATTCCCAAAGGAGTGACATTCTAATTGTCACTCCTGCCCTGGATATATGAAAGGCACAGACCACCCTGCCTGTGACCTTCATCAACTTTGGGTCCTAGGTCAGATACTCCTCTCCTCGTCACCTCTGATACCACCAGCCTTGCTCACCAAAACTCTTCTAGTGGGTCTCCCTGCCCAAGCCCCCCTCCCTGAGGCCACTTTGTGCCCTCTCCCAGGGAGACCTGTGCTCCTCAGGCCTCTCTCTCTCTCCTCAGAATGCCTGGCAAACAGTAAGCGCTCAATCACTGCTTAATTGAGGACACGACACTAGGGGATAGCTCTCTGGTAGCAGCAAGGACAGAGATTGAAACAGGGCTTGGCTGGACCAGGCCTGAGGCCCAGCCAGGATGCTGCTGCAGGGTTCTGATTTGTCATTAGACATTTTATCCAATTAAGTCATTCTTGGCTGCAGATGCCTGCTGGACTCTTGCCGGGCCCCTCTCACGTCTCTGCCCCTAATCATAACCAGATGCTCCTGGAGTATATGGGCAGAGGGGCAGCTCTGACCTCTTCCCCGAGCTATCTACCGAATGACTGAAAGCCCAGCACTGGGTGGCAGCTGTCGACCACTCAGCCCCACACAAGCTGCCCCGGCGGCCTCCTCAGCAAGGCCACAGCTGTTTGTGGCAGGTCTGTTTGTAGTGAGTTGGGTGGCCTTCTCCCCAAGTCCTTCTGCAAATACCCCCAAGGGCAGGGCAGGAGCTAGGACTGGAAAGCCACACAGGCAGGCCAAGTGGAGGACAGGCAGGAAGTACCACGGACTTGGACTGACCTTGGAGAGGGATGTTGGATAGGGAGGGAGGAGGCCCACAGGATGGCAGTGAAAAGCATCCGGGCTCCCCGTTCCAGCCCACCACCCCTAAGCTAGGACCTGGCAGTCTTTCCTCTTGAAGCTGCAGCTTCTCTGTGTAGCAATCACACCAATAACAGGGCTAATTCCGGTACTGAGTAAAAACCATTGAGGCATCCCAACCATCTGGGAGTAGGGGTCTGAGTTCTATGCGTGATGACGGAGTAAGAGCGGAGGAGGCTCAGAACTAGGAATCCCCAGAAGTGCCTCTCCAGCTTCAGCATGTCTGTGCTTCTAGTTGGATGAGCAAGATGTCACCTCTTAGTTTGTGCCAGGAGCCAGTGCAGCTGGTTGGTCACATAGGCGCAGGACCACATAGATGTCTGGGCACACAGCCTTGAAGCCTAATGGAAGTCACAGCCTAACAGATTTACATGGAGGGCATGCCTGGGCACCCCTGGGCGCCCTTGGCGCTGATTCTGCCTCCCTGTTCCCATTCCATCCTTGGCCTCAAGAACAGAGACTAAACCGTCACTCAGGGCTATACCATCTAATGGCATGGTGTGACAGCAGTGGATCCAGGAGACAAAGCCACTCTCAGTGGGCACTAGTCTTTCATCCCCATGCCAATCAACCCCAAGAGATGGGCACTAGCTTTAGATCCGTTTTATAAAACAAGACTAACAACCTGCTTCTGGCTCACCCACTCATTCCACGGCAGGACTGGAACTCAGGCCGGCCGGCTTCAGTCTGGTAGAACCATAGAGCGCAGTGCAGTACGGCCAAGCGTAGCAGCACTCCCTTAAACTCAGCACTCAGGAGGCAGAGGTAGGCAGAGCTCTGTGAGTTCAAGGCCAGCTTGGCCTACAGAGCTAGTTTTGGGTCAGCCAGGGCTGTGTATAGAGGAGTACAAGGATCCTGCTCCCATCCCCTGATCTGGCACAGCCCTACTGCAGTGTGAGCAGGGCTGAGGAGGAGCTGGGTTGCACCACCCCGGGGCCTGACCCAACTCAAGCTAACCATACTGCCGCCATATTGTTCTGGCTACTGATGCTTTCTCTGGTTATCCATTTCACCTTCCACCTTGCATGCCCTAGAGCCAGTTACCCACCACACACTCAAGCTAGAGCAAAGCCGCATACAAGACCCATATGATCCATCACTCCTGCGTCCCTCTCACTGCACTTCTGCAGCTGATCTGAGGGCGCTTATGGCCAGGCTCTGCTTTCTCTTCCTCTCCCATCCCTCCTGGCCCTCTAGGACTGTGATCCAGCCACCACAGATTCACAATGTCTTCTCAGCCAAGAACGCCGTGCTCCTAAATAACCCTCTTCTCCATGAGTTTTTATTCATCCTTCAAATCTGACAAGATGCCATTGCTTCAAAGAGTTTCCCTGACACTTCTCTCCCCCTCACCCAGACGCCAGGGGCACCACCCAAGCCGGCCTCCTGGACTGTCATGCTCTTGGTCACCTCGGCATCTAGAATTCTGGGTACTGCAAGGACCAGTGTTCAGGAGGCACCAGTGAGTGGAGGGGGTGGGAGGAGGGGAAAACCCAGCACCCAGCCTCTAGGACTGAGACCCTCCCTCGGGCACAGCCCCGCTGGAGACCCTCACTGTTCTATCACAGCACTGACAGAACAAGGGTTTGCCACCAAGCTGGAGTCCCAACCTTGAACCAGAATGCCACAATTTACAGACCCTCCGGAAGCCTCCGTCTCTGACAGACAAGATGAGGTGAGAACAGTTCTATCAGTTGCTAGGTTGAACCTTCAGCAAACCAACTACACAAAGCAGTCAGCAAGACCAACCTCCCTCCGCAGCGCTCGCTGGGGGGGGGGGGGGGGTTGTAGCTCAGTTGGTAGAGTGCTCACCTCGCATGTCACCTAGCATGCTCAAAGCTCTGGGTTCAATTCTCCAGGGCTCTATTAACATGACATAATGGCGTTATGCCTGGAATCCCATTACCCAGTACTGTCGAATGGAGGCGGGAAGATCAGTAAGTCAAGGTCATCCTCAGTTACAAGTGAGTTCAAAGCCAGCCTGGGCTATATGACACTGTGCCTCCACGTCCTGGTCTTTGCTTCATACAAGGTCACACAAGGTTGTCCTAAACTTAACAAATCCTACCTCCTGGTATAAAGCCCCTCCTGGTGAGACCCTGCCCCTCACCTTGGAGATTAAAAGTGTGCACAAGAAAGAGGGACACAAGCGGGGCATGGTAGTGCACACCTTTAATCCCAGAGCTCGGGAGACAGAGGAAAGCGGATTTCTGAGTTCGAGGCCAGCCTGGTCTACAAAGTGAGTTCTAGGACAGCCAGGGCTACACAGAGAAACCTGTCTTGGGAAAGAGAGAGAGAGAGAGAGAGAGAGAGAGAGAGAGAGAGAGAGAGAGA
>NC_034603.1:65398940-65406105 GCF_900095145.1 Mus pahari
GAGAGGGAGAGGGAGAGGGAGAGGGAGAGGAAGAAAGAAAGAAAGAAAGAAAGAAAGAAAGAAAGAAAGAAAGAAAGAGGGGTAGGGTGAGGTGGGCGTGGGGCTCTGTTTTCTGAATATTACCCCAAGGGTTCAGTCAGAAGCACCCGTGTACTCCCTGTTGAACTGTTTTGTTTTGTTTAAACAGGGTCTCCTGTAGGAGGCTGGCCTCGAACTCACTATGTAGCCGAGGATGACCTTGAACTTGCAATCCTTTTTCCTCCAAGTGGCCTTGCTCTCAGTATGGCCCACCATGCCCAGCTTTCCCACACGTGTTTATTCAGCAGAATTCCACACAAGGTGTGGGTGGGTGGGTGGGGGTGGGGGCGTGGAGGAGTTCTCAGTGATAGGTGGGCATGGTCCTGAGCTCACTCTGCCCTTCTTCCCGTAGACACAGCACAGTGAACCAGGACACTATGGTGGCTGCCAGGCCCTCCCAGCAGGGTAGAGCTCTCTGAGGAGGGGACCTGCAGCTGACCGGAAGAGCAGCAATCCCAGAAGCCATTGTGAGGAATCTGAATTTTAGTCAACAGTATATTAGTTTATTGGGAGGCCCCTGGTGGGCAAGGAGGAAACTGAAAGCAGATTAAGGTTGGTTGGGTTATAAAACATCTGTTCGGCCCTGACTCTAGAGACAAGCAACCTTGGCTCAGAAAATAGGAGACCGCAGGGATTCCTTGTGAGTCTCAAAGTGGCCGCCTGAAAGATTCTCCCTTCTGTGTGTGTCCTAGATGGCTCTGGTTTCTCTGGGACCAGACCCTCAGTGACCCCCCCTCCTGGGCCTGGAGGCCATCTTCCTCTCTGCCTGACTGAAGGCCGCTTCTGCGCTCTCCTCAGTAGACTCCTTCCTTCTTCAGGTCATAGACGCCTCCTGTGGCCCTTGTAAGGATGAAGGTGGGAGCAAGGCTGTAGGGATAGAGGAACCCCAGCCCTGACAGGGACACCATTGCCCCAGGTGGGGCTAGGCCTCCTTGGGTCCCCCACTCCCCCCCCCACCATGTTGCCCTCATTGGCCTCAGGGGCTCTATTATACAGAGCAAGCAGCCAGTCTCCATGGAGGACCCTTCCCAGCCTCCCCCATTTCCACACATCCTCAGATGGCCTCTACAAAACCTCACCACCAAACCCAGCCCGACCTGGGATGAGTCAACAATTGCCCTGACGGCTTTTTACAGCCTCCTAGGGTCTAACCTTAATCTCACTTGCTGCAGATGCTCGATGTCTTCTAGATGAATCTAAAAGCAGAGAAGACTTACAAAGGTCTGTGCTTACAAAAGTGACACTTATCTCTGGCCCCCCTGATGTAGACAGCTCCCTTCCTCAACCCTCTCCTCGGCCCAATTCCCTCATAAACTCAGCCATATCTGAGTTCAGGAAACACACCAGGCTAAGGCTGAAAAGAACTCAGGACTTAACTCACTCAGTCCCTTCCTAGTTACCATTTTAAAATAAATTATCAGTTGCCCGTACCTGTTTGAGAAGGAAAGAATATCTTAAGGGGAAAAAAAATCTTTCATAATTCCACCTTCAAGAGCCAAAGATTTTGTCAGTAACCTCTATTTATACATCAAAAACCGAGCCCAGAGAAAGTAAGTAACTGGCCCAAGGTCACACAGCAAGTGAGACAGCAGAACTAAAAGCCAAGTGCCCAGCCAGCTACCTTCTGTGGGAGCCACCATGAACACTGATGGCCCACACTAGACTCTAGACATGTGACTTCTCTGTCCTCTGCCCCCGCAGTCACCACCAGCATCCTCCACCGGTACCATTTCATCCCAACCCAGATTCATTTGGACTACCTACCGTGACCATCAAAGTCAAGGGCACAGTTAGGCACCATGCTGACACAACAGCCCACAGCAGCGCCTGACCACAAGTGTGGGACACTCACTTCCCTTTTAAGGAGCTTTCGAAATCACCCTTATTCCCTTATTTTCCCCCGAGAAAGCCTGGCTACAGAACCAAAAAAAAAACGGCCTTTCTTGATAACATGAGGGATTCAAAGTAGATCTCTGAAAGAATCTCCAAGAGGAAGAAATGGCTTGAGAAACTGGTCTAAAGGAAAGAGGAGTGTGCAGAATGGAAGCTCCTCCTCCACCCTCACCCCCCTTACCTCCATGCACAGCCTGTGCAACTGAGAACTGAGCCGAACCTAGCAGGGGGGAGAAGGGGACCCTTGACCCTGGGAGATCGGGGAGCAGCAGGCTGCTTTTTCCTGGGGTTCCTGCCTCTCCACCACTATGCAATAGGTAGGGGAAGCAAGTTAGACGGCCACGCTGGTGCCAGGATGTCTCCCATCCTCCGGCGACTCCCACGCAGTCACAAGCCCAACTGGGACCCCACCTAGAGCAGCTGAGGGAGGCAGCAGGGAAGAGCATGGAAAAGAAAAGCAAACGCCTCTCTGGAATGATCGCGGGTCCCTGTGACTATTCTGGGAACCCCGGGCTGGGTCCCTCCACGTCCTTCCGACAGCAGTAGGAGGTGCGCACCCTCTTTGCACACATAGAGAAAGTAGGGTCCTTGTCCCCTATCCCCGGCGTCCTGAGGACAGCACCCGGGTCCCGCTGGCGGGTCTGCACCTGCCCTGGCCGCGCGTCCTACCTGCGGGTGTTGCGGGACTGAGCGCGCGCGCGGCCCCGCGGAGTAGCAGCAACTGCAGCAACCAGAGCTCAGCCCGCATGGTGGGCGCGGACGACCTCCGGGTCCGCGCGGCGGCGGCGGCTGCAGAGGGATCGGCCCGGGGCTGGGCGAGCGGGGAGCGGGAGCGGAGCGGGCACGGCGAGCAAAGCACGGCGCTGCGGCCTTGGGGAGCGCGGGCGGGAGGACCCAGAGGGCGGGGCGCAACGCTGGGGTCCCCGCCTCCCGGAGCTCCGCGCCGCACCCCACCGGACCCGGGACCGCGCCGGGACATCTCTGGTTACCGAGAGAACCCCGATGCCCCAGAAACCTAAGGAAAAGGCCGAGGTGAAGGACTCCAGAAAGCGCCCCTACTTGGGCCGTTGGCTCCCACCACCCATCCCAAGAGCATGCGACTTTCTGAGCTGGTCCTTGTACTTCTGTGGCTTCCTGGTGTTCTACTTAAGTGCACACACAGACACACACCAGGAATCTCCCGCAGCCGAGCCCCCACCGCCCCCCCCGCCACGCCCCCAGCTTCTACCCCAGAAGAGGCACGAATTGCGTCTCCCCACTTGACTGCTTCACACCCCATCTTCAGCATCGATTCTCCTCAGACCCCACCCCACCCCACACCTACACCCCCTCCCGTCCAGCAGACATGTAGGAGACTGGCACATTCCCACTTTGAAACAGCTCGGTGCCCCCTCCACAGGAAGGCCACGTCAGTCCAAGATAGACCCAGAGCCAGAAGTGGCGCCCACTGCCACCACACTCTACCGAACTCTGGGAATAAGGTACTCCCCCCTTCAAGTATGGAATAAAAATACCTTCAATTTAGGAGATTTAATAGACGGCATGGAATCAGGTCAAGGCACGAAGGTGCCTGTGACCTACTTCGTGGGAAGGAGAAGAACTGGGGCCTCGAGAGTGGAGAGGGCTGAGGGTCCCCTGGCTTCCTCTGTGCAAGGGACCCGGAGAGTGCTGAAAGAAAGGGTGCATAGGCTGCTTCATGGGACATATCCCCGGAAGAAGGGTGCAGCTGGGGACAGAAGTAGAGTGTGGGCGTAAGTAGGAGGGTGGCCTGGCACTGAGATCAAAAGAAGGACTGAGAAAGGAAATGAATTCCAGTTTCACTCTCCTCTGGGTCTAAAAACCTAGAGGTGGCCTCCCCAAGACCTCAATATAATATTATGTAATGCTATGAGCCAAGGCAAGCCCCTCAACTGAAGGGACTTTTGTTATTTTTTCCAGGCAAGGACTAACGCCGTCGAGCAGGTTGGTCCGGAACTCGCGATCACCCTTCCTTTTTCAAGTTTATTGAAGGGATTACAGGGGTGAGCCCACCAAACCTAGCCAGCCATTGAATTTCTAATTCCTTGCCTGAATTCTCCCAGGACAGCCCCTGGGGAATCGAAGAAACCGTCCCTTCCAGATGTGGCCTCCTACCGCCACCCAGTGGACACGTGATGAGCCACGGGGCTGCGGTTTACGATCTCTTGAAGAGTTAAAACTGCCCGCGCAGGCGCCGCGGAGGGCCTCTATAGTATCCCAAGATGGACCTCGAGTCTCAATTCTGGTGTCGTCGTGTGCGGTCAGTCTCGGTGCCCGCTGTCCATGTTGTAAAGTCTTTTATTGGGGTTCAGGCAAAAGCAACAACTTGGGAATATTAGAAGCAAACGGTGTGGACAAGTTTCTAACCGTAAACCTCTAGAACTTGAGCATGCACGGGAATTACTTCTCAGAACGCATATTTCTAGCCCTACCCCGGGATAGTTCACTGGGTCAGAGAAGAGGCCAAGAATCTTCATGTCTAGTTACATTCTGAGAGTCACTGCCCTAGAAATTCCCAGTTCCTTACCACCGTCCCCACTCCCCGACTGTTTGGGAGTTGGCGATGGAAATATCACCATAAAAATATGCGGGAAGTAAGAAAGTCTTCTGAAGAAAAGTATGGCACGGCCAGGGGGCACCCGGATTTGAACCGGGGACCTCTTGATCTGCAGTCAAATGCTCTACCACTGAGCTATACCCCCTCTGCCGGCAACTTTGCGTCAGTTACTACTTAGTTCTATTTTAGCGCAGGCGCACTGAAGCGTGGGAAGACTGGTTCGAAGTTATCAAAAAAACAGAAAGACCTGACCTGCCGGAATACTAGCTTCAAAACAAAAGCTGTTTCCTGGTGATCTGAGATTCCTTCCGAAGGCACAAGAATACGTCCTCCAGAAGATAGAGGCGACGCCTCGCTGTCCAGCGCTCCTCTGGACGGATCTCACTCCTCAGTTCCGCTGCCGCTTCTCTCCCTTCTACACGCTCATGCGACTTGTCCCTACTTTCTGCCTCCAACCTGGCCCCAACCCTAGACACTCAGATCTCCTTAAGAGACGAGCGTGGAAATCGCCCGCACCTGAATACGCCAACCGGCACAGCGCGCCCTGCGGGTCTCGCGCTGCTGCCTAGGGGAGTCATACAGTGGGCTTGGACACTAGGCGCGCGTCACATTTCGTTCAAGGACACAGTAGGACAGCACACGCCAGCAAAATAGAGTGGGCTGAAGGAGTTCCGTATGTCCTCCACTCTAAGGTCTCAAGCTAGGTGTGCTAGCAAAACGTATACACGGCAAGTAACCGTGAGGGGGCACCCGGATTTGAACCGGGGACCTCTTGATCTGCAGTCAAATGCTCTACCACTGAGCTATACCCCCGACGTGCTAGGCTGGTCTCACCAGAATGTATTTCCTTGTATTAGACTTCTATAAAGTGACGGCAAGGTAGTGCTCACTTTACTTCAATTTTTTTTGTTGTTATATCAAGAAAAACCTAATGAAAATCCAAATTTTTACTGAATTATCTAGAGTTCACAAACTCTCCCTGCATAACCACATCTCAGGAAAACTACAAAGTTAAAGACCTGGTTCCTTACTATCTCTGCCCAGGATGCCGCAGAGGTCCCCTGCCTGCTTGATAAGGGGAAAGGCTATACTATCCTGACTATAGAAGGACATCGTGGGCCTCCAATCCATCTTTAGAGGACTCAGGGGCTTTTCCACCTCACTGGGGTCCCCTTCTCAGGCCACTTGTCCCCACTAGAGCCAAGAGCCTCCAAGACCTCCAGTTCTGGTTAACTGGTGCCAATGCTCTTCAGCTTGGCCACGCTCTCTAGCCAAATGGATTGTTGCGGCAGTCCCCACTCCCTCATCCCGATTCCAAGGTGGATTTTCCGCAAAATCTTTCCGCAAAGAACAAAGGCCAGTTTGAGGAACAGACAGAAATAAGAGGTGAGGCGTTTTTCAGGGGCACTTATTGTATTCCTTTAATTTTTAAATCATAATGAGATTTAAAAAAAAAAATCATGATACAAAGACAAAATAAGTAGGTCCTACAGAAATCTTTGAGAAGTAGGACTCACACCAGAGGGACGCTAAGGGGGAAGGAGATTCCACGCGGTGACTTAGGTCCCAAAAACTGTGGTTCTGGAGTTAGCACCTAAGAGGGAGCGAGAAAGCGAGCGGGTGGGGGTGGAGGGACTTGGAACCCCGCTGTGTGAGGGACTGCGTCAGTCTGGAAAGTTCTGTCCTCCCATTCATCAACTCTCCACCCCTCCCCCATGCCCCCAGCTTTTAGCCGGGTCCTATTGCCTCCTTTATCGGAATCTCCTTCGTCCAGTGGATAGGGGGAAATGTCAAAGATCTCTTGCTTGAGAGAAGACAGAAGGTGAGAACTGGGAGAGACCTGGTGCCCCCCACACCCCGCAGTAAGTTCCCTGGTGTCTCTCCTCACACCAGCAGTGATGGAGTGGGTGGACAGCTTCATCTGTAGTCCTGTCTGCACCAACTTGAAGTCTTTGATCCAGCTCTCAGTGACAGTTGAGAGGACTGTAGTAATCTTTTTGTCCATAGCCACCCTCTTTCCACCAATAAATGACTGGTGTTTCTCATTGGCGCTAGCCATTCGGTTTCTGGTTGGCCTCGGGCTAGGACATCAGTTGGTGGTGGCCTGAGATTGCATCCACTGGAGCCCAGCTGGCAGCCTGAAGGGAGGGAGGAAAGGAAGGAAGGACCATCAGCATTTCCCAGAAGATGATGGCTGGAAAACGCCAAGCCTCTGCCTGAGACAGACTGAGAGGGGAGCCAAGGTTATATTCAATCACTTAATGGTAGAAAGAATCGAGCTGAGTTCCAGAACACATCGGGCCCCCACAGTGCTTGGAGGCTGAGGCTCCTGGGGAGAAGCAGTCATCCGACCAGGCTCACAGAGTAGCAGAAGGGAGTCAGAGAGGCCCCTGTGAGGCACTGTGGAGACTCCTTCCTGGGCCACCGAGCAGTGTCTCTGGACAAACCTTTTTATTGTCCTGCTTTGTCACTAAGGACAGTGGCAGGGTGACCTCAGAGGCGTGGGAAGAGGCTCCTCGGAAAGTGAGAAACACACCTCAGGGACAAAGATGGAAAGATGGCCTTGTCTGTCATCACCCGGCCTTGCCTGGCCCAGGGTATGGCACCGGGGGGGGGGGG
>NC_034603.1:65407103-65410197 GCF_900095145.1 Mus pahari
CTTCTCCTTCTTCTTCTTCTCCTTTCCTTCTTCTTCCTCCCCCTCCTCCTTTGGGTCCTAGCTATCCCCTGCCCTGGAGTCAAAATCAGACTAGCCTGACTCTCTCCACTTTATCCATTTCATTTTCTCCAAAGCATTTCTCAGTCCCTAAAATCACTGTTGTTTCTGGGGAGTCTTAGCCTTTACCATTATTAGAGCAAGCCCTTGGCGCACAGGCGTTCTCTGCAAGCTCACAGCACCTTAGCTGTGGGCCTGAGTCCCTCTTACTGGGCCTGTAGCTAAATGTGGGCCAGAGTCTGACTGGAAAGAGACAAGCGGTTACAAGGTTCCTGTAACCTTCTGCCCATTGGATGGGCCAGGGCAGGTGAGGGTGGGGGACTGACCCTTCTCCCGTGAGGGCACAGCAGCCTTGGATATGCCACGGGTGGTCTTTGATGGCACTGAGTGTGAGAAATTGGGAGATCTCTGCTGTGGTCATGGAGTCTTTCACATCCTGCTTGTTGGCAAAGATCAGCACTGAAGCATCTTGAAGGGCCTGTGGGCAGAAGATCCGCCCAGGTCAGCCAGCGGCCCCTCCCACAATCCCCCCAGGTCAGCCAGCGGCCCCTCCCACAATCCCCCAGGTCAGCCAGCGGCCCCGCCAGAGCAGCATCCATCCCACAGTCCTCTAGGATCCCTGCCCCACTGGCCCATGCCAGGCGGAACAGAGGGGGAGGCCCACCCTAACATCAGCAACCCATCTAATGAAGCCACAGCTCTCGGAGCACATTTCAACCACTCACGGGATGATTGCAAGAACCTCAGACATTGGTAGTTTTGTTTTTTAGGATTTCCTCCTCCCCCACCCCCCACCCTCATCCACAAACAGGATTTCTCTGTGTAGCCCTGGCTGTCCAGGAACTCACTCTATAGACCAGGCTGGCCTCAAACTCAGAGATCCGCCTGCCTCTGCCTCCCAAGTGCTGGGATTAAAGGTGTGCGCCACCACCGCCCATTTTGTTTTTTCAAAACAAAATCTTACTCTGTAGCCCAGACTGGCCTGGAAGTCAACATGGAGCCCAGGCTGGCTTCAACCTCATGACAATCTGCTTCAGTTACCCAGAATGCAGGCAAAAGCCACCATTCCCACTGTGAGGTAGGATCTAATGATCTGACTTATTAGAAATGAAACAACTTTCTCAGGGTCTCACAATGCTAATGCGAGATTAGCCCTTGAATGATAAACTGTGCACAGTGGTTCTGAGGGCGCTGACAGAACCCTTTATCTGTAGTAAACTAGCTCTCCCCATGTTACAAGGATAGGGCTCTCAAATTAGTATCTCAGAAACGAACCTTAATCCCAGCACTCGGGAGGCAGAGGCAGGCAGATTTCTGAGTTCAAGGCCAGCCTGGTCTACAGAGTGAGTTCCTGGACAGCCAGGGCTGTCTCGAAGAAAACAAAAACAAAAACAAAAGAAAGAAAAGAAATGAACCTCAGAGAGGGTGTGTGACCAGTCTGAGAGCACACAGCTAATCTCACTGGATGGCTTCCTGAGTTGGGGGGTGGGGGGCTTTACCTCATGGGCCAGCATCTTATACAACTCCTCCCGGGTGGTCAGCAGCCGATTCCGGTCTGTACTATCTATCACAAGGATGACAAACTGTCCAGCAAGATTGAGATATGAACTGCAAGCTTTCTTTTCGGTGAACATGCTTCCTACCAATCATTCTGATCATTGGCCTCTGCCCTGCCCGCGTGCCAGCCCTGGGCCCATTTTTAATCACGTTATATTTTATTCTTTGGAGACAAAACTCCAAGTATGTAAACCAGGCTGGCCTGGAGCTTATGAGTCTCCTGTCTTAGTCCCCCAAGTGTTGGGGTTATAGGCACAAATCTTTATCATATTTATATATTTAATTTTTTATTTCTTTTATCTTTTGTTTTTAGGATTCAAAAGTCTTGGGTTGGAGAGATGGCTCAGCGGTTAAGAGCACTGGCTACTCTTCTAGAGGTCCTGAGTTCAATTCCCAGCTACCAACATGGTGGCTCACAACCATCTGTAATGGGATCCGATGCCCTTTTCTGGTGTATCTGAAGACAGCTACAGTGCACTCTAATACATTAAATAAATAAATAAATCTTTTTTTTAATGTCTTACCAGATGCCGCACTGTGTTATTTGACACAGCCTTTATTATAATTTCCTCTCAGCTGAAGTGACCTGAAGTGACCTGAAGTAACCTGCATTCAATTATGTCCCAGGTGGCAGAAGGCTCAGAGCATATAGCAGGTGACTAACAGGCTAACGCTCAGCCACCTCTTTGACCTCCCAGACCTGGCTCCCTCCTTACCTTAGCATTAGAGTAGTAAGTGTCCCAAGTGGAGCGCAGGGCCTCCTGGCCCCCTAGGTCCCACATGAGGAAGTGGGTCTTCTGAAGAACAATTTCTTCCACGTTGCTCCCAATGGTGGAGCAGGTGTGAACAACCTCATTGGTCAGGCTGGGGAGGCAAGAGAAGGCCCTAAGGTCTTTGCCCAGTTCACTCTCAGCTCAGACCCTCTATTCCCAAAGCAGCTGAGTCCAATCCAGAACAACTCAGCTCTGGGTGACCAAGCACTGGGCAAGGCCCATGTCCTGTGGTTGATATGGGGAAAGAAAGGTCTGAGTTTGTCCGAGTGTTGTCTGGCCTGGGACCCCAGTGAAGAGAGGCTCCTAAATCCTCAAACTTGGCAGAGACACCTGGCAGTCTTGTCTAAATGCAGCTTAGGATCCCTAAAACCTGGTGGCTTGCAGTACTTATAAGTCCTGTAGACCACACTGGGATTTTGGGAGCTGTGAAGAAACGGGTCTCAGTGAGGCCATCAGACACGTCCCTGGTTTAAGGACAGAAAAAAAGAAAACTTCTACTTGTTTTCAGTTTGGGGTGGTTTGGTTGTCTTGGGTTTTGTTTATGTTTTGTTTTGTTTTGTGTGTTTGGAGCATGTATGTGTGTGTGTGTGTGTGTGTGTGAGAGAGAGAGAGAGAAAGAGAGAGAGAGAGAGAGAGAGAGAGAGAGAGAGAGAGAGGAGAGAGAGAGGATATAACCTCAAATATGAGATCCTCCTGGCCAAACCTTC
>NC_034603.1:65410246-65414227 GCF_900095145.1 Mus pahari
GAGAGAGAGAGAGAGAGAGAGAGAGAGAGAGAGAGAGAGAGAGAGAGAGAGAGAGAGGAGAGAGAGAGGATATAACCTCAAATATGAGATCCTCCTGGCCAAACCTTCAGAGTGCTGTCATTACAGGCAAGGATCACATGTTTTATGAAAGCTTACAAAGAAGTTATAAGGAAGGAAATTGGAAATTTGAGAGTGAAATCTTTGTACTGTTTGAATTTTCTTTTTCTAATGTGACAATGTCAGGAATCTAGAGTCTCGAGAATCCTGGACAAGCACTCTACCATTGACCAACACCTCCAGACCTGTCTTCTTCTTCTTCTTCTTCTTCTTCTTTTTTTTTTTCTTCTTCAGGTTTTAAAGATTTATTTATTTATTTTATGTATATGAATACACCATTGCTCTCTTCAAACACTCCAAGAGGGCATCAGATCCCATTACAGATGGATGTGAGTCACCATATGGTTTCTGGGAACTCAGAGCCTCTGGAAGAGCAGTCAGTGCTCTTAACCACTGAGCCATCTCTCCTTTCTTTTCCAATAGAATTTAATCAGTCAATCAATTAATTAATTAGTCTTACATACATTACTTTCTCAGGGAGCACATGCTCTCAAATAGAGTCCCACATCAGGAAAGACTCCATCTCTAGCAAGGAGCTGAGAAAGCGAGGGTGGCTGTTTGCACAGTTTGTAAGATAGAGCTGCAGAGCTCCGGGTCCTCCCTGGCTGGGGTTTGAAGTAGGAGACAGAAGTTAACCAAGTGTAAGGTGCAAGGTTGAGAAGATAAGGGTCCTGCCGCCAGGGGGAGCCAAGAGCCGAGAGGCGAGAAACCGCCTGGCATTCCACACCTACCAGGACTGAAAAGTGTTTGGCAGGGTAGATCTCGGGAGGCCATGGGATCTGAAGTCGCCCATTGCTGGCAGGATCCAAATCCAGGCCGGTAGCCACGAATTCAGGAAGGTCACACCAGCGTCCTCCCGTCACTCCTCTTGTCTACAACTACCCACTAACCCAGGGAAGGGCTCTGGTGATTGGTGCAAATGACTATCAGTCTAGTGTGGGGCCCAGCCCTCTCTGTCCACCCAGTAGTTACTTACAACTGGTAGAGAATCGTGGTCTTTCCTGCATTGTCCAGTCCCACGATGATGACTTTGTGCTCTGGAGGCATGCAGGGGAAGGGCAAGGTCAGAGCCGACCCGGAAGGCTACGGGCGTGGGTGTCCCTCGTAGGCTTCCCGTCCTGGCCTCTTTTTTCACCCTCTGCTCGTGCCTTGATGGACACCTTCTCTCCCGGCTTCACCCATCCCTTGGCAATCTCCGAACCCAACCAGGAGGAGCTAAAGCTCGGTATCTCAGCTTTCTGTGTGCGCCCCCGACCCCCCCCCCCGACCCCAATTTCCTACGATGCTCAGAGAAACGCGTTCCCGGCGGGCTGGGGACCTCTGCCGGGACTATACGGTCTCACTTGCCATCGGACCAGACCCCTGTACCCCTCCTGACCCCCTACCCCACCTCCGTCTACATTTCTAGACAGCGATTGTCTAAAGGGTCCGAAGTACGCTGGGCTGTAAATCACAATATCAGGAAACTGACTTTGGGGGCCCTCCGGGTCACACACAGCTCAGCTGGGTGGTGGGGTCGGGGGCAGAAGGCTCTCCCACCCCGGTGCACTGGGCACACTGAAGCTCAGGGTCAAGGAGAGCGCGGGAGGAGAGCAGACAGGAGGCCGTGGAGCGTGTGGGAGTGCACAAAACAAACTCTAGCAGAGCAAGGTTCCCAGTTAGTCTTCCCCGACGACTCCAAAATCCCAAGAGCCCCAGAAGACAGCGGAATCAAAGAGGTCACTGGGCTGCCCGGTGCGCCTCTTACCCTGTCTCCCAAAGATTCTCATCAGTTTGGCTATCAGCTGTCCCATGGCACTCCCGGAGCTGGGGGCGTGCGGGGCTCAGCAGCCTCCAGGGCCAGAGTCTGGCCCCAAATCTTCAAAGCCCTGCCTGGGGGAGGGGCCAGACCCGCTGCTCCTATCAGATGTGGGGAATCCCAAGCGTCACCCTCGAGACCTGGGAATCCCACCGGACGCTGACTCTTCCCCGGTGCTGAGGGTCTGAGTGGCGTCACCACGAAGACTAGGTATTTGTCTAGGGGCAGGAAAGTGCAAGGAAAATCCCAGAGTCCTCTTTACCCTGAGAAAACTGAAGTTGGGACTATCTGCTTTAGTGTTGCGAGTAGAGTCAGCAGTGTGCAGAGAGAATGTCTGCTCTTCCTCGCCAAAACCCTCCACTGGGGGAAAACCCTCCATGGGCGGTCCAGCTTTCTCACATTGCGACACAGCATTCTCCTCTACAAAGTTCAGACTGAAGAACCCTGGCAACTCAGTTACAAAACAAACAACAAAGAATCTCAAAGTGTTTTGCTAATCCAATCTAGTAATTTTTTATACATTTTGTTTTTTTTTTTATTTTTACTTTTGTTTGTTTTTCCGAGACAGGGTTTTCCTGTGTAGCCCTGACAGTCCTAGAACTCTCTGTAGACCATATTGTACTTCAACGTCAGAGATCCATCTGCCTCTGCCTCCTGAGTGCTGGAATTAAAGGTGTATGCCACCAAGCCCAGCATTTTAAGATGTGTGTGTGTGTGTGTGTGTGTGTGTGTGTGTGTGTGTGTGTGTTCACGTGCTCATGTGTACCTTTGGAAGCCAGGTGAGGTCCTCAGATCCTAGCTTGGATACTGGAAATCCAACTCGGGTCCTCTTAAACAGCAGCAAGTGCTTTTAACTGTTGAGCCCTCTCTCTAGCCCCTAATTACACAGTATTGTAATTTTTCCCATTTTGAGTTAGATGGCATTCATAGCTATCCTTAGCTACATGCATTTGCATGCAGCCTGCAGGCTACAGGTTAGACATGCCTAATATCATAATGATGTCTGTCTGAGGAGATGGTTCAGCCGTTAAGAGCACTTGTTGCCCTTCCAGAGGCCCCAGCTCTGTTCCCAGCAGCCACCACAGACAGACAACGACTCTATTAACTCCGGGTCCAGGGAACTTATTGCTTCTGGCTTCTGCACTCTGTGCAATACCCACATGCAAACACACACACCAATATATAATTGAAAATAATAAAAATAAACTTTTAGGCCGGGCCTGGTGGCGCAGGCCTTTAATCCCAGCACTCGGGAGGCAGAGGCAGGCAGATTTCAGAGTTCAAGGCCAGCCTGGTCTACCAAGTGAGTTCCAGGACAGCCAGGGCTATACAGAGAAACCCTGTCTCGAAAAACCAAAAATAAATAAATAAATAAATAAACTTTTAATATCACCATGATCAGGTGTGGTGGCACAGGCCTTTAATTCCAGTACTCCAGAAGCAGGGGCAAGTGGATCTCTGAGTTAAAGGCCAGCCTGATCCACAGATCACGTTCCAGAACTGGCAGGGCTATGCAAAGAAACAAAAAATAAAATAAACTTACAACCTCAGGCAGGCTCACAGATTACATACCAGCCTCCAGCAGATCTCCAGTGGTTTCATTAGAAGGGAGTTTTCTGGGTCCACTCAAAGCAGGATCCCCTAGGAAAGATAATGGGTCTCCAATCTTATTGTGGGTACCCCTAGCAATTTTCTGGAAAGATCTAGGTTGCTTCTGCAATTCCCTGACAATCCAAGCACTCTGGCAGTTGGCCGTTGTTGGAAGCCTGAAGACAAGATCCTTCAGTCAGTGACCCCTGCAGAGGGGTCCCAGGCAGGAAGGTCAAATGGAGGAGTCAGGGGTCATGGCACATTTCTGTAAGCCCAGTCCTGGGGAGGTTGACCTGCAATGATCCTGAGTTAAGAACCAGCCTGGGAGCCGGGCGTGGTGGTGCACGCCTTTAATCCCAGCACTCAGGAGGCAGAGACAGGCAGATTTCTGAGTTTGAGGCCAGCCTGGTCTACAAAGTGAGTTCCAGGACAGCCAGGGCTAAACAGAGAAACCCTGTCTCAAAAAACCAAAAAAA
>NC_034603.1:65414330-65416219 GCF_900095145.1 Mus pahari
GAAACTGCATCGTGGTGGTGCATGTCTTTAATCCCAGCACTTGGGAGACAGAAGCAGGTGGATCTCTGAGTTAGAGGCCAGCCTGATCTACAAAGTGACTTCCATGCCCCTTCCCCATTCCAAAGGAAATAAAACAATAAATACCCAGCCTGGGCTACATAGTGAGATTGTCTCATACAATATAAACCAACCAGTTTCTCTCAGCAGAGGAGAAAGTCTTTTTATTTGTTGATTTCTTTCTTTCTTTCTTTCTTTCTTTCTTTCTTTCTTTCTTTCTTTCTTTCTTTTTTCAGAGGACCTAAATATGTAATCTGTCACCCTGGCTGGCTTTACACTCCTGAACTCCAGCAATTCTCCTGTCTTAACCTTCTGAGTGGCTGTCTGGCCTCACAGGCTCCAGCAGCAGGTAAGCCCCAACAGTGGGTTTTGTGGGTCACAAGGAAAGCAGCAGCTCCAGCAGGAAGAGGGAGAGAAAAAAAAAATGTGTTGTTTGTGAATTTCACAACCTGGGGGAAACCCAGAAAAATCTAAAGAGAAGTGGGAAAAGGCACGCTGACCTGACCGTTGGCTGAGAACCTCAGAGTCCCAGACGCCACATCTTCTCTTTGGTCCTGAGAAAACTGGAAATCTTTGACATACTTCTCCTGCACTACAAATCAAGGCAGACTCCAAGTCACCACATCCCCACGTTGGAGCATCCTCCTCAGGCCCCCTCTGGCTGTGTGCACTCTGCTAAGGCAGCAAGCCCTTGGAGTGGGGGGGGGGGTGCTTCACCTCTACCTCTACTGCACTCGGGCCCTCCCTCCTCCTCATGTCCTCATGTCTTACCAACCTTTCTTAAAGACAGTTCAGGGCCCATGACTCCCCACTCTGTAAGCTTTGGCTGGCTCTCTGTTGCCCACTGAGTTCAAAGCAGCTTCCTCATGTGGCCTTCGCGAGCCTCCATAAACAGCTCCTGCCTGCCTACTTTTGCAGTATTTACGTCCACTGGTCCTCACTCAGGCCCCAGTCTTAGGCGGATCTCTCGAATTTGCCCTGCTTCAGTGTCACCTCTGCCTTGAATGCCTTGAAAGGGAAACCCCTGGAAGCCTTTAGCTGAGTTGCTCATGGTAAGCAAAGACAAAATAGAACCAACCCTTGGAAGCTGGCCTCTGGCCTCCACGGGCCCACCCAGGCACATATGACACACACCTTCATCCCACTCCTCTTGGTGGACAGAGCTAGAACAACACAGGATCGAAGACACGATTCACAAAGTCCATCTTGGCCGATTCCATGTCAGCCCCAGGAAGGGAGCTGGGGTTGGCGCTGTGAGGCTTGACAGGGGCACAGAAGGTATTTGGGGAAATCCCCGGTGTTTGAGGCATGGCTGCCATCTGGTTCCTAGGGGGAGAAAGGCATCCTGCTTTGTCACCCAGTTGCAGAATTGAAAGTGACACTCAGCAAGCTGGGGGCACACTGAGTGAATAGAACAGGACTGCCGTGGCGGCTGGAGATGGCTCAGTTAGGAGGGGTTAAGAGTGGCTTGCTGCTCCTCCAGGGGAATAGAGTTTGGTTCCTGCTGTCCATGGAGGTCAGGGGATCCAGCATCCTCTTCTGGCCTCCATGCTGTTTGTGCATGTGTGTGTGTGTGTGTGCGCGCGTGCACAACACACACACACACACACACTCACTTCTCTGAGAAGATTTGATTTAGAAGGAAGCCTAGACAGCCATTATGGAAGCTAAAACAATAATTAGGATATTGGACTGGAACCACAAGCTCATCCTTGGCCAAAGTGGCCTCAGGTTCACCCAGCCTATTTCAGGATAGTGAACCTTGCCAGGCAGTGGTGGTGCACGCCTTTAATCCCAGCACTTGGGAGGTGGATTTCTGAGTTTGAGGCCAG
>NC_034603.1:65421625-65438443 GCF_900095145.1 Mus pahari
AGAAAATATCTAATAAAAAAAGAAAGAAAAAGAAAAAAAGGGGGGAGTGCTGGAGAGATGGCTCAGCAGTTAAGAGCACTGACTGCTCTTCCAGAGGTCCTGAGTTCAATTCCCAGCAACCACATGGGGCTCACAACCATCTGTAATGGGATTCGATGCCCTCTTCTGGTGTCTCTGAAGTCCCTGAAGACAGTGACAGTGTACTCATCAATTAAAAAAAAAAAAAAAAAAAAAAGATACTGGACCTTAGGGCAGACCAGGGATCTGTGGCCTGTCCCCCTTCTGTCACAGAGGCAGTATCCACCAGAGTTGGAAGCAGCTAGTCAGAGAAGCAGTGAGGGCAAGGTAACCAGTTAACCAGTTAGGAGGAATCCCCCTGCCTCAGCTTCTGAGTCCCAGAAGTGGTGGAGGCACCAAGCCGGCTGATGTCATGGCTGCTGTTAAAGTCCTCATGTGTTCACACCCACGCACTTGCTGACCCAGCAGCCTGAGTGGGTAGAGAGCGTGGTTACCTAAAAACAAGACTTCCTCCCCAGCTAGAAATGCCTACCTGAGCAAATGCAGTTATAAGCAGCTGGCACAGGAAGAGATGACACGTATTCGAACACCTGCTTCCTCCATCTCAACCCCCTAGCCCCTACTCTTTCCAAAAATCAGGGTTTCCTGGAGCAGAAGAATTAGTTGAACTTGGGGATCATAGGCAGCACATAATGATATTTGGGGAGGCTGGTGAAGTTGCCCCCCCCCCCGTGACTCCCAATTTTCTCACTGGCCACCTCCAACTTACTTCCCTCCCTCCAAGAGCTTCAAATCCCGCTGGGCTCCTCTAGGGGTCAGTGGCTGCCTTGCTCTACGGCCTGAGCTGAGGTCATCTCCCAGGGTTCTATCAGCGGCATCTAGACGTGTAATCGCCACGACCATTTACAGAAGGTCTGCTGTGACCTACTCCTGCCAATGGCCACCAGCTGCCACCATGCTTTGTTAGTTAGGAGCCACTAGCATGTCATGCATGTCCTCTCTCTTCTCTGCACTCGGGTTAACTTAACCATGTCCTCAGGTTTCAAGTGAACCTCACCTCCCTCTGGAAGCCTTCTCTGACCTCCTTGGTTAAGGGACTGCTGTTCCCAGTACCGACCGCTCCCCCACAGCAAGAATCTCAGAGCGCTATCTGTGGTTTCCAGTTTGACTTGTGCCTACCACATAGGAGATCTTTAACAATGCTGGCTCCACACCTAAACATAGACGGGGAAGTGAATGATTGATTCCCATGCAAAGGTAGTGGGGAGGCTGGGAGGCAGAGCGGGGGTTCGAAACAACTCTACTATCAGTTCCCCAAGGGACTATGCCCCTGGCCTGCCCAGATCCCTGTCTGTGATCTGCTGGTTCATCTGGAGGTCATCAGGGATCCGATGTCAGACTGACCTTTAAATACAAACTATGAGCAGAAGCACTCAGGTAGAGGACCCAGACATTCAAGTCCTCTAGAGCTGTCACCTCAAAAACAAGACCCATGGAGGCAAGGAAGCTTTGCAGGTGCTGTGTGAGGCAAGAGAGCAGCTATGAGAGCCCACATCCTGCCAACTGGTGATGGGGGAGGGGCCTGCCACCTGCTTATTTTGTTCTCACATGTCTCAGGGGGCCTGGTCTCTCCAACCTCTTCACACCAGTGGAAAACCTCCTTAGCTCCAAACCTGGTTCTCAGGACCCTAGTGGCAGCACATCTGTAACTTCTGTAATCACAGGCACTTAGGAGAGTGAGGCAGGAGAGTTGCTATGAGTCGGAGTCCCACCTCTACAAGAGTTCCAGGTCAGTCAGTTGTAAACCTGTCCCAAAATAAAATATCCTGGCAAGCTGGTTCACCCACAGCTGTGATCCCAGCATCTGGGGATGCTGAAGTAGTCCCAGGGCAGCTGGAGATACATGGGAACTCTGGTGAGCCTTGTCTACTGGGAGGAGGTGAACAAATAACTCCCCCCCACACACACACACACCAAGCTGGGTGTTAAGTGTATGGTGTCTTTTTCTTTTGTTTGTTGGTTTGTTTTTTGAGACAGGGTTTCTCTGTGTAACCCTGGCTGTCCTGGAACTCACTCTGTAGACCAGGCTGGCCTCGAACTCAGAAATCCACCTGCCTCTGCCTCCCGAGTGCTGGAATTAAAGGCGTGCGCCACCACGCCCCCAGCATGTGTGTGGTGTCTTTAATCCCAGCAGTCAGGAGGCAGATGCAGGCGAACCCCTGAGATCCAGAGGAGCTGAAGTTCACCCTTCCCTAGTGAGGAGCTGCTAGGGCACAGGGAGGTCAGGGTAGAAAGGGGCAATAAATCCATAACAAAATATGCGTCTTTAAGATGTGAACCAGTGAGGCTTGAGCCCGCCCAGCTCAATTAGCAGCACCCGCGCCCTTCGCAGGGAAGAAGCAGACAGGGCTTGACCTGTGGCTGAATGAGGAACACCTGCAGACAATCCTCAAGTGGCAAAACAAAGTACCATCCCTCCTTTGACTCAAAGGACCCCCGGGGTGGAGCATTTCCCTGCACTCCCCCTTGCTCCCCAACAGGTCCCCACCCCCACCCCTGAGAGCCAGTAAGGCTGCAGGGCTGACAAAGTGTGGTGACAACAAAGAAACCAGGCTCAGGAGGTGGCCGCAAAGGACAGAACTGCGGTTTTATATGTGGCAAAATATCTCTCCTAGAGGAGTACAGACAGACAGACAGACAGACAGATGGGCACAGGACAGTAGACCGGGGCGGGAGGGGAGCGAAAGGTCGGGCAGTGCTATCTTCTAACCTGTTAGTGGAAGCTGCACCCCACCCCCCAGGAGGGTTGGGGCAACATTGGCACAGGAGGTGGCGAGACAGGCGTGAGGTGCCCATCCCTGAGGTGGGCAGCTGGGCAGGGCCCAGTCCTCGTTGGCACAATCGGCTCTCTCTGGACCAGCTGTGATGCTGGGGAGGGGGCAGGGCTGCTGGACTCTAGGGATGCTGAGGTTAAGGGAACCCCAGGGGAGAGGGGGCTACCATGGCCTCTCTTGGGGAAAGTGGACATTGGGGAAGGACAGGGTCACAAGAGGCAAATACAGAGAAGCAGCAGCAACCAAGACCCCTAGGGGGAGACCCAAGGTCCTTAGGAAGCCCCTGGATGGTGGTCACCTCATGGGTACCAACACATAGAGCCTGTCCCCTGGGGCCTTAGGGTGACGGTGAAGGAGCAGTTTTTTTGGTTTAGAATGAGGTGGACCACAAAGTATTCATGATCTCCACACCCAGGTGGCACGGAGATGTGGGGCTCAGATGCAGAGGGCCCCTCTCTCCTGATGGCAGCAGGCAGGGTATGCTGTAGACAAAGCTCATTCCTGGGGGAGGGCAAGGGGTGGAGGGAGGGGGGCAGCATCTTGAGTTGCTCACTCCTCAAGGTTCTAGGCCCTGCTTTCTTGCCATGACCATGGAGGGCAGAGCGCGCGCACTGATGCCCATCAGCCTGCACCCAACTCTGCTCCCCAAGGGTTTCCAAGCCGTGGCTTTCACCCACCAGAGAATGCTGCTAGGAAACTGTTATGTTATGGGATGGACATAGTGGGGGATCCCGGGTCTGGGGGGGTTGGGGAAGATTCAGCGGGCTCTCTTCAGGAAAAGCACCCAACCTTTCCCAAGTACCCCTGTGTTGGTAGAAGTCCCACCTCCCCCCACCCCGATTAAGACCTTCCCTTACAGCCCCGAGTAGAAAGAGTTGAGGAAGTGCACCTTTTCTCTGGGAGAGAGAGAGAGCCCCCAAAGAAGGGGAAAAGGGGGCACTTCAGAAAGTAGGTATTCCCCCATCCACCCACAGCAGTTTAGGGAAAAGCCTACAGCTGGGGATTAAGGACCTCCCAGGAGTTGGAATGACAACCACCAAAGAAACCCCAAGCTTTGAGCAAAGGCATCTGATAACGAGGGACACAGCGCCCCCTGGAGGCAAGACACATCTTGGGTGGTGTGCCCCTCTGCCTTCCCCTCCCCGAGCTCAGAGCCTTTCCTCTCCCAGAACTGCCCCTGCCTCTCAGCGGATGTAGACGCCTTGTCCCCAGCCCTCCAGCTCATTCTTATTGCGCCCCAGAACCGGCCCACCACCCTCCGCACAGTAGCGGGCCTTATTCCGGCCCCGGTTCCTGTTGTCGGTCATCTCCTCCTCATAGTCTTCCTCGTCTTCCCAGGAGCCCTGCCGGGCTGGTGGTGTGCCTCCCCCTGCAGGGTCTCCAGGCCCTGGGCCCTCTGAGGGGTCTGTCTCCATGTCCACACACGAGTCTCCCGGCTCCGTGTAGGCAGAGTTTCGGCTGCCGGGGGTGTCAGCATCAAAGGTGTCTTGGCGGGATAGCGCCCGCAGGGTGCCTGCCCGGCCAGGTGGGTGGTTGCTGGGGTAAAGGCCTGGGGGCTGGCCCAGTTCCCCGGGGTACTCGTGCACACTGGCATGCTCCCCAGTGGCCCGGTCCAGCGGCTGGTCCCCGGAAGCAAGGTAGGGTCCCTGGTTAGCAGACAGACGGCACGCACCATGCAGATCAGGCAGGGGTGAGAAAAACACAAAGCAAGGCAGGTTAGTGATAGTGCCAAGACACCAGCCTGGCTCCTGGAGGGCGCTGGCTCTAGGGGAGGGGCACCCAGGAGCAGGGCGTGGCTCTAGAGCTGAGCCTGAGGGCAAGCCAAAGGCCATTTGCTCCTCCCTCTAGCAGCCTGAGGGCACCCAACTTCATCTGAGCGTGAACTCTCCTAGTAACCATGGTAAGGAGCTCTGAATAATTAGTCACCGCTTCCTCAGTGCATGTTATTAATGCTTTCCTGGGTTAATCATCGTTAACAGCTCATTAGTACTGCCGCTCATTAGTTGTTGCTTGGGTTAGTCAATTGCTCCAATTTTCCCAATATACTGAGATTTTAGCTCAAACTCACTGACCCCCTTCCCCCAGCTTCCTCTGCCCACACTTAGACCTCAGCCACAATCTTTCAGAAACCCACACTTCTTCCTCAGGCTAACCCTGAGTCTCCAAGGTTGATAAGATTCCTTTCCTGCCCCACCCCCCATAAAGCTTTCAAAGCAGCCAATTTGAAGAGGGCACAGGACTCCACGTCTCTACCCTAGCTCCACGCCCACAGCTGGAGACCACAAGGTGGCCCAACGCCCTCCTCATCAGCGGCTGACAGCTCCGGCCATCTCAAGCTGTGTGATGGAGCTATCCTCTCTGTGGTACCATTTCCTGGTTAAAGCGGGATGGGAATTGCAAAACAGCACCAGTTTCCAAACTGCTTCCTGGAGCTGTTTTCTGGCAGGGTGGGGCGGTGGGCATAGAAGCGCTTCTGCGGTCCCTGAGGCTGGGAAGGGGAGGCTAGGCCCCCAGCTCCCCATGAGTAGATCCAGGACGGCTCAGCTTCACTGAACAAGTGGGCTCTGTTGCTGAAAACCCACTTGAGATGCAGCAGTCTAGAATGACTTCATGGTGTTCTGGCTCTAAGCCCGACCATACACTTAACGGTGTGGGCTCAGAGATGGGCTGTGGCTCCGTGGGAGGAGAGCCTTTCCTGGACTCTGTTTCCCTGGGAGACGGTGGAAGGTACAGCTTAGCTCATAGATAGCTTGGGTCCCTCAAGGATTGAGGGATGCCAGGGAAAGGCAAGTTCTCTGGATTCGTTAGTTAGATCTAACGTGGGTATATAGAGCTGGCAGCTGTAGTGCTAGCTTGTAATTACAGCATCCAGGAGGCTGAAGCAGGAGGATTGCCTCCAGTTTGAGGCCAGTCTGGAACACTGGAAATTCCAGGCCAGCTACTGCCAGAATGAAATTGTGTTTCCAAAAACCAACAACAACAAAAAGGGTGTAGAGTCCAATGAACAGCCTACTGTTCTTCCTCAGATTTTCTTCCTAGTGCCTGGACTTATATGGGTTCCCCATCAGGCCTCAAGTTCAAGGACAGCAGATGCGGTCCTAAGGGATCAGTCCCAGGGAGGCAGCACCGGCCAGTCCCCAGTCCCACCAAAAACCACAGACACCAGACGCTGCCGCTCACCACGTTTTTTACAAAATAAAGCTCTTCCCTTCCTTCCTCATGTTCCCTGCACTCCAGGGTGGGAGGAAAGACCGGAGGGACATCGGCTACATGGCGTGCTCCTGAGGCTGGGCCACCGCGTCGCCTCCCCGCGGTGAGGCCTCCAGCCCGCCCCAGAAGCTGAGATTTCTCCTGAGCGAGGTGAGCACCTGTACCTGGAGGTTGGAGACGGGGGCAGGGCTGGCAGCCAGAGCTGCGGTAGCCATGGTGCGGTTCAGCAGCGGATTGGGTGGCGTGCTGCTAGGCGGATGTGTGGCCTTCCAGTAGGCTTCCAAGTACTCGGCCAGGTGCTCGCAGGCATCTTCCAATTGGTTCTCGTCCAGGATTATGTCAAACATTTCCTGTGGAGGTGGGGTTAGGGGCGGGGCTGGGATGAGCGGGGGGCGTGACCAAGGGTTGAAGGTGTGGCCTGGGTGCAGTGGGTGGAGTCAAGGGGGTTGAAGGACAAGGTTAAAAGGCCTCTGGATGTGGCCCAAGGAAAGGACACTTCAGACCTACAAAAGACCAAGACCGAACTCAGCCCAACTCCCTCTCATTCTAGGGATACGGAAATCAGACCATGGCTGGGCACGCAGTAGGGAGTATTTGAGCCCTTTGGCCGATCAGGCATCCCTCTTGACCCACGGACCTGGCCCAGGTGCTGTCTTCCATGCAGGCTGAAGGAAACAGGAGAACCCAAAAAGACACCTTCCCTTCCCTCCCCCGGGTCTGAGCACTCACGGGGGGACACTGTGCCAGCTTTTCCGAGGCTGCTATTTGGACATTGAGGTGTTTGGATTGAGACTTCCCTCGGGATTTGATGAGCCTCTGCAGTACCTGTTGGAGGGGAAGAGAGAGAGCTAGAAGGGCACCGGCAACCACCCAAGTCTAAAAGGCAGATTCTGCTTGGAGCCGGTGGGAAGGTCAGAGTCAGAGCGGTGGAATGTTCCATGATTCTCTGTCCTGAGCATCTCTGCCAGAATGAGCTCACAAGCTCTGTGTCCACAACACAAGGCCCAGGCTTAGGGCAACATGCCACACAGATAGACACACAGACACAGACAGACAGACAGACACACACACACACACACACACACGCACACACACACTTTCTCACATAATCATGTGGCACAAAACACACTCATACACACACACACTCTCACTTTCTCACACTCATGCACAACATACTCACGAGCACATACTCAAATATTCACGCAACACATTCATACACGCATACACATACTCACATTCGCATACACGCTAACACACTCATACACAAACTCACACCTTGTCTACAGACTTCATTCTAACCCTCCAGTATCACTCCCTCTTGTTCCTGTGAACAAAAGCTGGATCTAGCCTTGTTCCGAGGCTGTGGGTGTTTGAGATGAGGGCTTGCTATATCATCCAGGCTGGTATCCAACAGGCCCCGGGCCCCGGGCCCCGGCAGGCAGTCTGCACCCTCCTGTCTATTCTCCTGAGTGAGTAGCTGTTCTATGCTTCTTCACATGATCAAGTTAGTCCTCCCCAAAGTAAATGCAGCTATGGAGGGACATCAAACTCCAACAGAGCGACAGTCTACAATATGGTCAGTCTGTACTACTGCAAACCAGCACTGTCATAAAAATCTAAAGAAAGCAAAAGAGCTACTCCATAGTAAGAAGACTCCATGTGGGCTGGAGAGAGGGCTCAGTGGTTAAGAGCACTAGCTGCTCTTTCAGAGGACCCAGGTTCAAATCCCAACACCCACATGGCAGCTCATGGCTGTCTGTAACTCCAGTTCCAGGGGATCCAACACAGACATACATGCAAGCAAGATACTAATGAATATATATATCATTCTTTAAAAAAGAAGAAGAAAAAAAGGCAGAAAAAGACACACAGTATGATCCTGGTTTATGGAAAATGCTATCATAAGGGGGAATTATTGGGACAATTAAAAAAGCTGAATATGGCTGGGTGTGGTAGCACACACCTTTAATCCCAGCACTTGGGAGGCAGAGGCAGGTGGATTTCTGAGTTCGAGGCCAGCCAGGTCTACAAAGTGAGTTCCAGGACAGCCAGGGCTACACAGAGAAATCCTGTCTCAAAAAACAAAACAAAAAAAAAAAAAAAAAAAAAAAGCTGAATTATGGGCTTTTTTCGGTTGGTTGTTTGTTGAGACAGGGTCTCACTATGTAACTATAGCTGGCCTGGAACTTGATATGAAGATCAGCTCTGGCCTTGAACTCACAGAGATCCACCCATCTCTGCCTCCTGCAGGGATTAAAGGTGTGCACCCCATTTTTAGATAACATAGGGTATGGGAGGAGGCATTGAGGCAAGCCCATGCTGTCCATGAACTCACAATGTAGCTGAGGCTGACCCAAACTTCCGATCCTCCTGACTCACTCTCCCAGAAAGCTCCTGGCCTTAAGAACCACACACATGCTGAAGTCAACGAAATGAAGGCATAAGATTTGTTGTTAAGTGTGTGCTGAGAACTGAGTCCAGGGGCTCACACTGTATGTGTGAGCTTATAATTTATCTTAAAAATAGAAATGAAAGGCCCAGGTGGTGGTGCACACCTTTAGTCCCTGAACTCAGGAGGCAGAGGCAGGGCAGCTCTGAAACCCTAGTCTGGTCTACGTAGTGTGATTCAGTCCAGTCGGGGCTACACGGTATAAAGCCCTGTCTCAAACAAAGCCATGAGCAAAAATAAATAAAATAAAACCGGAGCTGGACACAATGGCAGTCATCCCAGTACTCAGGAGTTGGACGCGGGAGGGCTGGGGGGGTGAGGCCAGTCTTGGCTAACGAAAATGAGAACAAAAATTCATGGATTGAAATCACATAAAATCAGACTAGAGGGAAAGCTTGGCGCCACGGCACTTGCTCAACACTTAGGAGAGAGTCGCTGGGGGTTCCTAGCAACGGAGGAGGTGGAATTAGGCAGACCAAAGCTCAAGATCACTAGTAGCTCAGTTGGTAGAGTGTTTGCCTCCCAAGCCTGAAGACCTGAGTTTGAACCCCAGAATCAACATAAAAAGTTGGGCATGGCCCGGCATGGTGGTGCACGCCTTTAATCCCAGCACTTGGGAGGCAGAGGCAGGCGAATTTCTGAGTTCGAGGCCAGCCTGGTCTACAGAGTGAGTTCCACGACAGCTAGGGCTGCACAGAGAAACCCTGTCTCAAAAAAAAAAAAAGAAAAGAAAAGAAAAAAGTTGAGCATGGTGAACCAGGGGGTGATGGCGTACACCTTTAATCCCAGCACTTGGGGAGACAGAGGATCTGAGTTCAAGGCCCAGTCTACAGAGATGGTGTCAGGACAGCCAGGGCTACACAGAAAAACTCTGTCTCAGAAAAGCAAAAATAGGGGGCTGGAGAGATGGCTCAGCGGTTAAGAACATCGAATAACGTTGACTACTATTCCAGAGGTCCTGAGTTCAAATCCTAGCAACCACATGGTGGCTCACTACCATCTGTAATGAGATCTGACACCCTCTTCTGGTGTGTCTGAAAACAAAAAATAAAAGAAAAAATAAGTTGGGCACAGTGGTGTGAACACTGTTCCAGTGCTGGTGAAGTAGAGACAGGTAGATCCCTGGGGCCAGTCAACCTAGCCTACCAGAGCAAAAAATGTAGATGGTACCTGGAGATTGTCCTCTGGCCTACACACACACACACACACACACACACACCACACACAAGTTCAATGTCATTCTTTGATACACAATGAGTTCAAGGCCAGCCTGGGTCAGAGGAGAGCCTGTCTTAGAACAAAACCAAAAACCACCACCAACAACAACAAAAACCAAGCCAGGTGGTGGTGGTGGCGCACACCTTTAATCCCAGCACTCAGGAAGGCAGAGGCAAGAAGATCTCTGAGTTTCAGGCCAGCCTGGTCTACAGAGTGAGCTCCAGGACAGCCAGGAATGTTACACAGAAAAACCAAACCAAACCAACCGAACATAGTGACACATGCTAGCATGTGCCTGAAATCTTAGCACTTGGGAGACAAAGTCAAGAGAATCAGGTGTTCGAGACCATCTTTAGTTGCACAGTGAGTTAGAAGCCAGAACAAACTACATGAGATCCTGTCCTAAAAGCTGGAAATAAAGCTAACAGAAAGAATATGGTACCAGCGTGGGCACAGGCTCTTTACATAATTAATGCATTTAGTAAGTTTTCACAGAGATCACTGAAGCGTGACTAGGCAGAAGATGGGAAAACTAGGGCACAGAGATGTTACATGAGTTGCCAGGAGAACACAGTAACGCTAAGTGACAGCCCAGGGCAGGAAACCCAAGCACTCGAGCCCACGCCCTCAGTGGAGGAAGCGGAACCTCCGATACTCTCTAGGCCACAGAATGTTTCTGCATCCATCACCTCATTTGATCTTTGCAACATCTCCACGCTCAGGTATGTAAATCCCATCCTGACAGTTATAGAGCAGTAGAAATCAAGGACTCGGGAAGCCTAAGGAAATGGCGCAGGGTTCTTTAGAACAAACCCTTCACCTACATCCTTCCACCCATGTCTCTCAAATCCACTAGCATCTTCAACAAGGGGAAGTTCGTGGAGCCAGGAGTGTGTCACACGCCTGAATGCCAGTACTTGGCAAGCTAAGGCAGAGGATAGCAAGTTCAAGTGACACAGGGCAACTCTGCCTTGCCAAGGAAAGACTGGCTCAGCGGTTAGGACTCAAGTTTGATTCCCGGCTTCCATGTGGGACAGCTCACAACCTGAAACTGCAGCTCCAGGGAGATTCTCTGCCTCTGGCCTCACACACACATACTCACACATATATACATAATTAACAAGAATAAAAAGAAAAATTGTTTTACAGGAGGAAGGAAGGAGAAAGTTCACAGGGTCCCTACCACTACCCTCTGTGTCAAAGTCAGCATGAGCAACTGTGTACAGCCTGACATTAGAAAATTCAAAACTTTCCAACCACCACATAGCTAGGTGACACTAGAACACTAGAACTAACTACACCACATGCTTTCATTTTTCTGACCCAATGATGGACCAGAAGTTCGGAGATGAGACTGACCTGTGTAACCCCAATAACGTTTAATATTGAATACACAGAAGGCACAGCGGACCTGACTCTTCCCACCCATATTAGGTTGTGTAGTTCCAGTTTCCATAAGTCTTACAGAGAAGGAAACTAAGGCTAGGTCATAAGTCACCCCATCATTACTCATGCGCCCCGTTTCCAGAACAATCCTCGTAGACCGTGTCCACCATAAGAACCAGTCTCCTGCACCCACCTTGGGAGATGTGATCTTGATGTAAACAATGATGGGGGCCAGCGACGTCTTAGAGAGCTGGGCTGGGTGGTTGATGGTGTCAGCGTCCAGGGCGACCAGCTGCAAGGTCCGGGCCAGCTCGAAGATCCTCTCAATTTCACTCTGTACCTCAGCTGGGGCACGGGGACGGGGAGGGGATCGTAAGGTTTCCCCCAGGAGGCAGTGGAGAGAAGGAACGCTTCGGGAGACTCCCCAGCACCTGGCACCCCACCCACCCTGACAGCCCAGGAGGAGAGAGGAGGCGGGCAGCTCACCCAGGCTGGAGCGCGTGTTGGAGCGCTCGATGATGATGTGTTTGCTGGGGTTGTTGAGGACCGAGCGCTTGGCCAGGGAAATGTCAGCCGTTACCCGGGTGATGGAAATCCTGGAGGATCAGGCAGGAAAGGGGTCAGGGGTTGGGTGGGCAAGAACATACTGTCCACTCACTGGCCCCAGGCCTGCCACCCTTGTCTCTGTCTAAGAATCCCAGAGTGGTCCCTTGTGTATCCCCAAGTGGATGGAAGGAGCCACAGTCAGGTGGCGAGCCGCCTCTCAAGGTCCTACCTGCCATCAAACCGATGCTTGAGGAAGTCAAACAACGCTTTCTGCATCATGTCTGTCACCTGTCGTGCAGGGGTTAGAGCGGAAGTCAGGCTCCAGAACCCCCCCAGGAGGTCCGCCTGCTGGGCACCAGAACTCTCCCTTTCCACCTTTCAAAACTCTTGAGATGAAGGGGTCTCTAGGAGTGTGGGAGCTTCCTCAGAAGCCGGGGCCTCCGATGCAGCCCGAGTCCACTGGTCTCTTATGTGGCATCTCCAAAAGGACTCTTTTAAGAATTTTCCTTGGGGGACTGGGCCCTCCTGAGTGGACTTCCCGTGGGTCAGGCCCCCTTAAGGGTTTTCTCTGAAGGTCTATGAGCTTTGGGGATATGGGACCCTTTGGAATATCTGCACACCCTGGAGGTCTGGGCCCGTCTGGGTGCACTGCCCTTTAGAGCTCCTACCTCATAACCCTTGAGCGACGGTCCCACCAGGATGATGGGCCTCATGGAAGGCACCACGTCATAGGGGGGCACGTGCTCTGTCTGGGAGGGAAGCAGGGAAGGGAAACCCCAAAGTAGAGATGGCACCAGCCCCTCTCCCCAGGTGTCTAGGCACCCCCATGCAGCCTTTCCTCCCTCTGACCCCAGAGCCCAAATGTCGGTGTCAGAGGGTTGGGAGTGGGGGATGGCCAGGCAGGACCAGGAAGGAGGGTAAAGGGAGAAAGATCTGGAAACAGGTGTTAGAAGCCCCCTCCCCCCCAGCTCATTTTCAGTGGGGCAGACACAGAAAGCTGCCATACTCACCGACTTCTGCTTCTGTTTGGCTGGGTCCAGAGATTGCCAGGAAGGGGAAGGGAAGGAGAGAGGGGAAGGCACCAGGCAGGGGGAGAGGGCCAGGAAGGAACCAGGACAGGGAAAGGGGCAGGAGAGCGGGTCGACCAAGAAAAACAACAAGCATGCGTGTTAGTGACAGACAGAGCCAGAGAGGGGATGGGACCCCATGCCACAGGGGAGCCAAAGGTGGCCTTGGAGGCTGGAGGCAGGATGGACAGTCATCCAATGAACTTGAGACTAGTGAGTCAAGCCTCCTGCCCTTCCAGATCTAGCTCTGAAAAGAGCTAGAGACACTGGAAGCCCCTAATCCAGGGCCGCCCTCTGCCCCGTTGTGTATCTTCCTGTATATTTTAAGGATTCCCTGTTCTGTATTTAGGAGAGGGCCTTGTATATCCACTCAAAGTTGGAAAGGGGCAAATGAATGAACTCAGAGCAGGGCCTACTTTAGTCATGAGGACACACTGGGTATGTTTATTACTAGACAAAGCAAGAGCTGCCTCTTCCTGAGGAATTGGGGAATGGAATTTTATGAAGAGAGGTACAGTTCCAGCCCAGCCCAGCCCCGTACATCCACCCAGCTAGGCAGAAAGCCCCACAGGCTTGATGTATAGAATGGACCACATCTGGACCACTCCAGCCTCTTTTCTTTGCCAAGAGCTGGGTCCTGACTCCCCTCACAGGAAACCAGACAGAATTACCTTCTTAAAGAAGGGGATGCGCTTGCCCTGGGGTGGCGGCGTGGTGACACTGCTCACACTAGTCTTGGCTGAGCCGCCATGCTCCCCTAGCTCGGCCTCCTCCTCCTCTAACTCTAGGGGGTCTAGCTCAAAGGCAAAGTTAGTCATTTCATTACCTGGACCAGTCAGGAAGGAGGTGAAGGGAGAGGAGGAGGGAGATGAGCACGGAGACAGAGCGCAGAACACAAGGGTGGGATGGGGAAGAAAGAAAGAAGAAGTGAATGGAATGGGGCTAGGAGAATGGATGGGAGATGGGGGGATGTGGGGGAAGGCAGAGAGATGGAGCTACCACAGAGAGGGACAGGAGAGACATGACAGACTCAGCTCGGAGGATAGCCTATCCTTAATGGAGGGGTACTACTGCATGTGTTTGGGGGACTCAGAATTGGGGTACCTCCTACTGCAGGGAGGAGGGGCCACCCCTGGGAGAGACCACCCCACCGGGGAAAAACTCTCCCTCCCCTGGGTTGCAGGCCGCTCTTACCACTGGCAGGGGGTGTGGGGCGGCGGGTGCCAGTCACTACATCTCCCAGACTGGAACTGGAGTTGTCACCTGACTTGCTGTGTGGGCACAGAAGCAAAGGAACGGATGAGCAAAGGTGGGCGTGGGGCCAGGGTTGGGGTGGGGGGGACTTCGGTGCTTACAGGGTGCATGCTGGGTAGTTCTCCAACCCACCCACCCACCCGTTCAGGCCAAGGGCGGGCCCTGGAGGTCAAGGATTAGCTCTGAGGACCCCCTTCCCTGCTGGCCTTGTCAAGTATCCTCCCCACCCCCTCGGCAGACACCTGGAGCTGAGGCGGTTCTGGCGCAGGGTCTGTTCCTGCAGCAGACGAAGGCTGTCCAGTTTGACCGGGCTGGGGATGAAGCCAACCTCACAGCCTTCCTTCACCAGCCGCCCAATCCACCAGTCATTATTGTACTTCTGTGAACAAGAGCCCAAGAGGGAGACACTGGAGGTGGGAGCCATAGCTACCTTCTAGGGAGACGCCCGGGCTGCCAACTCTGCCAGTCAAAGGCTCCCTCAAAGAAGCCCCGCCCCCCGGCTTCAGCCTCTGATAAAGATCCTCCCAATTCCCTCTGTGACCATGGACCACCCTCGGTTAGAGAGAAGGTAGGAACGGCTCCTGCCTCCCTGAAATTCATGCTGTGGGTAGGAAAGCAGACACATGCACCGGGGCCCAGGGCTCACAAGCCCACTCAGCCTCTCTGCCGACGTAGGCATTACCGACCAATGAAAATTCACTGGGCTCAGAGAGGTGAAGAGATTTGCCTAAGCGTGCACAGCAGTCTCAGGTCCGCTGCGCTCAGCTCAGCAGCTTTTTCCCACTAGCCCCCTCTCCTGGCACCCCTCCCATACACTCTAATGTCCCACCCTCGCCCCACTCCAGGTGCCAAGTATTGCACCCACCTCCTTGATGTGCAGGAAGTCCTTGGGCTCAAAGGTAATGGCCACTCCCTGTACAGGTACCTCATCCCCTGGAGACGGATTGTAGCCAACATTTGTCCGAACAGCAAAAGCCACTGGTTTGGTCTAGAGGGGACACATGAAGTGGATGAAAGCGGAGAGCAGCAGCCAAATAGTACCCTCCTTGACTGGGGTAGTGGCTGTGTGGTTGTTTGCTTTGTAAATTATTCATTAAAATGTATACTGAATGGGTTGTGTGGTTTCCTGTAACTTCTACAATACCAAAGCAAACGGGTGGGGCACCGGGAAGGCGGCTCTTGGGATAGCAGCATTCCTGGTACACGCTTGGCAATCTGTTTCCATCCCAGAACCTAACGGAGAGAGCTGACTTTACACGGGCATCCTCTGCCCTCCATACGTGTGCGGCAGTATGTACACACTCACACATACAGCACTATGCCCAGACACACCTAAGTGCACATACACTAATGAATTCAAGAGAAAACAAACAAAGGCTAGCATTCAGGGCTGGGGAGGAGACCGTTGAGCCTGTAAAGGTATCTGCTCCCAAGTTTGACGGAGAACCTTAGTCCAGTCCCCAGGATTAACATGGTAGAAGGTCAGACCCAACTCTCACAAGTTGGCCTCTGACCTCCATATGTATGCCACGACATACAACACAGACATACGAATGCAAGATAATTTTTTTTTTTTGATTTTTCGAGACAGGGTTTCTCTGTATAGCCCTGGCTGTCCTGGAACTCACTTTGTAGACCAGGCTGGCCTCGAACTCAGAAATCCGCCTGCCTCTGCCTCTCAAGTGCTGGGATTAAAGGCGTGCGCCACACAAGATAATTTTTAAGTATTTGAAAATGGAAGCTAGGGGGCGGAGAGATGGCTCGGCGGTTAAGCGCCCTGACTGCTCTTCCAGAGGTCCCGAGTTCAAGTCCCAGCAACCACATGGTGGCTCACAACCATTTTTAATGAGATCTGATGCCCTTTTCTGGTGTGTCTGAAGACAGTGAGCGACAGTGTACTTATATACATGAAATAAATAAATGTGTGTGTGTGTGTGTGTGTGTGTGTGTGTGTGCCTATGTGTGTGAGAGAGGCAGGTTGTGAGTGTGTACGAGCCACAGTGGCTATCTGGCCAGGAGTCAATTCTCTCCTGTCACTGTGGGTCCCAGGAGTAAAACTCTGGTGGTCAAGCCTGCCCTGCAAGTGCTTTTACTTTACCATTGCCCTCACCTCCCTTTATTTTTCTTTTCTTTTTTAGATGTAAGAAAAGGTCTCATGTGGTCTAGGCTAGCCTTGAATCCAATATGTGGCCAAGGATGACCTTGAATTTCCCCTTCTGCTTCTACCTCCCAAGGGCTGGGATTACAGACAAGGGCCACCAAGCCTGGGTTTGTTTGTTTGTTTGTTTGTTTGGTTGGTTGGTTGGTTTGGTTTGGTGATGCTGGAAATTGAAGCCAGGGTCAAATCTATGATGGGCAAGCACTGTACCAATTGAACTACATCCCCAGTTCGGGCTGCCATTCTTCAAGAGCCTTGAGCTTCAAATCACGTCTGAGCTGATCACTCATCCAGTGTAACCTCCCTGTGAAGTCCATAACACTTCTCAGCTCAGCGATGATCAGTGATGTCAAATGCACTGATGTAAGCACAGACTCAGATGATGACAGGTACTGGGTAGCTCCCAGCACCCACATCAAGTGGCTCACAATGTGAGAAAAGGTCTCATGTGGACTAGGCTAGCTCCAGGTTTTAGATTCCTTCTTCTGGCCTTTGTGGGCATCTGCACATGCTTACACATAAGTACTAGATAGGATAGATAGATAGATAGATAGATAGATAGATAGATAGATAGATAGATAGATAGATAGATAGATAGATAGATATTGAGGCCCGGAGTACACTTTTTTTTTTTTCTTCCGAGTCAGGGTTTTTTTCTGTGTAGCCCTGACTGTCCTG